>NC_140123.1:181246069-181682961 GCF_964035555.1 Netta rufina
AAAATACAGGAAATGATGAGTACAAGAATAGTGTAGCACATCAGCTAATGTGGCATGTCGACTGAGACCAACTGACATGCAGCAGTCAGGTCAGCGGCCTGCAGAAATATTTTTAGTCAATTCACCAATTGCTTGGGAAGAAGAATCCCTCTAGCAGGGTCAATACCTTTTCTGGCTTAACATTACATCAAAACAAAAATACAAATGTCACTGTGTTATCCACAACTACAGGATACATTAACTCTATTTCCTAATAAATAAGAACAGTTATAGTCAGGTAAGCCTTGACCAGGCCTTAAGCACTACCAAAATGGGATGTCCTGGTTCTGGCACTATTTTTCTTAGGTTCTGGTACCACTTTTTGATTACATTAGGTCTTCTTTTTCATTCTTTTTCCTCTCTTTCCTTGTACCCCATCAGTCGCTACATGTTATGAAGAATTGGTTCATTCTATCAGCTTGGGACTTTGTCACAATCTGCCACAAACAGCTGTTGTCACTTTGCATTCCCGGCTGCTCACTGTGGTGTCAGAACCATCTCACTCTAGTTTACATTACTAGACAATTTTCAAGTGGGATTCTTGGTTACAGCATTAGCTTCTCCTTGGTTCCACTCACAAACTTCCTTAGCCTTCCATATTATCTGAATAACAATGCCTGTCCCTGGTCCTATAAAATGCTTTCTTTTGCTGCCCTCTGCGTAGGGCAGAGCACCTCTCCAGTGATGAGCTGGGGGCAGCCAGGAGTAGGGGAGGAGATGTACAGGCAGTTTGCTTTGGGGAAGATGAAAACCACAGAAGCAGGGCCCTGTAGGAGGGCTAATGACACCCGAAGTACAGGGAACCCGTGGGAGCTGGCCTGCAGGTGTAAAGAGATGGTCAGGTGGTCATAGGCACATGGAGATGAAAACTGGGATTTCAGAGGGCAAAAGTTAGACCTTCCAAACTGAGATGAACTGGAGTGGAAGGAATTTTTGAGGTGAAAAGGGAGAGGAATTGTTTAGACAGAAAAACGGAAGATAGGGAAGGCAAGTTTGGTGCAGGTGAAGGCATATGTCAGTCTAAACTCTTACAGCAAAGCACAGGTGGGCCCAATGTCAGGAAACTTGTGGACTGCTAGTGTTTACACATTGCTCTGTGTATTGGCCACTGAGTAAGGCTGTGATACATCTGAGCTTTAATCTTAAATATTGATTGAATCTATTGCAAGGAATTGGGCAAAATTTTAGCCATTAATCTGTTGGGCAAGGAATCGATTAGACTGGATTCATTATGTCTGTCTACCTATTTCAAAGGACTGCTGTAAGGAAGAATTAGTCATCATTTGTGGATTTCTTTGAAGATGCAAATGTAGAACTGTATAATTAAATGAAATCATTGTACATAAGGTTATGTGGCTTTGATATTCTCCTATAACATATAAATTAATACCATTATATCTACTTCCATTTTGTTCTTAGGCATATTTGTAATCCTGGATAAGGAATTACAGTGACTGTAAAACGTGCCTACATAGTGGTTGCATGAATGAAATCCATCTAGTAAATAAAACATTATTAAAATTATAAGGCTTATAGCAATATAAATTAGGTATATATATCAAGCTTACTGTTGTTATTCAAAGACAGTGAATCTGAGACAGACCTTTGCTGCTTTAAAATATTTTCTCATCTACAGAAACCAAACCTTTGGCTGCCTTCCAGCTCTTAGGAACTGTGGCCATGCCCCCATGTTCCTCACAGCAGCAGTGAAACACCACTGGAGAGAAAGGAATCAGAGATTTACATGTGATAAGTTTACAGTCTAATACCTGGGTGGCACCTGAAGGGGTGACATGCCAGCCAATGTGCCCACATTTCACTGTTTACTCTCTGACAGGCTCAGGACAGCATACATGGGGGGGCTGATGGATTTTACCTATTTCTTATTCAGAGGAACTGAAAGATGATGGTATTCTGGTTGGCTCACAACTTCAGAAAGCATAAACTATCATCAACATGCTAAGTCAAAAGACAGTATACATTAATCTACACATCATTTTCTCAGGCTAAGTGAGGTAATGTCAATGGTGGAACCATGTCTTTGAATTTCAATGTTTTTTTAGGCTTGGAATACCCACCTACATGTATGTAATGGAAGTTCTGGTGTTCTGTTATGGATTTTCACCATTGTAGAATACTGAGTAACTTTATACCTATAGCAGCAATAGTTTCTCGTGGTAATAAAGAAAGTAGTCAAAAGGACTCTGTAACCATCATGGAAAGCTGCAGTGGAAAGCTTCTAAATTAGACTTTTATTTTTTCTTTAATGAAATTCGATTAATTGTTCCTGAAAAGACACATCAGCCCCACCACCACACACTTTGCTTCTTTGTAGCTGTTGCTTAGCATTCATATAACTATGACAACATAAATGGTTTTATTTTAAATTGGTTGTTTTCCAAACAGCTTTTTGTGCACTGATTTATTGAACTTGGTGTGGAGGGGGAAGCGAGGGGGAGTGTTAGATTCCTTCAGGGTCCAATCATCACACCCAATTTTTCACAACTCCTAAGACCTGTACCACCCGCGGTGGGACCCATCTGCTGGCAGGAAATGGTGCCTAGGGCCCTATATTTTTCACTTAAAGATTCTGAATAGAAACAAAGGATAGCAGAATGGCTGAAAAGAAGAAAATGATAACTATGTTAATGTTTACCTATCTTTAGATGACATTCAGAAAGCTTCCTGTGTCCTACTAAACTATCAAGGCTGCGCCTCGACCATGGAGCTCACAATGCTGTCCTTATGCCAGTTCATCATAACCTGTGAAAGCAAACTTAAAGAAGACCTCAAATGGGGAATGCTTGCTTCCTCCTTCCTTTAGTATTTGTTTGGGTTAACTCTGCCCTCTACAGACTCTTTTGCTTTGCCCTTTCCACCCCACCTCTGGCCCCTGCTGAAGAATTACGATTTCTTATTTTATTCAGGCAGCAATGTCAGTACTCACTCCCCCAAAATCTTCACTGCTTTCACCACCTCAGAAAAGGCCTGTGTCACTGTTTAAGCCAGCTGCTGGCATCCCTTTCCTCTCTGCAAGCAGCACCAGTTAATGAGGCCACCCCAGACTCAACCAAATGTTGAAAACATCATTAGCCCACCCTAAGGCAAAATTTTCTCTCGCACTTAGTAAGGGACTGTTCAAATCTCATCATGAAGTCCTCCCATATATTGAAAATTGGATTCAATATAAGCATATAGATATGCCTATATACTTTGCCACACCTTACACAAATACATACCTGCATTACTGGCTCTTGTGTGAGATTGGACGTGGTGATAATTAATCATGTGGAAGTGGTGGGGTTTGGTGTGACAGACCTTGAAGCAATCTTTGAGTGATTCTGTAACAGATCTATTATTTGCAGGATGTGTCAATAGGTAGTTCATACTTCACACAACTCTTTACAAAGGGGTTTTTCCTCAGGAGCAAGGTGAGGAAATCAGTCAGTACTTCCTCTCCCCATCCAGACTGCTTAGTTACAATTCACACGTCTGTTTTCCAAACCCTGTGCATTACAGACACAGTCAGCTCAGAGATTTCCTGGTCAAATAACCACAGCATGAAAGAATAGAGAAAGGGCGTGGAATATTTCAGGCATAAAGGGTCTGGTTTTCTACTTTTTTGTACCTGCTTAGTGTGAGAACAAATGGCTGTAAAAAGCAGGCCAAAACCAAAATATATTTACTTGCCCACTGTATCCAATATCTACAATCACTCCCTACACCTTCACTGCAAATACAGAGTACAGAAACATGCCTCTGTGGAGGCTGAGAAGAAAGGTGAGGTAAAATGAAACACTGACTTCACAGAAACAGAACCAGGCCTACTCTGCATAGATGTAAATTGCTATGAAAAAGGCAAAGCATTGGCTTTAGCAGCCTCCAGTGTCTGGACTTAGACACTTGGTCCCTCCAGTAGCTGGGCCCAGGTCCTCTCTCTCCCCATGTGCCTCATGCACAGGCACGCACATGAGGGGCTCTGGTCTCCTCACCGACCCCACAGCCTGTCCTGCAGATGGCTGGGACACCAGTCCATCTGGTAGCTGGCTCGTCCAGCAGCCTCACAGGGGCAGATGCACACACCTGGCTCCCAGGTCACTTCAACTACTTGTGTGCAAGTCAAGCTTGACATTCACAAGTGATCACATAATGATTTAAACCACTTCAGATGCCAACACCACAGAACCAGGCCCCTGTGCTCCTGTGGTCCCACTCCAGTCACTGGCCTTTTGGACCTCCATACAAAGATAAGAAATCCCCACATTCAGGAAAGTAAAAAAGTTTTTTTTTTTAATGAAAACAAAGGACAGTCTATGCTGATCAAGTGCAGGGCATGGACAAACAAGTCTGCTGTCTAACCACGTGTTTACATGTGACTGCCCCCTCTCAGCCCTCTATATTACTTTTTTTTTTTTTTTTCCTCCCTAAGACACATCTGTCCCTTCCTCCCCTCCCTGTGGTTCCTCCCCCCAACATCCTACAATATGTTTTGTGCAAACCCCAAATGCTCTTCCCCTGCAATCCATAATTGTGTCCTATACTTCTAGGCAGTGACCCCCTCAGTCTGTGAGATGCTACAGAGACCCACTCCCATCTTGTGGTCAACACTTTGTCTCTGTGTAACACAGCAGACCCCAGGTCCTGACAAAATTCAGCAGGAAATTGAAGCCTCTGCCTCTTAAATTCATGTTCTCTGCTGCTACATGGCTCTCAGATTGCAGATCTTGCTTGCATCTGACATACTGTGATAGATTGCTTTGCAATCCTTGATAACAATGTGGGGAAAAAAAAAAAAAGCTAAAGACCTGCATGAGAAAACAACACACAATATGAAACAATCCACCAGGGTTGTAACACACCCATCCCCTAATTCCAATGCACTAGCATTGTTCAGAATCTGTTTATAAGAGCATTAGCTGGCATAACCTTTTTGCCAACTTCCTTCACGCTCTTTTTATTTTTATGTTCAAACATTTGCCTTTGGAATCCTTGCACTGCAGAGAGGCCCCATGCTGGACAATGTCTAAACCTGGAGCAGCAACTGTACCCTTCTAAACTGAGACTTTCATCATCTGGAACATTACTGATTAATCAACAATTCAGCATAGCAATGCTATAAACTGAAAAATAGACCTGCTTCAGAAAAACTGGCATTATAGTTGGCATTGTGTTTTACAATACATACACACATGGTGACTTGATGTACAGTTTCTAAAGCTAAGCATTTTCCCAGAAAGATTTAATGAGTGATGCATGTTTCAGGAGTTTTTCCCACCCTGAGACAACTTTCAGCTAGATATATATATATCCTGGATATAAAGCCTTCTGTAAAACCAATATATTTCTGCATAAGAGTGGTGCAGCAGAAGAAGGAAGACTGCATTCAAGTCTCTAAACAAGTTTACTTGCAGACACTGGAGATAAGTTACCAGCTCGGCTTCCTCTGGAAACTGAAAACAATTATTTGTCCCTCACCAAACAGATTTTCATAACACAATCATGTCATGCTTATACTTTCAGAAAGTCTTGAGGTGCATTTAAAAAATCACCAGCAGTCTAAATCTTTGAAAAGCTTTTTTTTTTTTTTTTTTTTTTTTTTTTTTTTTTTAAATCAAGGGCAACGTGCTGCTTTTTCATACTACGTGCATTTTGGATATTGACAATATGATGAAGTTTTATAAAAAAGGTCTCCATTACTTACAATTGTTGCTACTCAAGTGATACTGCTCATTTCATCTCAGTAATCACAGCTCTTAGGCTGAAATTGGGGATCAATGTTATACAGCAACTGCAAAAGAAACAGACAAGCCAGTATAAATGTAAGAGCTTTCCAATTTAATATCATGCTTGCATTTCTAACACAATGATAATGCTCCCCAGGTAGAAACTAGAAATCAGATTCAAACCACCATGGATTTGTACATGAACATAATGAACATTGGGTATATTCTTTGAAAAACAGTCATAACACCCTCTTGCCAAAAAACAGCAACACTTTTTTTATTATTTCCTCTATAACACAGCCCCTTTACCATGTGCAGAACAGATCACCTCCTGTTTAAATACCACAATCGTGACTGCAAAATACCAGAGTCAGCCAATACAAAAAAAAACACTTAAGTGCTGTATATGTTCATAATAAAGAATGAAAATATGAAAGCACTTGCAAAAACAGATTGTGCACATCAGCTTCAGGGCAGCAGAGATTTGCACAATGACAGTATTACCTTGAAGTTGTGCTTCCGCTTGCAATGGCCTGTTTTGCATAGGAGAGAGCTAACTTCCACACCTACCTCATCAGTTATTTGACATAAGAGAAGACAGACTACTTTCTGAAAGATATATAAACACCCTAATATGTCATTTCAGTGTCATCAGGAATGGCAGGGAATATTATTTCCATTTGATGTACAGTATCCAAATGATATTGTTTCATATTTAATTCTCTATTAATTATTTAATTCTCTATTAATTATCTATTTCTTTTTCCTTTCTTTAAGAAAAGTTATTCATTTAGTTGAAAGACAGACAGTCATGTGGGGCAGATGATAACAGTGCTTTGCCTCATGTGTGGTGGTGTACTGTGGTCCATACATTTGCTCATACACGCTTTTTATCAAATAAAGATATATGGTGAAGTGGAAGGAGGGGAACCTTCCTCAAGGACCAAAAGTACATTGTAAAATAAACTATGAGAAATTGCCTAAAATATAGTTCAGAAATCTGAATTTGGTTTCCACTGGTGATACAGTGCAGCCTTAGGCAAATCGCTTTGCTTTGCTTCCTGTCTGTAAAATGGAGACATTAATATCTCCTTTGTTCTGCATTGTCTTGGCTATTCACTATGTAAATTCCTTGCAGCCAAGACTTTTTGTCTCTCACACGTACAGAGTTTAGCATAATAAGGCCCTAATACTGACTGAAGTCTTTTGGTATCATTATAATACCAATATTTAAAACTTAGCTAATTTCTATTTACAGTTCCATCATTGACTTCAAAAGAAATTCTGTTATTTCAGTGAATGTCTATTTGATTTAACTTAAAGATTTAGTAGCTAATTATAGTAATACTTACCAATCATTCTGAGATATGGTAATACTTAATTAAGATGTACAGAACACTTTTACTCCCTACAATAAGTGAAGCATGCAAGTCCAGAGCAGAAGTAGTAGCAGCATTTCTAGCATAAGTTGAGTAAATTATATTTAAAAAATAGCATTATGTTTGGAAACTTTATGCCTTCAGGATGGTTTCAATATTCAATGACATACATACTTTTGCCAATGACTATAAAGGGAAGGAGTGCTTATAAATGACATTTCGCTCACTCTTCTTGATATTCAATGTGATGTGGGTGATAATGTTAAGTGTTTTTCAGTAAGAACCTAAGGGACCAGCAGGAATAGCTTTCAACAGCATTAATCAATAATGCAATAACACAGTGGTTGATAATGAAAAGGCAGCAGTTACTAGTGGCTAGCACTGTGCTGACTGAGACACTGCTCTTCTCTAATGTGCTATATGGTGGAGTGGTGCTAACCCTTCCACTTCATAACTAGTGAAGTGTGCACTCTGACATAAGGGCACGTCTGAAGGCCTTTACACTCTCCCTCCCAGCTCCTCAAGCACTACAGAATTGTTAAGCTAACTTGCACTTTTAGACATCAGACATACCCATCCAAATACCCCAGAAATTGCAGAGCATGAGATATCTGTACCATTCATCAGTGCAGAGTGGCAATCAGGCCTTGGAGCCTTGGACACATGATTGTGTTAATCCAAGGACAGAAATTCTGTTTGAGCTTAAGAAAAAAAAAAAAATTAAAAAAAAATAAAACAAAACAAAACAAAACAAAACAAAACCTAAGCAACCAACCAAAAACAACGACAAACAACAAAACTGTGAGCACAATGCAACTTCTTGGTGCAAACAAAAAGCTTTACCTAAGGGAATACCTGTTCAGACAAGGGATACATCTTGTCATGTCCCAAAGCCCTGTTTCAGTGGTGTTCCCCAATTTATACCATCAGTGGAAACAGTAAGTCAACCAAAAGACTAAAGGGCTCAACACTAAGTCCAGCACTGATGCCAGCTGTCTGCTTGAGTGAATCATGAACTACCACAGCTGGGACAAGCAAGCTCACAGAAGCCATTTCATCTCCGAAGAGTAACAGTTAAAAAACACTTCACTATAAGGAATCTCAAGTGCCAGCAGAAACACTAAGCAGAAGCTGTGAAGAGAGTACCTGAAAGGACCACGTGAAAGTGCTAGCACATACCCTGGTGGTGAACAAAGATGCCAACTGCCATTACCAAGGACATTCTGGGGGCTGTACGAGAAAATATCCAGCTGGAGCAGTAGCTCGCAAAGTCCTAGGCTAGAAATAATGACAAAACAGACAGCCCTTTTTGAGGCTGCGAAGACAGCATAGCAGCTGCTATACTCCTGTGCCACCTCTTTTCACTGCTGTCGGTGCAATACTTTTTCCTTGTGCTTCAAGTTATGCCTTTCAGAGCATAGCCTGCTGATAAAAAAAAATAGCCTCCTCTGTGCCCTTTGTTCTTACTCCTTTTATTAGACAAAACACAGCTCAGTGCCTGTTCAGAACAGCAGGTTCTCGAACTTATTTTTTTCTTCTGTTGATCATTTTTCATTTGCATGTTTCTAACACGAAGGGTTTCAGCACCTGTTCTGTGCAACATCAAATCCATGGTATATTCTTTCTCCACTTCCATAATTGCTTTAAAGCTGCTGGTGCCAAAGACTACTCTGTGGTATAATGAATGACCCTACTTCACTAAATAATGATGTCATGTAAGTTACAAAACCGAATTATAACAATTCTTAGTACAATTTACATTATATCTAGCAGTAAGCAGTGTGTAAGGCACCTCTGAACAGAGCCCTTTGACTATCTATTATTCCTTTTACACCGTGATCCTGTGGCACAGAGCAAATGAAACAAGAAGTAGAATGGGGTCAAATGCGCTGCACTATGGGGAGTATTAAGATAAAGGACCTTATATTTAAAACTGGAAGATCTAGTCATCTTAACAGAGGCTAAAGATTAGGATCAGTGCTTTTACAAGAAGATGAATTATACTTTGAGAAGGAGGGAATCTATCAGAATGAAAAGCCTGCTTCATGAGAGCAATTTAGCAAATGCAATTTCAAGTATGACTGTAAAAAATGATGAGCCTGACATGCTGGTAAATGTCAGCTACTTGAAGCTTATTACTCATTTTCTGTACAATAGCACTGTCTTAATACTCTGCTTAGAGCAGATGAAAACAACAATCTACTTGCTTTGCTAATTCTGTAGCTGAAGGTACACGACCCATTAGCAATGGCATTTTTCCTACCAATAGTTCATAACATCCCCTAAAATTACCATCTAAATGGATAATGGTAGCAAACTTCTACAGATGTTTTCGATTTCTTTTCTTTTTTCTTTTCTTTTCTTTTCTTTTCTTTTCTTTTCTTTTCTTTTCTTTTCTTTTCTTTTCTTTTCTTTTCTTTTCTTTTCTTTTCTTTTCTTTTCTTTTCTTTTCTTTTTTCTTTTTTTTTTTTTAAACAAAACAAAACAAAACAAAACAAAGACAGATAAGATTTTGTTTTCCTGCAAATAGAAATATGCAATGTTATTTTTTATGCTAGCACATTAAGTGGGAATGTAAAGTCGTTAGGACTGGTATCATACTTGGTCTATATTAGCAAAAATTGCTGGAAAAATATGCATGTTCTCATATAAAGGAGCTCTGAGTAAAATCTTTTTTTTTTTTTTAATTGTTTCCTACAAGAGCAACAGTTGCTATCATAACAAACAAAATTTAGATCAGGTGTTTGGTAACTGTGTTTCTAAAGATTAATAAAAAGCACTTTGAGACTACTCATACAACAGGTTTGTTTCTAATGCATTGTAAGTTATATTCAGTGTCTACTGGCAATTTTCAGACTGCTAACCTTTTATAATATTTTCTGGTTGTTTCATAGCAAAAACCTGTACTAATATACTACACAAAACACAAGTTAGATTGCAGCTAGTCATGCATGAGGAGGGCAGGATCTTTCTACTTCTCTCCAGCTACCAGTAAAAATCAATATCTTTGCACTGCTGATGTTGTCTCTACAGACTTGGAGGAGCAAAGCAGAGGTGAAGGGATGTCTCTGTTTATCCTGAAGACGCAAGCAGGAATCAATCGTGTTTAGCCAGCTCGGGTGTGTATAAACTAAGGAAGAACTAAAGGACTATGCTAGGGATGTTCTGGGAATGTAGATAAAAATCAGAGAGATTTAAGTCTTCAGATCCCAGAAAGTATGAGAAAGGCTGTCAGAAGGATTAAATAATGAAATGCATGGGATTTGGGGATGCTTAGTTCTCTTCTGCAGAATGTGCTGTCTGCTTCCTCGTCTCTGGTATGTACCACTCCATTGCTACTAACCTCAGGTGCTATTGTTTCTTGAGCAACAACTGGGCAATGCAATTCTTGCTGAGCAGGCTGACAGATGCTCACAATTTGGGAGGTTTTGCCATAAGAAATTTCTTAAATCTCCTGATCTCTCAATCAGATCATTACATCAGAGTTTCAGCTTTCAAGAAAGCCTCAAGAGTAGGTGTTGCACCTTTCTCCATCAGATCTGGCAGGGAACCCATTAGATCTTGGCATGCCATAGCACGGTGGTACTGGCCATTCTTTTCCTAAGCACTCTACAAAGCCATTTCACTTTTTTAGCATGGCTGCCTCCATAAAACCTGTCTGCTTCTTAATAACTAAGGAAAGCAAAGCCACCAGAAGCTGGTGTGTTCTGGGAGATGTAAAGCTGTTAAACAATACAGAGCAACAGCAGCAACAGATCATTCACTCATCCATTCCACCAGCCCTAGGCCAGATAACAGGTTTACACACAGTAACTGCTTGCAGGTACACCCTACACCATTGTGGGGTTTCCTTCCCTGACACACTATAGGGAAGCAGAAGAGTGTGCAGAGACACTCCAGGGCATGGTTAGTTGGTTATACATTCTGTAGAAAGCATAACATGCAGCAATCATCTGCCCCAGCAACCTTGATGTATGGAGAATCAATTGAATACATAAAATGATTTTAATTACAGGAGTAAATGTTATTATCAAGTCATATGCTGGACAATGTAAGAGAAAAGGAAATCCTTATTATTAAAGTTTTTTTGTTTGTTTGTTTTTGTTTTTGTTTTCTTTAGTTATTTGAGAGCTTAATGGCCATTATGCTTATATTCAGTTATTTAGACTGTCCTCATGAGCAGATCTGCAGCAACTGAACAGAAGAAACAGGCAAAAGGATAGTTAGCTGCAGTTTTCTGATCCTAAAATCAACGTTGTATTGGCAACTACAGACACCAGGATTAAAATTTCTGTGGCCTAGTATAAGTGTTAATGTATAAAATATCTGTGTCTGAGCTGCTCACCTTACCAGCTCATATCCATTTATACATATGTCTCTCCCCATGAGGCAAGGAGATCTTCAGTGGGAAATGCATCTCATCCTATGGTAGAAAACTAATTAATTTTCTCTGCAAAGAAGACTAGGGTGACATGCTCGGACTTAAATACTGAATTTCTTCTGCACATAAAAGTAGGACTCAAGAGATCTTGACCAGCTAGAGAGAATGAATGCTCAAAGCTGTTTATTCAGTTCATCTTAAATGCCACTGGATTTCTGGAAAGAACTTGTAATACAACCAGAAGCTAAGATTTCCCTCTACTGGACAAGTAGTTTAACCACAGTTTCAGACTCAATGGTATTTCACTAGCCAAATAGATTGACATTTCCTCTGCTTGTGGCACAGCTTCAGTAAAAGGGCAAATTATGCCCCCTCGTTAACACCTAATAACAAACTTGCTACTGAGAGAGGTGAGAGATGTCAGATTTTTATTTATTTATTTTCAAAATGATAAGGAAATTAGATCAGAGTTTTCCTCTGTGGAGGGTTATTACACGAGAGGAGAATGATACTAGCAGTGGTCTCAAACAGAGGGCTAAACCTATTTTAGGACTCTGAGAAGATCAGCATAGCTGCTCGCCTTCAGAAAAACCTGGGGAGAGTCTGTGTGGTTGAGGTCAGGATTTCTGTTTTCAGAGATCCTTTATATCAAGCATACCAGCTGTCATTAAGCATATAATTCAGTAAGGCCTGGATACTTAGATTCAGCAGCCCAGATCTAAGCCTTGTTCTTTGTCTTTTAGCTTTTCTTCACAAAATAAAAGAAATAGGCCTTCTCTGTTTTTCAGGGATACTGTTAAAATAAGCAAGGTACCATATTCTTACAGGATCATGTATTGAGAAAATGTTTTTAAGATTTTATCATGCATTTTAAGATTTTATCAAGCATCCTCATATCCTAATGAGCTCATATTTTTGGCCTTTGAAAACATCTATCTTTAGAGGGAAGATGAAAAAGAAAATGTCAAACCAAAATAAAAATAAAAAGATCTTCAGCCTCTTACATGGAATGTATAATAACTACTTCTAATCCTGGTATAAGATTTAGTGGCAGCTGTTAAGCATTTTATAATAAGAGCTTAAGAGAATGGGTCTCATGTAATGCCCAATTTCAAACACATTTTATATTCTCCAATATCTCTTGTCATGTTTCTGATAAAGCCTGAGACATTAGACAAATTCCTGAGAGGCTCGTTTGGTGCCATTGCCTCCACAGGTGCCAGGAGATGTCTGTCTACTTTTCCTGGCTACTTTAGCTTTAAAAACTTAATTTTGCTTTCTCTGAAATTGTAAAGTTGTTCACGTGAAATGAAACAATCAGCACTCTGGAAGGCGATGAAACAATAGCAGTCTATTGTCTTGAAAGCAGTACTTCCTACGGGGATTAAAACATGGTCTGGATGAGTTCCAGTTTGTACCTCTTGCCAATTTGGCCCTAGTGTCTTTACTGAAATAAAAGAAAGTTGGACCTGTACTGGCAGGGACAATCTAAACTCTAAGCAGCATTTATACAGTAAAATAATAAATAAATAAATAAACCCCTACTAAAATATTTTTACAGTTGCAAGGCAAATATGTAGAAGTCAGGGAACACAGAACTGAGACATTTTAAGAAAAAACAATTTGCCCTAATTTACATGATCTGAGGCTTCTTTTTAATAGGATTCAATCAGTCAATGAGAAGAAAAGTTGACACCTCATCCATGTTGAGTTATTCAGTTTGTTCTACAAAATGCAGAATAAAATAGACAACTTTGATTTTTTAGTTTGTATTTTAAACACCCGATTTTACTTTCCAATTACTAAAAGATACGTTCTCAGTATTTCAATAAATGAAGACTTATGAAGTGCACAGCTGAAACTGCTCAGAACTAATGAGATTTTTTTTGAAAGTTAATTTCCTCATGATTTTTCAAAGTATTATTTGCAAGAGCTTTCTTGTATGAATGTCCACTCAGTGCTTCAGTGAATCTATCTCCTGGTTATATGCAGATATAATGCTATTTAAAATTATTTTCTGACACCCATCACAATCAAGATTTTCACTGACAGACTGGAAAACTTTGACAAAGATTAAAATTATTTTCTCAGTGTCATGCAAAAACTGACAGAAAGGTGAATTTCCTGTTCAAATTCCAAGCTAATCTTCTGCCTACCAAAGATCATGAACTTGCAACAAATATTTTTCTAATCACAATTTTATGTAACCTTCACTTCACAATACACCAGACTGGAAATGTCCCACTGGTTTTGTACTTTGAAACACTATTTCCCATTCAGCATTACAATTGAAAACCTTGGCAGAGGGTGCAGTGAGTAGCTAATACTGCCAAAAACATGGGTATCAGAAAATTTAAAGTGGCTCCAGAAACACTATTTGGGCAGTGGTGCTTGAACAGGAGCACTGACCTCATGCTTTAAGAAGCTTGGTAAATATACTGTTAAAAGAGGTCACACCTGTGTAAGACCAGGTATCACGAACAACTGCTGTATTATTAGATGCCTTTAGAGGGATTCATTCATGACAACTTTTAATACGATGCAGTGCAGAGGATATCTGTGTGCACAACATGCCACAGAACACTTCTGAAAGCCAGCTGCCTACTGCCAGGGATTGCTTTACCCACCACGGGGAAGGGTGGCTAAAACACCCTAGTGTTGGAGCTTGGTTGTTCCTGAATGCCTGAACTTAATTTCTCTGAGGTGTTTCTTCTCGTGCAAAGTACCAGTCTGGCTCCCCACATTCCTGATTGCTGTCTCCCAGTGCCATCACTGAATCCAGGAGATTTCATATGCTACTCTATCTCACAGGACTCTTGGAGAGATTGCGTGCCTCAGCTAGACAGAAAGTAGGGAAGGCAGCAAGAAGCAGGGGCACATCAGAAGGAATAATGAGCCACCAAAAGGGAAAGGGAAGAAGTCTAGTGAAAGGCGGAGTTATGCAAGAATGAAATGGTCCGAGTCCTTTGCCATTGCATTTTGCAGACTAAGGTGAAAGAGGATTTCTGTAACCATAAAATCCATATTCCTACATAAGAATCACCACCTACTTGCCACTACATAACTTTTAAAAACAATGTATAATTTTGCTTGAATTGCAGAGATCTTGACTGCATTTCTCATTAGAGAAGAAGCACGACTCCCCACAAACCCCAGTCTGGACCCACACAGCCTTGGTGCCATGCCCATTGCAGCAAGGGATCCAGGTGTAGTCTGGAGTTATGAAAGCTAAGAAACCAAAGTAAACAAAAATGAAGGAGATAAGCGATGAAAGCAAGAAAGCAAGGAAGAGGAAAACAGCTGGAGGAAGATTCCAGGCTGACCCACAGTAATATTTTGCTCATTAAAAGTCATTAGCGTATTAAAAAACAAACCCATCAAAATGGAAAAGTATGCAAATGTAGGATTTGGTCTCCCCCCCAGATGTGCTGGCCATGAACCAATGGATAATAGTTCTGGTGACCCAGATGGGACCCTAAATTGCCTTACCCAGTCCGACTCGTCACCATTAGTGTCAGAGGGGAGGACACCAGTGATCTGACTGTAGAACAGCCTCAGCCCTCCAAAAGTCTGGGGCCAGCACAGCACAATGCTTTAAGGAATCCACTGAACATCAAGGGGGATAAGGGGGAAGTGACTGGACTGGTGAGTGTGGTTTACATCTTGCTATGGGTATTTGGAGAGCAGATCGGCAGCCTCACAAGTAGACACTGTGGATCAGCAGGAACAGGATACAGGCCCATAAGGCACCTGACCTGACTGGTTGGTTAAAGATAAAACCGAGAGTGAGCACCAGCTGAATGGAAAATAGGAAGCAGTCAGTCCAAAATCCCCCCTTCCTCCACCATTGGATGCATCCTTAAAAATTGGTCTAAATTTGGTGGTGACTCCACGACAAAGGGTAAATGAGGCAATATTGTAATCAGCATAAACTGGATGATGGGAAACAACGGCCAGAAAATGGATCCTTGAATTACAATACCAAACTGCAATTGATGCTATTTTGCTGTTAGGAACGAAAATGGGATGAGGTGATGCATGTTAGTGGTTTCATGTCACTTTATCAGTACCTGAAAAGTCAGTTTGAGTGCAGGTTGTGAGAAGATCATGTTATGCTATGTGCTGGAAAAAAAAGGGGTGGTGGTGGTAAATAATAACCCCCCTAAAATTTATGCAGATCTAGAAGAATAAGTTGTTACTGCTACCCTTGGTACCACTGCCATATAATCCAGGGGAGGACTCAGATGTTTCCCCAACTTCCAAAGCTCCTGTGGGGACATCAGCTTCTTCTCCTGAGGCCCAGGGTGATTCTGATTTTAGCTCAATAGCATATCACACTCAACAGAAAATGGGGCCAGTTATCCAGGCTCCACTAGGACAGGCGGCAGGACCACGGGAAAAACTTGTTGCTCTTTATGTTCTGTTTACATCAGATTTGTTAAATTGGAAACAATCTGTTGGATCTTACAGGGATAATCCAGCAGCAATGCACCAGTTGTTAGAAACTATTATGACTACGCCTAATCCCAACTGGGAGGATATGCAAGCTTTATTAAACACCTTTTTGACCACAGAGAATGAAAGGAGAATGATTTTAGAGAAAGCTCAGGAGGAGACGAGGCAGAGGTACTCATGGGGAGAGGTAGTGGAATTATTACCAGTTAAGAAGGACCCTAAGTGGGACCCAAATACCAATAGAACAATATTGATAATTAATCCGATAGGCTAGAAAACTCACTCTGGGACAACCCTTGATGGTATTTGTGCTGCATGCAGTGCTAGCTGTAATGGAAGTCAAAGGAAACTGATGACTATCCCCAAGCCAGATGGCTAAATATCAAGCTGTACTAGTGACCAAGGAGGCATAAAGTTGTCTATGGTCATCACCCTGAGCCTGGCTATGCTCCTTCCAGCCTTGGAGACAGGAGAAATCCAACATGACTGCATGGGTATCATCAAGCACACTTATGCCAACCAAGGATGAGCCGATTGCTAATGCAGACCTTGAGTATTTTACAGACAGTGGTAGTTTTATGGAAAATGAACAGTGTAAAGAACAATATGCAGTAGTAACCTCTTGGGACACTGTAGAAGCAAAGTCGCTACCTCATAATGCCTCAGCACAAAAAGCTGAACTAATTGCCTTGACTAGGGCCTTAGAAATAGCAGAAGGGAAACCCCTCAATGTCTATCCAGATTCTAAATATGTCTCCAGAGCTTTGCACGCTCATAGAGCCATCTGGAAAGAATGAGGGCTACTGACAACAGCTGGAGGACCAATTAAGTACAGTCCAGAAATTTTAAAGTTACAGGCCCAAAGCTGCAGTAGTAATGCACTGTAAGGCCCACCAAAAGAGTGATCACAACATAATAAAAGGGAACAGGAAAGCTGACTTAACAGCCAAGGAAGAAGCTACAAGAGTACCAAGAGAGGTATATTAGTCTCTTGTGCAAAAACTCCACTCAATTCACCAGAATATACAACTAAAGAGGTCCGACTAGCCAAAAAACTAAAATGTACAAAGCAGAAAGACGGATGGTGGAAGATCTCCAATGCACAGATCCTGATAACAGAAGTTATGAATAAACAGTTAATGAAAAATTTATAAGAAAGGACAGACTTTGCCACTGATGCCATGGTAAACCTGAAGATCTTTGCAATAGGACCAACAGTGCAAACTATCACAAACCAAGTAGTCTGAAGGTGCCCCTGTGCTGTGCAAACAACCCCAAGATCCAGCAAAAGCCACCACCAAGGGTGAAAATGAAAGGGATGAAACTTGAGAGTACTGGCAAGTGAACTTTTCCAAATTGCCTTGACAAGGATCATATTGGTTACTCCTGGTTCTAGTGGACATGTCCACCAGATGGCCTTCCCATGCAAAACTAATAGAACTAGGGAGATTGTAAAGGCTTTGCCGAAAGAAAAAAATCCCTCATTTTAGAATACCGGAGGGACTCTCCTCAGACAACGGACCTCACTTTGTATGAAAGTGGTTCAAGGAATACTGAGTTAGGGGGTCTTAAATACTCCTTGGGAACCACAAGGACAAGTAGAAAGAATGAATCAAACACTGAAAAAGCAGTTAACTAAAATTCGTCAGGAAGTTCAACTGAAATGGCTGGAGGCCCTACCTTTGTTGGGCTTTGTTGGGAGTTAGGATAGCCCCCAGAGCTAGGGAAAAAGTTAGCCCCTTTGAACTGTTATATGGAAAACACTACCATGTAAATGAATTGGTGACAGAAAAGAGTCAAATACATGTAAGGGTGGGAGGCTGGATGAGACAATATTTGCTGTCTTTGTCTGCTGTGTTGTCCTTTCTTCATAGATATGCATAGATATGTGCAGGAGCGACTACTAATTCCACTGGATGGTGCATCCATTCCGACCTGGACATCAGGTACTGATCTGAACGTGGAAAGATAAGACTCCAAAAGAAAAGTGGAAAAGATCTTACACCTTGCTCCACACCCACACTGCAATCAAAGTGGAAGGGATCAAACTGTGGATTTGATACACCTGCATAAAAGCAGCATCACCACAAAGGGAGAAGTGGGACATAATCATCAGAAGAAGGAGCAGAAAACACTATGTGGCAAGCTGAACAAACTGAGGACTGGAAACTGCTGTTTAACAGGAAAAAATGATTTTTATTCCTGTTATATTTTCTATAGTGGGACTGACCTACAGTTCCAATGCTTAGACACAGAAGTCTATGGTTCAGATAGCTTTAAACTTAATCCATTTTGCAAATACGTCATCTTATTGGGTGTGCACCCATGTACCTGTCTCGATAAATGAGGGAAGTCCCACATGTTCTGTACCCCTCACTGTGAATAAGACAGAAGTGTGGCAATTAACAAACTCAAGCAATGCTAGTATCTCCTCTCTATCATTTTCCCTCTCTCCCATGTATCCTATTGAAAGAGAAAATCTGACACGTATGTACTCAGTTAAGAGGACCAATAGGAAGCATGCCACCCAGGGATCGCATGTGGGTTCCTGGAATCTGACCGGACAATGTAAAACTGTTATTACTGTTGAAAATACCAATTACACAACCATAAGAAATTATGGAAATAGAAGCAGGCCTATCAGCCTCTGCTGGTGGATAGCCCCAGGAGGAGTGTATTGGTTGTGGCCCACAGGCACGTAAAGTAATTCTCCTTAGATGGTATGGGGCCAGTGCCCTGGGAGCTTTGGTTACATGTTAGACTCCATGACCACTCACACATAAAGGGTTGGGTAAGATCACAGGCTGTCTTTATAACAGAAAAATGAGAAATTTATATTCCCCTTTCAGAAAGAAATATCTGGTTTCATGCTTTGTGGAGGGCTTTCTCCCCTCATGGGAACTTGAGAGGGCAATAGTAGGTATTTCTGCAACACTAGAAATAAGCAAAGCCACCACCAATGTGCTTCATCGAATAAAAACAGAAATAAAGGAGGTATCACAAATAGCTTTGGAAAGTCGTCTTGCCTTAGACACATTACTTGCAGCTCAGGGATATGTCTGTGTTGTAATAAACTCTGAACTAATGCATTTGGGCCCCTCACCGCAAGAAGGACATCGAGGCCATGGAGCACAGAAGGCCTACGAAGCTGGTGAGGGGCCTGGAACACAAGTCCTGTGAGGAGCGGCTGAGGCAATTGGGGTTGTTTAGTCTGGAGAAGAGGAGGCTCAGGGGAGACCTCATTGCTGTCTACAGCTACCCGAAAGGAAGGTGTGGCGAGCTGGGGTCCACCTCTTCTCTCAGGTAGCTAGTGGCAGGATTGGAGGGAATGGCCTCAAGCTGCACCAGGGGAGGATAAGCTTATAAATTAGGAGACATTTCTTCTCAGAAAGAGCAGTCGGGCATTGCAGCGGGTTGCCCAGGGAGGTGGTGGCGTCACTGCGTCACTGTCCCTGGGGGTGTTCAAGGAAAGGTTGGACCTGGCGCTTAGGGACGTGGGTTAGTGAGTGACATTGGTAGTAGGGTGATGGTTGGACCAGATGATCCTGAAGGCAACTTCCAGCCTTAATGATTCTGTACAAGTGCAGAGAACAACCCTGTATGGGCTGCTGCAGGGCATGTTAGCTCCATCCCAGCCAGACCCAGTACAACTGGGGCAGGTGCCAGCTCAACCATGGCCCCAGGGAAGTAATGCAGTGCCCTTGCCAGCCAGGCATGTTCTCGATGCCTCCTGAGGAGCCCAGCCCCATCGCATGGCCCGAGATCCCCATCCACGCTGCGGAAGAATGTCAACTGAGGCACAAAGAGCTCTGAAGGCAGGAGCCAGAAACTGCCGCAGTCACTGCAGGACTGTGGGGGAGTGTGGCCCTCCAACCTAAGGCCACACCTAGTGACGCCCGTTGTGACACCTAGTGACGCTCCTGATGACGTCCATTGTGACATCATGTGACGTAATGCTGAGACACAGTATATATGCACCCCTGCCCCCAGCAGTGCTCAGTGCTGTTGCCTCTGCTGTGGGAGCAAGAGCGCTGCCCTGGCTGGGAGTCTCGGTGCGTCCCTGCCCTGCCTGGGAGCGCCAGGCCACAGCCGCTGCTCGGGGCTCGGCTCCCCTGCCCCTGCGCCTGTCCGTGTCGGACCCAAGCAGGGCCCGCAGGGCTCCAGTGGCCCCAGGTGGGCTTGTGCCCACATCCTTGCTGCAGCATGGAGAGGCTCCTGGGGCACCAGGAGCATCCGATGCCCAGCAGCACCTTGCTGTCCAGAGACAGCGATGCCCACCAGCTGCCAGAGGAGGGCCTGCATGGGCTGCACCGCGCGGCTGCCCGTGGCGACCTGGCCCGGCTGAGGCAGCACTGGTGGCTGAAGAAACTACGCAAAAACCGTCTGGACCAGGCAAAGAGGTGAGGGGCTGGGGGGCATCTTAAAGGCTTGGGCTGGGACTGCTCTCCCGTGGCGTGCGAGCTTCAGCCTGGTGCCACCGTGTACGCGGCTCTGGCACCAACCCTCCTTCTGCAGCAGGTGTCAGCAAGAGCTGAGGCGATGGAGGGCTGAGACTGGGCCTTGTCCGGCCAGGCAGTCACTGGCACTGGCCATAGTCAGGAGAACGTGCTCCTAGCAGCCCTTGGCAAAGCCTTCAGCCCTGCGCGGAGAGACGGCTGAAGTGCAGGGCAGAGTCAGGAGCACGGCAGCAAGGGCACCGCCTCCCCTGGAAGCCTGGGTCAGGGCTGATCACTGCGAGGGCTTTTCCCTCTCATCTGGCACAGGGGAAAAATCCAGCTTTGCTTGGAATTGCTGGGGCGGCTCGAGCGCTGCTCGAAGGGTGTGCCGCCGACCGCCACCGCCCTGTCCTCTCCCTGTGGGGTTGTTTAGCAGCCGCTCGGGCATTAGTAGTTCTCTCCTGTCTGGTGGGTGATCAGCGTCGCGGCGGTCACCGCCCTTCTGCCGCTTTTGTGCCGTTTTGATTGTGGAAAAACTCGGAGGCTTACACAGACTTCACAGTCTTCATGGAGTTCCACAGCCTCCAAAGCTTACGTTCCGCTTGGCATTGGCAAGTGGAGACTTGTGGCCCTGCGCGTGTTCCAGAGCCGGGAGTGATTTCGGGCACTGCCTGCCTGTGGAAAGCTAATTTATTTTGGTTTTAGGACACCTCTGCACCTTGCTTGTGCGAACGGCCATGCAGATGTTGTTCGATTCCTGGTGCAAGAGAAGTGCCTGCTGAACCTTTGTGACAACACTGGCAGAACGCCACTGATGAAGGTATGTGGAACACGTTACTCTGCTCTAAGTGGGGCTTTATCGATTGTGCTTCAAGTGACAAGTGTCTTGCTGCATTCTTCACACCAACCTGTAGAGAAACCTGAAAGTTGTAATCGGCACGTAATAGGCGTACACGAGCTCGTCTTGGAAGACACTCTTATCTTCCAGCACTGGGAAGCTGCTGTAGCTGTGACAGAGTGAAACATGGCACAAGTCCTTCCTTTTCTTTGTGTTGTTTGCAGGCAGTGGAGAGACAGCATGAAGAATGCGTGGCGATTCTGCTAGAGCACCATGCCGACCCAAACTTCCAAGTTTACAGAGGCAACTCTGCCCTTCACCTGGCTGCCGCAGCTCCTAACACATCTCTAGCAGAGATGTTGGTTGAGCATGGTGCACACCTTGAAGCAAAGGACTGGGTAAGTTTTGAATTTGGGTAGCGCTGCTCTTTGGGAAAGGCACCTAATTCATCTGGGCTGTTCTGACTGGGATTCTTTATCCTTTCAGGAGGGAAATACCCCACTTCTTCTTGCCATCTCCAGCAATCATAAAGAGATGGTAAACTTTCTTCTTCAAAAAGGAGCGAATGCGTGTGCTAAAAATTTGTTTGGAAGGTGAGGTATTGCTCCATTCCACATGTCGGTCTCCTTAGCATTGTCACTGGAAGGATCAGGAGAAAGAGAGTCAGTGTTGTCCGAGAGACAAGGGGCATTAAGTGAAACAAGAGGCCTTCCCAGAGCTGCTTAGGAGAAACCCTCTCGGCATGAGGAAGGTTAATCAGGGGAGCAGGTGGTGCCAGGGGTTTGAGCAGCCTCCATCCTTGGAGGCTTTGAAGAGCAGCGTGGAAGAAGCCTTGAGCAACGTGGTCTGGACTCGTGGTCTGGGCTGAGTCTGTTCTGGGGAGGCAGTTGGCCAGGAGGCGTCCCGACGTGCCTTCCAGCCTCAGTCCTGCAACACTCCCCTGTGTGTGGCTTTGCTTTCCCTGAGCTTGTAGGAATCGGGGAGGGAATTGTTTGGGGAGTAGACAGGGGGTAGAATAATAACAACACAGAGCCTGCAAATGCTGCTATGTTTCATAAATCATCTTTTGGATGCTTTAGGACTGCTCTTATGTTTGCCGCTTCTGTTGGGGAAATGGATGTAATAGAGCTACTACTTTCCTATGGTGCCAAGATTGCTTGCAAAGATACCACTCCCGAAACAGCTGTGGATTGTGCACTCCACTCGGGACACGTTGGGTGAGTGTTTTGTACGTCATTGTCAGAGCCGCTGTCAGACTGTCCGTGCTGATTTGTCGCTCTTTGTGGTAGATGCACAAAGGCTTAATGATATCTTCAGACCATTCTTGAAGCTGGGCTCAGTGATGTCTTCTCATGTCTCCTTCCCAAGTCAAGAGAGGATTTGGAAGTAGAGGAGAACTTCCACCCACAAGGCTCTCCTAGAAATCCCGTTTGTGTTGCTAAGCCCAGTTCCACTCCACTGAGCAGGGAAGAGGCGCCTGTTCTTTCAGTGGGGATCTTACCAGTGTCCCTTCAGATAAACCCTCAAAGAGATCCCTGGTGGCGTAGCAGGTCCACCATCATGGGGAGACTGACACCGCACACAGACAGTTCTGAACCGGTTCCAAGTCAGTTGCTGTCCTCGGCAAGAGCAAGGATCCTGGGCAAGGATGTTTTGGATCTGACTGCCTGTACGTTCTCTCTTTCTATGCGTAGCATTGCCATGAAACTGGTAGAACGCGCACGCTGTGAAAAGACGGGAGAAGCTTCTGCTGATGCTGCACAAGACACAGCAGTCCCCAGCAAAATCTGCTCTCGGAGGACTGAGCGTTTTCTATTGCACATGCGTGCTTTGGATGGAGAAGGTAGGATCCTGTAGTGTGGAAGAGCTGATGAGGATAAGTAATGTGGCCTGATGTCAGACCCTTTCCCATATTTGGGGTCAGGGCTTGACTGGCAGGGAAACGCAGAGTGCCAGGAATGCTCACACTTTCTTGCTTCGTCCGTCCCTTGTAGGCGCCCTGCCAGCTGTAGGAGCAGAGCAGGAGGAAGAGGCTGAATTGCTCACGGATCACAAGGTACTTTCTGTGAAGGGCCCACTGGCTGCCACTTGGCTCGCTTACTTTGGGGCAAGTTTACCTCTGGGCTCGCTTCCCTCTGTTGCTGCCTCTGCCACATGTTTGTGACTGGGGGCCCTTGAACTGCTTGTGCTCCAGCCCAGCTCTTCAGTTTGCACTGAGCTGGTGAAACTGCTAGGAGACCTGGGTCTCACTGCAGCTGGCCTTCCAGTTACAGTTCCAGTCGAGGGGAAGCATATTCTACATAATGAAGCAGCAAAGGTTCTTCCCGCTGCTTAAAATCTTCTGAGCTTCTCAAAGGGGCTGGCTGGGAGTGGCCTGTTGCTTTTCACCATACCTCACCAGCGCTCTGGTAACCTTCACGTGGCAATTTTTAAGGCCAACAACGAAGACGTACTAGAGAATAGCACTGAGGGCTTGCAGCTCTGCTTTCAGTGTGCATTCCTTGGTTGCGAGCATGTTCTCAGAAGCTGCAGGGAGATTCCAGGCCATGCTTAAGCTCTGGCAGAAGAAGTCTGGCCTCTGCTTTGCAAGTGCTGAAATGCCCCTGGAGGCAACAACAGTTTTGCAGAGTCCATTCTCCGCTGCCCGCCTTTTTGTGTAGGCAGAAAGCCCCTGCCCAGTCTCTCAGCCTATGTTCCAAGAAGAGAAAAAACCTTAAGCCTCCCCTGTGTTTTAAGAAACAGAAACCCTCACAAAGAGCTGCTGGTAGTTGAGGCTAAGAAAGATGGAGAGAGGTCCCCAGCTGTGCAGATGCCCGGCGGTGGCGTGCTTCCAATGCTTTGTTTCAGTCAGAAGACTGACCTCGTTGTAGAAGCTAATGAGTAAAAGCACAGCTCATATTCCCATGTTCTCACTGACTTTGTCATGCTCACGGAACCCCATTTCTTTAGGATCGAGACAGACAGCTGCAGATGGAGCTTCCTGGTGCTCCTGAAAGTCTGTCTGCATCAGAAGCCCCACCTGAAGCTACTGAGAGCCAGCGCAGCGACGATGAGAAAGACACAGAGCACTTGCGAGAGGAATTGGAGACGGCTAAAGCTGAGGTATGGAAAGGCTGCACTATAGGGATAAATCTGAGAGCGGTTGTGCTTTCTCTTCCCTTCTTCCCCCCCTTCTGCTGGTGACCAACACAACGGGCCTTTGGAGGAGCTTTTCATAAGCTGGAGGTGCAAGCCAGTGCGTTAGGAGCCACCTCCTTGTGAGCAGACGGCATCAGAGAATGATAGAATATCCGAGTTGGAAGGGACCCACAAGGATCATGGAGACCATTTACCATTTTTGTTGCCCTCCATTGGACGCTCACTCGCAGCTTTATATCTTTCTTAAACTGTGGCGTGCAGAACTGCACCCAGTGCTCTACGTGAAGCCGCATCAGCGCAGAGAAGAGCAGGACATTCACTTCCCTTGACTGGCTAGCCAGGCCGTTCTTGATGTGCCCCAGGATACGGTTGGCCTTCCTGGCCGCCAAGGCACCCTGCTGGCTCACGCTCAGCTTGCTGTTGATGAAAACCCCAACAGCCCTTTCTGCGGGACTGCCTCCCGGCATCTCTTCCCCGGTCTGTACGTGTAGCCAGGGTTGCCCCTTCCCAAGTGCAGAATCCAGTGCTTGCTCTTGTTCAACTTCACATTGTTGATGATTGCCCAGCTCTCTAATTTCTCCAGATCTCTCCGCAAGGCCTCACCACACTTAACAGTTCCACCCAATTTGGTATCATCCGCAAACTTGCTCAGAAAGCCTTCAAGTCCTTCATCCAAATCATTTATGAAAACATTGAAGAGGACTCTTCATAAAACGGAGCCCTGTGGAACCTCACTAGTAACAGATCTCCAGCCTGATTATGCAATGTATCTCTTCTGTTTTGAAAGTGTCAGTGTGAGAGAAGGAAAGAGAAGAAGCAGGTCGAGTTGAAAAGCCCAGTCGAAGTGCGTCTCGAGCAGGAAATGAAAAGGAACAGTGAACTGCAGAGAGAATGTGACAGGTATGGCTTATTAGCACTTTAAAGAGAGATCCCATAGAGTAGAAATCAAGCTTCATGGAGGCTGATTGTAAAAGTAGGTGAGGGTAACTGTCTGTGAGCAAATTCAAGCCTCACGCTAGGCCTTACAAGGCTCTTCTGTAAGCGTGCCTATGCTTTTACAGAGCTGCCAAAAGAACTTCAAATGCAGGTTGCCCTGCAAGTCTCCTGGGAGGGAAGGAAGTCCCTTCTCCATTTGTTCCTCCGTTGAGGCGCAAGGTGGACCCTCCAAGTTGATCTGTGGCACTGGAATGCTGGTTTTTCTCAGTAACTCCTGGTCTGTCAAGCGTGTTAAAGAAGAAGCAAGCCACCTCTATGCTGTTTATGTCTGAGAATGTGAAACAGGCTGGTAGTTCCTTCACCTCATTGTTTTCTTGACTAACTTGCTGCGCAGGTTAAGGAGGCATCTGGACACAGCTCTGCAGAAACTAAGCAAATATGAGGCCAGAGAAAGAGAGACCCAGTTTAATACTGCAGAAGACATGACGAGCAGCTGCTCTGAGGGGGCCCGTGAAGTTGATAAATTAACAGCAAAGGTGAGCTCTGGATTCTGCAGGATTTTGTGATTTCTTTTTTTTTGTCTGTTAATGTTTGTACCTGTGTTGTTCTTTTCTATACTGCTTCTCGTATTGTGAGTTGTCTGTTCTCTCCTCGGTGCTCCTTCTGTTGTCAAACATAGCAGGTAGTGTAGAACGAGTCAAGTGCCCTTGTGGTGGATCATTGAAGAATTCTGTTAAATGATAGTGAATGGCATCATGTCTAGGAAGTGTAAAATGAAGATTAAGTTCCCGTTTTGTCTTTTGTTTGTTTGTTTGTTACTACTTTGTTTCTTTTGTGAGGGTTTTGGTTTCGCTTTCTGTCTATTTATAAAAGGCAGGAACCTCCCGAGTGCATTTTTAGTAGGTATAAAAAAGGGTCTGTTTCTGGAGGAGGAGGGCAAGACAGCACCGCAGCTGACCTTTGGGACTTAATGGAACATCTGCTATATCCTCCGTATCCTTGCACCCACACATCAGCTTTGACCTAGAGAGAAAAGGCCTTCCTCCAGCAGCTCTGTCAAAGTGGCCTCCTGAGGCACTGTTTGCAAAGCTTTCAGAGTAACGGCAGGAAGAGCATTGGTTGCTCGTGCCTACTCCGTTCTGCACTGCAGCGCTTCCCCCCCAACACACACAATAGGCGTTCTTTCTGGTGTCTGGGTAGAGGCGTGTTTGATGTCCCATGAGCAGAGGAGCATTTCGGGCAAGAGCGTCCCTAGCACCTTTCAGGCCAGTCTCCCTGCAGAAGAACCGAGGAAGGATGGAAACTTGGGGAATCCTGTCAGCAGTGACCTAAAAGCTGTTCTGTTAAAAGACGAGCCTGCCTTTACTTTGCTTTCAGTACCAAGTCAGAAGGTGACAAACACCATCTTGACGCCTTACCCCTTTGTGCTTTGCTCTCCACAGCTCAAAGAACTTTCGCAGCAGCTGGAGATGGAGTCTGAAAAACGCAGGCAGCTAGAAGCACAAAATTGCGACCTGCAAGATGAGCTGTCTGCTCTGTGTGACTCTCAGGAAAAACTGGAGAAGACCAATGGCCAGCTGCAAGAGGAGGTGGCATACATCAAAGATCTTCTGGAGACGTCCAAGGTGGGTCACGAGCAAAAGCAACAGCATGAGACAGAGATAAGAAAGGGCCTGACAAGGAACAAGTGCTCATACCAGAAGTCGCAGGACATATTTGTATTTGGGGTCTTGCCCCTCTTTCTTTCTGTGAGGCGTTGTTCTCCACTGGCGCAGAAGTCCCCGCAAATTGTGTATGGAGCCTTTGGAAAAGGCTTACAAGCAGAGCACTGTCTTACAGAGGCAAAATGTCTTAGTACTAGCTCTGAGGTAAAAACGGAGTGCTGAGAACTGGTGTCGACCAGATTAAAATGAACGGTTGACCTGGGGCAGTTTCTGGGTTCTGCCTTGACAACTGGTGGTAGTGAGGAGGCAGAGTGGCCTCCCCTTAGTGAGGCTGAGCCCTTGAAACTGGCTATGTGATAGGTAAACATGAGCTCTAGATTCTGCAGGATTTTGTGATTTTTTCTTTTGTCTGTTAACGTTCATGCCTGTGTTGTTCTTTTCCATGCTGCTTCTTGTATTGTGAGTTGTCTGTTCTCTCCTTGGTGCTCCTTCTGTTGTCATCCATAGCAGGTGAACGCAGATGCAGTTGTCATTATGAGTCAAAATGAACGTGCAGAGCAGTATCTGTGAGGGCACTCTGAGGGCAGGCTGCTCTGTGGAGGAAGGACGAGCTGAGAGTCACAGCAAGGCTGGCGGGCTCAGTGGCTTCACAGGCCATGGCACAGGCCCACAGCACTTTTCAGGTCTGGCAGGAGCAACTCCACCTGCCTGAAGTTGGCTCTGCCCAAGATCACTTCTGGAGCCCTGTCTTAGGAGCTGAGCCAGTGACGCTTTTGTAACTTGCCGCTCACCAGCCGCTGTCTCAGCCCGTCTTTCCCTAGCCAGGGGCACCCTGATGTCGAGGACCAAGAAGTGCTTTTGAGCTGCCGTGGGTGTCTTGTTCAGTTGCATGGAACCCTTTAGCTACCTTTCCCCTCGTTACTGAGAGGTGCTGCTAAGGCACACGTGTGCTTTAGAAGGTTCTGTAGAAGGCCTCAAGTGCCCTTGTGGTGGCCCATTCTTAGTCCAAAGGCTCGTAGCATTCTCGTGGCTTCACTGCCATTCGAAGAGTTCTGTTATTTGAAAGGAAATAGCATTGTGTGTAGGCACTGTAATATGAAGATTAATTTTGTTTTTGATTTTATTTTATTTTTCTGATTTATTTTTTCTATTTATAAAAGGCAGGAACCTCCTAAGTGTATTTTTAGTAGGTATAAAAAAGGGTCTATTTCTGGAGGAGGAGGGCAAGACAGCACTGCAGTTGACCTTTGGGACTTAATGGAACATCTGCTATATCCTCCGTATCCTTGCACCCACACATCAGCTTTGACCAGGAGAGAAAAGGCCTTCCTCCAGCAGCTCTGTCAAAGTGGCCTCCTGAGGCACTGTTTGCAAAGCTTTCAGAGTAACGGCAGGAAGAGCATTGGTTGCTCGTGCCTACTCCGTTCTGCACTGCAGCGCTTCCCCCCCAACACACACAATAGGCGTTCTTTCTGGTGTCTGGGTAGAGGCGTGTTTGATGTCCCATGAGCAGAGGAGCATTTCGGGCAAGAGCGTCCCTAGCACCTTTCAGGCCAGTCTCCCTGCAGAAGAACCGAGGAAGGATGGAAACTTGGGGAATCCTGTCAGCAGTGACCTAAAAGCTGTTCTGTTAAAAGACGAGCCTGCCTTTACTTTGCTTTCAATACCAAGTCAGAAGGTGACAAACACCATCTTGACACCTTACCCCTTTGTGCTTTGCTCTCCACAGCTCAAAGAACTTCCGCAGCAGCTGGAGATGGAGTCTGAAAAACGCAGGCAGCTAGAAGCACAAAATTGCGACCTGCAAGAAGAGCTGTCTGCTCTGCGTGACTCTCAGGGAAAACTGGAGAAGACCAATGGCCAGCTGAGAGAAGAGGTGGCATACATCAAAGATCTTCTGAAGACGTCCAAGGTGGGTCACGAGCAAAAGCAACAGCATGAGACAGAGATAAGAAAGGGCCTGACAAGGAACAAGTGCTCATACCAGAAGTCGCAGGACATATTTGTATTTGGGGTCTTGCCCCTCTTTCTTTCTGTGAGGCATTGTTCTCCACTGGCGCAGAAGTCACTGAACTGAACAGAATCATGTATGGAGCCTTTGGAAAAGGCTTACTTTCTCCTCCTGAGAAATAGGATCATTGACCTGTGGTAGTTTCCGTGTTCTGCCTTGACTGCTTGTGGTAGTGAGGAGGCAAGTGCCCTGCCCTTAGTGAGGCTGGGCCCTTGAAACTGGCTATGTGCGACTGATGGGGGGATGGTTCTCTTCTTCTTTGTGGTGATGGAAATTTCATTATCTGCTTCAGACACGGGCAGCCTCCCCAGACATGCAAGAACTGTCAAGATCTCCTCCTTGTGCTTCTCCGAGCAAGAAGCCAATGCACAGAAGCAGAGATGCTGAGTCTGAAGAGGAGGATGGAGGGAGAAAGACACCGCAAGAGCATACTTTTCCAAATGAGTCTGTTGAGGCAAAACTGGAAAGGTACAAGCACTACTATTGGGAGGAACGAAAGCTCAGAAGACTTCTAGAAAATGACCTGCAAAGGTATGTCTAGACTGCTTTTTGGAATGAGAGCAAGATGCTGCTTTTTCCTTGTACGTTCTCCTCCTAAGAACCCTCTTGTATGTCTGGTCAACATGATGTCAGTAAATATGCCTACAATTGCACAGTCCCTCTCTGCGCCTGCTCTTCGCAACTTGTGAAACTCACAAGACACATCTGCAAAAGGCTTGGTCTGATTCTCACAACGGAAATAACACATTTGCTGTTCACAGGATGCTCCTGGTCAGCAAGGGAGACGAGCAGATGGAATCAGAGGGAATGGTCACATGGCCATTGGAAAGGAGAAGCAAAGCCCATAAGGGAAAAGAGAAGACGACAAAGACCCGCACTACATGACATGGTTTATTAAATGCCAAGATGGGCGACAGAACTTGGAATTAATGGCAGGCTGTTATCTGCACAGAACCGCTGTGTTCTTGCCAGCATGGTGGGGGCAACGTCTGCTCTTGCTCACTACCCGAATTAGGGGGCTGAAGGCAAGTGTTGGCAGACTTCTTCCACCTTGGTAGAACCACGCCTTGTTTTCTGGACTGGGACGTCCTCTGCTCCACCTTCATCTGATCTGTAATAATGTCCAGCTGTGAAAATAGGGAAATGCAAAATAAGGAAATGCACGAGGCAGGAACACATGTTTTCACCTCCAATTACCAGTATGTGAAAAGTTAGTGAAGGAAATTCCAGAAGCTACACATGGAACGTTGTGAGCTAACCTGCAAATGACTCTTGCTTAGCAGTGTTAGCCTTAGTCCTCTGCAGCCCTCTTCATCCTCGAGTGTCCCTACTCCCTAAGCACTCAAACTGGGCATTCTTTGGAACACTACTCCTAAAATGCAGCTTCCGCATTGTCGTGGTTCCGCTTGAGTGGGCAGCCGAGCTCCACCACAGCCGCTCTCTCACTCCCCCTCCTCAAAGAGGAATGGGGAGAAAATATGTGAAAAGGGCTCAAGGATTGAGATAAGGACGAGAAAATCACGCAATAATTATTGTAACGGGCAAAACAGACTCGGCATAAGGAGATAGTAAGATTTATTGCCTACAACTAACAAGCGAGAGAAGTGAGAAAACAAAGGAAAAAAAAACAAAAGCACCTTCCCCCCCCATCCACCCTTTTCCACCTCCTCCCCCCGAGCGGCGCAGGGGAACGGGGGAATGGGGGTTATGGTCAGTCTACAGCACTTCTTCTCTGCCGCTCCTTCTCGGTCACTCTCGTCCCCTGTGCTGTGGGGTCCCACCCACGGGATGCAGTCCTTGATGAACTGATCCGGCGTGGGCTTCCCACAGGCAGCAGCTCTTCCAGAACTGCTCCAGATATGGGTCCGTACCACGGGGTCCATCCCTCAGGAGAAAACTGCTCCAACCTGGCTCCCCTACGGGCAGCAGCTCCTGCCAGATCACCTGCTCCTGCGTGGGCTCCTCTCCACGGGCTACAGGTCCGGCCCAGAATCTGCTCCGGCAGGGGTCTTCCACAGGCGGCAGCCTCCGTCGGTGCAGGGCCACCTGCTCCACCGTGGTCTCCTCCACGGGCTGCAGCATGGAACCCTGCTCCACCGTGGTACTCCATGGGCTGCAGGGGGACATCCTGCTTCACCATGGTCCTCACCACAGGCCACAGGGGACTTCTGCTCCGGCACCTGGAGCACCTCTCCCCCTCCCTCTACACTGACCTTGGTGCAAGGCTGTTCTCTCACTCCCTTGATTCTCCCGGCTGCTGTGTGGCGCAGCGTTTTTTCCCTGTCTTAAATATGCTCTCACAGAGGCGCAAAACAACATCGCTTATTGGCTCGGATCTGGAAAACAATGGGGCCCTTCCCAAACATGGGGCAGCTTCTAGATCTTTCTCACAGAAACCACCCCTATGGCTCCCTGCTACCAAAACCTTGCCACGTAAACCCACTACACGCATTCACCTTGAAAACGTTGAAAAGAATCTGCCTTTGAAAAGGCAAATGTCTTCGTGCTGCCACCTGGCCCTACCGCAGCCTTCGGTGTGGCATGTCTTTGTCTGGTGCCTGTTCTCTCATTACCATTTGTACGGTCATTTTTATCTATTCTCCCTTTCTTTCCCTTCACTCTTTCCCTTATGGCTTTGCAGAAGAAGAAGGGCACTCTGTATTCTGCACCCCCGCCATGACCAGAGGTCTTCAGCCCTCCCCCATACAGTTGTGTACTCTTCTGATGCTTAGCAGTTGTTTTAGCATAAAGACGGTGTGTTTTGGACCCACAAAGGGATTCTAACTTGAGGCTCAGAAGCATAAGCTTGCTCACAGATATTCTTTCCGAGAGGTTGAGAATAACATTTATGAATGCTGACCTTAGCCATGCAGGCTTCAGTGGTGCTTCCGGTGGAGCTTAGCGTTGCTTTTGTCTAGACTCTGACGAGCTCTGAAAAAGTCAGATGCATGCAAGAATTATATTTGGTTACAGTTTGGCAAAGCTACTCTCCAGGTCTTTGACCAGCGTTTGACTTCTGAGAGTGGAAGGGATTAATGGCGTCTAAACACAAAAACATCATTTGATTTGAGGTTTTTGGAGAGCCTGCATCCATGGTGCAGAAGTATCGCCGATGCTGTGGATTTATGTGGCTTCTTCTGGAAGATGCATCACCTGCACAAAGAGTCAGGGATATCCTCCCCTGCCTAAGGAAAACTCCAATCTCAGACTTGCTGCCGAAATGGCAGCCAAAGCCATAGACTTCACAGAATCAGGTTCTGCTCTCTAGAAGGCTCATACTTCTTTAAGCATTCTTAGTTTGTTGCCACGACAATAGGACATGCAGTTCCTCTTTTCTGCCTTACATCGCTGTATTGGGTGTGCATGGCAAGGTTTGGGTTGCAAGGGGCTGCAGAGATGGCCTCTGTGAGAAGGATCTCCACGCTGCAGCCCCCCCATGGGTGGAGGAGCCCCCGGTGGAGCAGGTGGCTGTGGCCTGGAGGAGGCTGTGGCTCATGGAGAGCTCCCACGGGAGCAGGGCCCGGGCCGGAGCTGCAGCCCGTGGAGAGGAGCCCATGCAGGGGCAGGGGGGCTAGGGTGAGCTGCCACCCGTGGGGGACCCGTGCTGGAGCAGTTTGCTCCTGGGGGATGGACCCCGTGGTACGGAGCCATGTGGGAGCAGTGCTTGAAGAGCACTGGACAGCCCCCGCAGGCTCAGTTCAGGAAGGACGGCATCCCGTGAGAGGGACCCCACGTGGAGCAGGCGCAGAGAGGGACTGTGCAATTGTAGGCATATTTACTGACATCATGTTGACCAGACATGCAAGAGGGTTCTTAGGAGGAGAACGAACAACGAAAAAGCAGCATCTTGCTCTCACTCCAAAAAGCAGTCTGGACATACCTTTGCAGGTCATTTTCTCGAAGTCTTCTGAGCTTTCGTTCCTCCCGATAGTAGTGCTTGTACCTTTCCAGTTTTGCCTCAACGGACTCATTTGGAGAAGTATGCTCTTGCGGTGTCTTTCTCCCTCCATCCTCCTCTTCAGACTCAGCATCTCTGCTTCTGTGCATTGGCTTCTTGCTCGGAGAAGCACAAGTAGGAGATCTTGACAGCTCTTGCATGTCTGGGGAGGCTGCCCGTGTCTGAAGCAGATAATGAAATTTCCATCACCACAAAGAAGAAGAGAACCATCCCCCCATCAGTTGCACATAGCCAGTTTCAAGGGCCCAGCCTCACTAAGGGCAGGGCACTTGCCTCCTCACTACCACCAGCAGTCAAGGCAGAACAAGGAACTACCACAGGTCAATGATCCTATTTCTCAGGAGGAGAAAGTAAGCCTTTTCCAAAGGCTCCATACATAATTCTGTTCAGTTCAGTGACTTCTGCGCCAGTGGAGAACAACGCCTCACAGAAGGAAAGAGGGGCAAGACCCCAAATACAAATATGTCTTCTGGTATGAGCACTTGTTCCTTGTCAGGCCCTTTCTTATCTCTGTCTCATGCTGTTGCTTTTGCTCGTGACCCACCTTGGACGTCTCCAGAAGATCTTTGATGTATGCCACCTCCTCTTGCAGCTGGCCATTGGTCTTCTCCAGTTTTTCCTGAGAGTCACGCAGAGCAGACAGCTCTTCTTGCAGGTCGCAATTTTGTGCTTCTAGCTGCCTGCGTTTTTCAGACATCATCTCCAGCTGCTGCGAAAGTTCTTTGAGCTGTGGAGAGCAAAGCACAAAGGGGTAGGGCGTCAAGATGGTGTTTGTCACCTTCTGACTTGGTACTGAAAGCAAAGTAAAGGCAGGCTCGTCTTTTAACAGAACAGCTTTTAGGTCACTGCTGACAGGATTCCCCAAGTTTCCATCCTTCCTCGGTTCTTCTGCAGGGAGACTGGCCTGAAAGGTGCTAGGGACGCTCTTGCCCGAAATGCTCCTCTGCTCATGGGACATCAAACACGCCTCTACCCAGACACCAGAAAGAACGCCTATTGTGTGTGTTGGGGGGGAAGCGCTGCAGTGCAGAACGGAGTAGGCACGAGCAACCAATGCTCTTCCTGCCGTTACTCTGAAAGCTTTGCAAACAGTGCCTCAGGAGGCCATTTTGGCAGAGCTGCTGGAGGAAGGCCTTTTCTCTCTAGGTCAAAGTTGATGTGTGGGTGCAAGGATACGGAGGATATAGCAGATGTTCCATTAAGTCCCAAAGGTCAACTGCAGCGCTGTCTTTCCCTCCTCCTCCAGAAATAGACCCTTTTTTATACCTACTAAAAATACATTTAGGAGGTTCCTGCCTTTTATAAATAGATAGAAACAAACAAACAAACAAACAAACAAGAACAGCAACAACAATAGCAGAAACCCTCAGGAAACAAACAAAAAAAAAAAAAAATCTTCATTCTACAGTGCCTACACACAATGCTATTTCCTTTCAAATAACAGAACTCTTCGAATGGCAGTGAAGCCACGAGAATGCTACGAGCCTTTGGACTAAGAATGGGCCACCACAAGGGCACTTGAGGCCTTCTACAGAACCTTCTAAAGCACACGTGTGCCTTAGCAGCACCTCTCAGTAACGAGGGGAAAGGTAGCTAAAGGGTTCCATGCAACTGAACAAGACACCCACGGCAGCTCAAAAGCACTTCTTGGTCCTCGACATCAGGGTGCCCCTGGCTAGGGAAAGACGGGCTGAGACAGCGGCTGGTGAGCGGCAAGTTACAAAAGCGTCACTGGCTCAGCTCCTAAGACAGGGCTCCAGAAGTGATCTTGGGCAGAGCCAACTTCAGACAGGTGGAGTTGCTCCTGCCAGACCTGAAAAGTGCTGTGGGCCTGTGCCATGGCCTGTGAAGCCACTGAGCCCGCCAGCCTTGCTGTGACTCTCAGCTCGTCCTTCCTCCACAGAGCAGCCTGCCCTCAGAGTGCCCTCACAGATACTGCTCTGCACGTTCATTTTGACTCATAACGACAACTGCATCTGCGTTCACCTGCTATGGATGACAACAGAAGGAGCACCAAGGAGAGAACAGACAACTCACAATACAAGAAGCAGCATGGAAAAGAACAACACAGGCATGAACGTTAACAGACAAAAGAAAAAATCACAAAATCCTGCAGAATCTAGAGCTCATGTTTACCTATCACATAGCCAGTTTCAAGGGCTCAGCCTCACTAAGGTGAGGCCACTCTGCCTCCTCACTACCACCAGTTGTCAAGGCAGAACCCAGAAACTGCCCCAGGTCAACCATTCATTTTAATCTGGTCGACACCAGTTCTCAGCACTCCGTTTTTACCTCAGAGCTAGTACTAAGACATTTTGCCTCTGTAAGACAGTGCTCTGCTTGTAAGCCTTTTCCAAAGGCTCCATACACAATTTGCGGGGACTTCTGCGCCAGTGGAGAACAACGCCTCACAGAAAGAAAGAGGGGCAAGACCCCAAATACAAATATGTCCTGCGACTTCTGGTATGAGCACTTGTTCCTTGTCAGGCTCTTTCTTATCTCTGTCTCATGCTGTTGCTTTTGCTCGTGACCCACCTTGGAAGTCTTCAGAAGATCTTTGATGTATGCCACCTCCTCTTGCAGCTGGCCATTGGTCTTCTCCAGTTTTTCCTGAGAGTCACACAGAGCAGACAGCTCTTCTTGCAGGTCGCAATTTTGTGCTTCTAGCTGCCTGCGTTTTTCAGACTCCATCTCCAGCTGCTGCGAAAGTTCTTTGAGCTGTGGAGAGCAAAGCACAAAGGGGTAAGGCGTCAAGATGGTGTTTGTCACCTTCTGACTTGGTACTGAAAGCAAAGTAAAGGCAGGCTCGTCTTTTAACAGAACAGCTTTTAGGTCACTGCTGACAGGATTCCCCAAGTTTCCATCCTTCCTCGGTTCTTCTGCAGGGAGACTGGCCTGAAAGGTGCTAGGGACGCTCTTGCCCGAAATGCTCCTCTGCTCATGGGACATCAAACACGCCTCTACCCAGACACCAGAAAGAACGCCTATTGTGTGTGTTGGGGGGGAAGCGCTGCAGTGCAGAACGGAGTAGGCACGAGCAACCAATGCTCTTCCTGCCGTTACTCTGAAAGCTTTGCAAACAGTGCCTCAGGAGGCCATTTTGGCAGAGCTGCTGGAGGAAGGCCTTTTCTCTCTAGGTCAAAGCTGATGTGTGGTTGCAAGGATACGGAGGGTATAGCAGATGTTCCATTAAGTCCCAAAGGTCAGCTGCGGTGCTGTCTTGCCCTCCTCCTCCAGAAATAGACCCTTTTTTATACCTACTAAAAATACATTTAGGAGGTTCCTGCCTTTTATAAATAGATAGAAAGCGAAACCAAAACCCTCACAAAAGAAACAAAGGAGAAACAAACAAACAAACAAAAGACAAAACGGGAACTTAATCTTCATTTTACACTTCCTAGACATGATGCCATTCACTATCATTTAACAGAATTCTTCAATGATCCACCACAAGGGCACTTGACTCGTTCTACACTACCTGCTATGTTTAACAACAGAAGGAGCACCGAGGAGAGAACAGACAACTCACAATACGAGAAGCAGTATAGAAAAGAACAACACAGGTACAAACATTAACAGACAAAAAAAAAAGAAATCACAAAATTCTGCAGAATCCAGAGCTCACCTTTGCTGTTAATTTATCAACTTCATGGGCCCCCTCAGAGCAGCTGCTCGTCATGTCTTCTGCAGTATTAAACTGGGTCTCTCTTTCTCTGGCCTCATATTTGCTTAGTTTCTGCAGAGCTGCGTCCAGATGCCTCCTTAACCTGCGCAGCAAGTTAGTCAAGAAAACAATGAGGTAAAGGAACTACCAGCCTGTTTCACATTCTCAGACATAAACAGCATAGAGGTGGCTTGCTTCTTCTTTAACACGCTTGACAGACCAGGAGTTACTGAGAAAAACCAGCATTCCAGTGCCACAGATCAACTTGGAGGGTCCACCTTGCACCTCAACGGAGGAACAAATGGAGAAGGGACTTCCTTCCCTCCCAGGAGACTTGCAGGGCAACCTGCATTTGAAGTTCTTTTGGCAGCTCTGTAAAAGCATAGGCACGCTTACAGAAGAGCCTTGTAAGGCCTAGCGTGAGGCTTGAATTTGCTCACAGACAGTTACCCTCACCTACTTTTACAATCAGCCTCCATGAAGCTTGATTTCTACTCTATGGGATCTCTCTTTAAAGTGCTAACAAGCCATACCTGTCACATTCTCTCTGCAGTTCACTGTTCCTTTTCATTTCCTGCTCGAGACGCACTTCGACTGGGCTTTTCAACTCGACCTGCTTCTTCTCTTTCCTTCTCTCACACTGACACTTTCAAAACAGAAGAGATACATTGCATAATCAGGCTGGAGATCTGTTACTAGTGAGGTTCCACAGGGCTCCATTTTATGAAGAGTCCTCTTCAATGTTTTCATAAATGATTTGGATGAAGGACTTGAAGGCTTTCTGAGCAAGTTTGCGGATGATACCAAATTGGGTGGAACTGTTAAGTGTGGTGAGGCCTTGCGGAGAGATCTGGAGAAATTAGAGAGCTGGGCAATCATCAACAATGTGAAGTTGAACAAGAGCAAGCACTGGATTCTGCACTTGGGAAGGGGCAACCCTGGCTACACGTACAGACCGGGGAAGAGATGCCGGGAGGCAGTCCCGCAGAAAGGGCTGTTGGGGTTTTCATCAACAGCAAGCTGAGCGTGAGCCAGCAGGGTGCCTTGGCGGCCAGGAAGGCCAACCGTATCCTGGGGCACATCAAGAACGGCCTGGCTAGCCAGTCAAGGGAAGTGAATGTCCTGCTCTTCTCTGCGCTGATGCGGCTTCACGTAGAGCACTGGGTGCAGTTCTGCGCGCCACAGTTCAAGAAAGATATAAAGCTGCGAGTGAGCGTCTAATGGAGGGCAACAAAAATGGTAAATGGTCTCCATGATCCTTGTGGGTCCCTTCCAACTCGGATATTCTGTCATTCTCTGATGCCGTCTGCTCACAAGGAGGTGGCTCCTAACGCACTGCCTTGCACCTCCAGCTTATGAAAAGCTCCTCCAAAGGCCCGTTGTGTTGGTCACCAGCAGAAAGGGGGGAAGAAGGGAAGAGAAAGCACAACCGCTCTCAGATTTATCCCTATAGTGCAGCCTTTCCATACCTCAGCTTGAAATACGTTCAGTTGCGCTCGCAAGCACTGTATGCCTTTCTCCATGTCACTGCGCTGGCTCTCAGTATATTCGCGTGTGGCTTCTTGTAACCTTAATAGTCTTTGAAGAGCAACAGGAAGCTCCAGCTGCAGCTGTCCGTCTTGATCCTAAAGAAATGGGGTTCCGTGAGCATGACAAAGTCAGTGAGAACATGGGAATATGAGCCGTGCTTTTACTCTTCGTTCTACTATTAGGTTAGTCTTCTGAGTGAAATGAAGGGTCAGACGCACACAAGCACCAGGCATCTGCGCAGCTGGGAACCTCTCTCCATCTTTCTTAGCTTCAACTATCAGCAGCTCTCTGTATGAGCCATGCTCTGCTATCCGTTGGTTGTTGGCCTAAAACTTGTCCATCTAAAGGTTATTTTAGTGCTGGTGGCATACGGTCAAAAGCAATAATCCACTTATGGCCTGTTCTTTTGAGAAGCTCAGAAGATTTCAAGCAGCAGGAAGAACCTTTGCTGCTTCATTATGTAGAATACGCTTCCCCTCGACTGGAACTGTAACTGGAAGGCCAGCTGCAGTGAGACCCAGGTCTCCTAGCAGTTTCACCAGCTCAGTGCAAACTGAAGAGCTGGGCTGGAGCACAAGTAGTTCAAGAGCCCCCAGTCACAAACATGTGGCAGAGGCAGCAACAGAGGGAAGCGAGCCCAGAGGTAAACTTGCCCCAAAGTAAGCGAGCCAAGTGGCAGCCAGTGGGCCCTTCACAGAAAGTACCTCGTGATCCGTGGGCAATTCAGCCTCTTCCTCCTGCTCTGCTCCTACAGCTGGCAGGGCGCCTACAAGGGACGGACGAAGCAAGACAGTGTGAGCATTCCTGGCACTCTGCGTTTCCCTGCCAGTCAAGCCCTGACCCCAAATACAGGAAAGGGTCTGACATCAGGCCACAGTCCTCATCAGCTCTTCCACACTACAGGATCCTACCTTCTCCATCCAAAGCACGTGTGTGAAATAGAAAACGCTCAGTCGTCAGAGGGCAAAATCTGCTGGGGACTACTGTGTCTTGTGCAGCATCAGCAGAAGCTTCTCCCGTCTTTTCACAGTGTGCGTGTTCTACCAGCTTCCTGGCAATGCTACGCGTAGAAAGAGAGAACGTACAGGCAGTCAGATCCAAAACATCCTTGCTCAGGATTCTTGCTCTTGCCGAGGACAGCAACTGACTTGGAACCGGTTCAGAACTGTCTGTGTGCGGTGTCAGTCTCCCCATGATGGTGGACCTGCTACGCCACCAGGGATCTCTTTGAGGGTTTATCTGAAGGGACACTGGTAAGATCCCCACTGAAAGAACAGGCGCCTCTTCCCTGCTCAGTGGAGTGGAACTGGGCTTAGCAACACAAGCGGGATTTCTAGGAGAGCCTTGTGGGTGGAAGTTCTCCTCTACTTCCAAATCCTCTCTTGACTTGGGAAGGAGACTTATGAGAAGACATCACTGAGCCCAGCTTCGAGAATGGTCTGAAGATATCATTAAGCCTTCGTGCATCTACCACTAAGGGTGACAAATCAGCACGGACACTCTGACAACTCTGTTAGCTGCTCTGACAGTGACTCAACACTGAAAGAAAGAGTGCCTCTTTCCTGGCCAGTGGAGTGGAACTGGGCTTAGTAACGCAAGCGGGATTTCTAATTTTCTTTTCATTAAACTTTGTGCATCTACCACAGAGGGTGACAAATCAGCATGGACACTCTGACAACTCAGCCGCTCTGACAGCGACGTGCAAAACACTCACCCAATGTGTCCCGAGTGGAGAGCATAATCCACAGCCGTGTAGCCAGCAACATCTTTGCAAGCAATGGTAGCACCGTAGGAAAGAAGTAGCTCTACTACATCCATTTCCCCAACAGAAGCGGCAAGCATAAGAGCAGTCCTAAAGCATCCAAAAGATGATTTATGAAACATAGCAGCATTTGCAGGCTCTGTGTTGTTATTATTCTACTCCCTGTCTACTCCCCAAACAATTCCCTCCCCGATTCCTACAAGCTCAGGGAAAGCAAAGCCACACACAGGGGAGTGTTGCAGGACTGAGGCTGGAAGGCACCTCGGGACGCCTCCTGGCCAACCGCCTCCCCAGAACAGACTCAGCCCAGACCACGAGTCCAGACCACGTTGCTCAAGGCTTCTTCCACGCTGCTCTTCAAAGCCTCCAAGGATGGAGGCTGCTCAAACCCCTGGCACCACCTGCTCCCCTGATTAACCTTCCTCATGCCGAGAGGGTTTCTCCTAAGCAGCTCTGGGAAGGCCTCTTGTTTCACTTAATGCCCATTGTCTCTCGGACAACACTGACTCTCTTTCTCCTGATCCTTCCAGTGACAATGCTAAGGAGACCCGCATGTACTTTGGAGCAATGCCTCACCTTCCAAAGTTATTTTTATCACACACAGTCGCTCCTTTTTGAAGAAGAAAGTTTACCATCTCTTCATGATTGCTGGAGATGGCAAGGAGAAGCGGGGTATTTCCCTCCTGAAAGGATAAAGAACCCCAGTCAGAACAGCCCAGATGAATTAGGTGCCTTTCCCAAAGAGCAGCGCTACCCAAATTGAAAACTTACCCAGTTCTTTGCTTCAAGGCGTGCACCATGCTCAACCAACATCTCTGCTAGAGATGTGTTAGGAGCTGCGGCAGCCAGGTGAAGGGCAGAGTTGCCTCTGTAACCTTCCAGGTTTGGGTCGGCATGGTGCTCTAGCAGAATCGCCACGCATTCTTCATGCTGGCTCTCCACTGCCTGCAAACAACACAAAGAAAAGGAAGGACTTGTGCCATGTTTCACTCTGTCACAGTTACAGCAGCTTCCCAGTGCTGGAAGATAAGAGCGTCTTCCAAGACGAGCTTGTGTACGCCTATTACGTGCCGATTACAACTTTCAGGTTTCTCTACAGGTTGGTGTGAAGAATGCAGCAAGACACTTGTCACTTGAAGCACAATCGACAAAGCCCCACTTAGAGCAGAGTAACGTGTTCCACATACCTTCATCAGTGGCGTTCTGCCAGTGTTGTCGCAAAGGTTCAGCAGGCACTTCTCTTGCACCAGGAATCGAACAACATCTGCATGGCCATTCGCACAAGCAAGGTGCAGAGGTGTCCTAAAACCAAAATAAATTAGCTTTCCACAGGCAGGCAGTGCCCGAAATCACTCCCGGCTCTGGAACACGCGCAGGGCCACAAGTCTCCACTTGCCAATGCCAAGCGGAACGTAAGCTTTGGAGGCTGTGGAACTCCATGAAGACTGTGAAGTCTGTGTAAGCCTCCGAGTTTTTCCACAATCAAAACGGCACAAAAGCGGCAGAAGGGCGGTGACCGCCGCGACGCTGATCACCCACCAGACAGGAGAGAACTGCTAATGCCCGAGCGGCTGCTAAACAACCCCACAGGGAGAGGACAGGGCGGTGGCGGTCGGCGGCACACCCTTCGAGCAGCGCTCGAGCCGCCCCAGCAATTCCAAGCAAAGCTGGATTTTTCCCCTCTGCCAGATGAGAGGGAAAAGCCCTCGCAGTGATCAGCCCTGACCCAGGCTTCCAGGGGAGGCGGTGCCCTTGCTGCCGTGCTCCTGACTCTGCCCTGCACTTCAGCCGTCTCTCCGCGCAGGGCTGAAGGCTTTGCCAAGGGCTGCTAGGAGCACGTTCTCCTGACTATGGCCAGTGCCAGTGACTGCCTGGCCGGACAAGGCCCAGTCTCAGCCCTCCATCGCCTCAGCTCTTGCTGACACCTGCTGCAGAAGGAGGGTTGGTGCCAGAGCCGCGTACGCAGTGGCACCAGGCTGAAGCTCGCACGCCACGGGAGAGCGGTCCCAGCCCAAGCCTTTAAGATGCCCCCCAGCCCCTCACCTCTTTGCCTGGTCCAGACGGTTTTTGCGTAGTTTCTTCAGCCACCAGTGCTGCCTCAGCCGGGCCAGGTCGCCACGGGCAGCCGCGCGGTGCAGCCCATGCAGGCCCTCCTCTGGCAGCTGGTGGGCATCGCTGTCTCTGGACAGCAAGGTGCTGCTGGGCATCGGATGCTCCTGGTGCCCCAGGAGCCTCTCCATGCTGCAGCAAGGATGTGGGCACAAGCCCACCTGGGGCCACTGGAGCCCTGCGGGCCCTGCTTGGGTCCGACACGGACAGGCGCAGGGGCAGGGGAGCCGAGCCCCGAGCAGCGGCTGTGGCCTGGCGCTCCCAGGCAGGGCAGGGACGCACCGAGACTCCCAGCCAGGGCAGTGCTCTTGCTCCCACAGCAGAGGCAACAGCACTGAGCACTGCTGGGGGCAGGGGTGCATATATACTGTGTCTCAGCATTACGTCACATGATGTCACAATGGGCGTCGTCAGGGGCGTCACTAGGTGTCACAATGGGTGTCACTAGGTGTGGCCTTAGGTTGGAGGGCCACACTCCCCCACAGTCCTGCAGTGACTGCGGCAGTTTCTGGCTCCTGCCTTCAGAGCTCTTTGTGCCTCAGTTGACATTCTTCCGCAGCGTGGATGGGGATCTCGGGCCATGCGACGGGGCTGGGCTCCTCAGGAGGCATCGAGAACATGCCTGGCTGGCAAGGGCACTGCATTACTTCCCTGGGGCCATGGTTGAGCTGGCACCTGCCCCAGTTGTACTGGGTCTGGCTGGGATGGAGCTAACATGCCCTGCAGCAGCCCATACAGGGTTGTTCTCTGCACTTGTACAGAATCATTAAGGCTGGAAGTTGCCTTCAGGATCATCTGGTCCAACCATCACCCTACTACCAATGTCACTCACTAACCCACGTCCCTAAGCGCCAGGTCCAACCTTTCCTTGAACACCCCCAGGGACAGTGACGCAGTGACGCCACCACCTCCCTGGGCAACCCGCTGCAATGCCCGACTGCTCTTTCTGAGAAGAAATGTCTCCTAATTTATAAGCTTATCCTCCCCTGGTGCAGCTTTGAGGTCATTCCCTCCAATCCTGCCTCTAGCTACCTGAGAGAAGAGGTGGACCCCCAGCTCGCCACACCTTCCTTTCAGGTAGCTGTAGACAGCAATGAGGTCTCCCCTGAGCCTCCTCTTCTCCAGACTAAACAACCCCAATTGCCTCAGCCGCTCCTCACAGGACTTGTGTTCCAGGCCCCTCACCAGCTTCGCAGCCCTTTTCTGGACACGTTCCAGGGCCTCGATGTCCTTCTGGCACTGAGGAGCCCAAAGCTGAACACAGTACTCAAGGTGCAGCCTCACCAGAGCAGAGTACAGAGGAAAAATCACCTCCCTGTTCCTGCCGGCTACGCTGTTCCTGATACTAGCCAGGATGCCATTGGTCTTCTTGGACACCTGGGCACACTGCTGGCTCATGGTCAGGCCAGCATCGACCAACACGCCCAGATCCTTTTCCTCTGCACAGCTCTTGAGCCACTCTCCCCCAGGCCTGTGGCGCTGCGTGAGATTGTTGTGGCCAAAGTGCAGGACCCGGCACTTAGCCATGTTGAATGTCATCCCATTGGCCTCTGCCCATCGAAGCATCCCGTCCAGGTCACTCTGCAGGGCCTTCTGTATTTTAGGAGTAGTTTTAGCTGTATTTTAGGAGTAGTTTTCCAAAGAATGCCCAGTTTGAATGCTTAGGGAGTAGGGACACTTGAGGATGAAGCGGGCTGCACAGGACTAAGGCTAACAACACTGGTGTGCAATAGTCCTTTGCAGGTTCCCTTCAGATGTTCTGCGTGGAGCCTGTGGAATTTCTTTCACTAACTTCTGAAATGCTTGTAGTTGGAGGTGAAAACATGCGTTCCTTCCTTAAGCATTTCCCTCTTATTGTGCCTTTCCCTGTTTTCACAGCTGAACATTGTTACAGATCAGATGAAGGTGGAGCAGAGGACGTCCCAGTCCAGAAAACAAGGCATAGTTCTACCAAGGTGGAAGAAGACTGCCAACACTTGCCTTCAGCCCCCTAATTCGGGCAGTTTCCAGGCAGTGAGCAAGAGCAGCCATTGCCCCCACCATGCTGGCAAGAACGCAGCGGTTCTGTGCAGATAACAGCCTGCCATTAATTCCAAGTTCTGTCGCCCACCTAGGCATTTAATAAACCATGTCATGTAGTGCGGGTCTTTGTCGTCTTCTCTTCTCCCTTCTGGGCTTTGCTTCTCCCCTCCCCTGCTCATTTGACCGTACCCTCTAATTCCTGCCGCTGGCAGGGGCACAGCATTACTTCCCCATCCATGGCTGCGGTTGATCTGCCAGCTGTCCTAGCTCACCCCCGCACTCTCCCAGGCACAGGGCAGCACCGTGCCCACATGCAGGGACAGTCCCCCCCTGACGTCCAGCTCCTGCGGGGCCATTCTTCACTTGTGCTGCCACAGTGGTGCTGCTGCATTGGTGACAGTGGCTGAAGGTGTTCCCGTGCTCCAGACCGTCTGGGTGCAGATGGCCCTCCCCAGATTTGCCAGAGGAATGGCAGAAGATCTCTTCCTATAGGAGTATTGGGTTTACATAGCCAGGTTTTATCTGCAGGGCGCTGCAGGGGTAGCCTCTGTGAGAAGAGTCCAGAAGGAGCCCCATGTTAGATAAGGGCCAGATTCCGTTGGCTCCAAAGGGACCTGATGCTGGCCAGAGATGAGCTAAAAATTGCTCTTTGTGCATCCGTGAGAGCATGTTTAAGAAAGGGAAAACAAACAAACCACACAGTGACACAACTGCAGCTGGGAGAGTGAGGAGTGAGAACCAGGCCTGCAGCCCCCAAGCTCAGTGCAGCAGGAGGGCAGGAGGTGCTCCAGGCACGCAGCAGCAGTTCTCCTGCAGGCTGTGGAGAGGCCCCTGGTGGAGCAGGCTGTCCCCCTGCAGCCCATGGGTCCCACACAGAGCAGATCTCCACGCTGCAGCCCCCCCGTGGGTGGAGGAGCCCCCGGTGGAGCAGGTGGCTGTGGCCTGGAGGAGGCTGCGGCCCATGGAGAGCCCCCGCAGGAGCAGGCCCCGATGAGAGAATCTTATTAAGAGTGAGGAGAATCTTATTAAGTAGAGATAGAGCACTTATGGCATTAAACCGGATGCTACTTGGTGTCTTTGCTAAGTATGGTGCATATTGCAAATTAACTAAAGCAAGAAGCCTTGGGCCCCTTACCAAGGTCGGTCTCCTAATAGGAGTGTAAGCCAATTTACGAAACTGGTAGAAACTGGTCCTGCAGATGGACAAGAGCCAAGGAGCAACTGAGTCTGCGCAAAGACAAGAGGTCAACTAGCGGTGACGAGGAAGAGTCATCAATCTTCATCCGCTCGACCCCTGATGACCACCACCAGAATATGGGATGAGTTTATGGAAATAACTCCTTGGAACTAATTTTAATATGAAGCAGAGACAGATTATGAATATGTATAGGCGTATTGTGAAACTTCATGCGTATGTAACTCTTTACTGCATACAACCAAGGCAAGTTGCCGCATCATGTGCACACGACTTTGGTGGGACTACCCCCGTGCTGCCCAGCACTGAATAAATATACCTACTGTACAATCACTCTGATTGTTGAGTCCGTTTCTAGAAGTCTTCTGAGCTTTTGTTCCTCCCAATAGTAGTGCTTTTACCTTTCCAGTTTTGCCTCAATGGGCTCATTTGGAAAAGTATGCTCTTGCGGTGTCTTTCTCCCTCCATCCTCCTCTTCAGACTCAGCATCTCTGCGTCTGTGCATTGGCTTCTTGCTCGGAGAAGCACAAGGAGGAGATCTTGACAGCTCTTGCATGTCTGGGGAGGCTGCCCGTGTCTGAAGCATATAATTAAATTTCCCTTGGGAATTGAAATCACTTCTCAACACATTCCAATCCCACTTCTAGCAAACATTTTTCACTTTCTTATAGTTTATAATTTGTAAACAGTTGAATTAAAGGAAGGAAACATTTTTTTTTTTATAAGCACACTTAAGAGTCCTTTTTGATAATTTTATATAGATGTAATATGTACAGGCCTGCCTGAGTTTTTTCTAAACTGTTGTTAATACAATGAATACATGTAGTTCTGAATATGCTAGGGTCTTCCATTACACAAAAATCTCTTACTGTATTGAAAGCAAAGAAACATTTCTTGTTCCTCACTTAGAGGAAGCGTAAAGACATCCATTCTGCTTTGTCAACAGTATGCTAGCTGTTAATCCTAGTGAGGATTAACAGACTGTGTGCATGGGATACAGTGTACTGGTGTTAGACTGGACTCAGAACAAGCAAAGCTGCTGCTGCACTCAGCATATCCACGGGCTACGCAGGGTTCTCTCTACAAGTGGCACACCAGAAGCAGTACCACAGCTCCAGCTCTCCATCTAGACAGAGCTGAAGCTGTTACCGTCTCTACCTGCAGCATGCATGTAGCTACCTAGTTCTCTTCGAAGACCCAGGGCATGCAATGCAGAAAAACACAAACTGCCCAGATAGCTTTTCTGACTTGTACCCGCCTCCTATAAACTCAGGAGTTGCAAAGCAGATGTAGCAAATCACCAGATGATGAGCAGCATATAGTTAGCAGCCCAGCAAGTCTTTACTGCAGTTTTTACTTGTTGCTACACAAAATACACAGTCATTGTGTATTGGGGGAGGATAAAGATTGGAAACAAAGAATTAGACTGCCATTATGTACCTCAGATCTACGCAAGACTGTGAGCTAAATTATCTAGCTGTAGTGAATCACGTCAAAGGAAGGTTAGTCATTCAGAGGGCTAACTCAAACACCAAAGCTTACACAACACTTATGCCCTATTTGGAAATCTTCCTGTGGTACATGGATCTTGTACTGGATATCAGAACAGGAATGAATCGCCTCATGCAGCCAAGAATAGAAACAGCATTTACTAGATGGTGCTCAGAGAAAGCTACAGATTAGCTAAGTAGAACACATTGGAAGGGTGAAGAAATACATCAGGAAATACCAATATCTAATAAATAAATAAATAGAATTATGTAAAAGAAATTAAAAACAGAAACAGAATGAAACTAATTTTAAAATTAGTATCTTCAACATCATCCATACAAAAAGACTAAAGAAGTAATATTAACAAAAACCTGGTAGTTGGTTTAGTAACAGCTTCTAGTTAGAAGTAACAGCTTCTAGTAGAACAGGGAGATCACTCAACAATTATTGTGAAGGGCAAAACAAACACAGAGTATGGAAATTAATAAAACCTACTGGCTATTACTAACAAGCTACAGAAGTTAGAAACAAAGGAAAGAAACCAAAACCACCTTCCTCCCATTCACCCTCTTCCACCTTCTTACCCCAAAGAGCATGGGGAAATGGGTGCTGCGGTCAGTCCCTGATGCTTTTGTCTCCACCGCTCCTTCACGGTCACCCTCTGCCCCTGCTCCACGTGGGGTCCCTCCCATGAGACGCCCCGGACACAGCCTGCGGGGGCTGCCCACAGGCAGCAGCTCTTCAAGCACTGCTCCCACATGGCTTGGTACCACGGGGTTGTAATAAATGACTAAGTCCCAAATAGGGTTACAATCAAAGTTTACAATTTATTAAATGTATAGAGGTAAGCAAACAGTGCTGGGTGCACCGGGAGTCTCTGCTCCACCAAGATGCACACAAGTTACATCAGGCGGCTGGTTTTTATGCTCCTAGGCTAACACATATTCATCATCACTTTTGGAAAAGGCAGGGTTATTATAATTAGTTTCCCGGGACCTGAACCATCCCACAGATACATGTGTATCAGTCTCTGGTGGTCCCGCTGGGGATCGCTCATACTGAAGGCTCGTAGTCTTCCTCCCAGTCTTTGTCCTTTGGTCGTTCTTCAGCTTCCCCCCTTTCCTTATTTAGTAGTCTCTGGGCCAGATGTTAGAAAGTTGTGTCTCATGCAATAGTCAGCAGTTATCTCAAAAAGCTCCCCTCTATTCTCTTATCTCCCAAACCCAAGTCTCACGGTTTACCCTCCAAACTCTCTATCAACACGAACTGCTAGAGCAGTCTTTTGCAAGATACAAGAACTATATACACTAATCACTCTGTTTCTCTTGGAATTGTGGTTCTTTATAAAGGGTATGTAAGACAGGTCACATCACATTATGAGGCCCAAGCATTGTTCCACATTGACACGAATCAGATGAACGTGTTTCACAGGGTCCATCCCGCAGGAGCAAACTGCTCCAGCACAGGTCCCTCATGGGTGGGCGGCAGCAGCCCCCAGACCCCCTGCTCCTGCGCGGGTGTCCTGGTTTCAGTTAGAACAGAATTAATTTTCTTCCTAGCAGCTGGTGGAATGCTGTGTTTTGGCTTAGGATGAGAAGAGTGCTGATAACACCCCGATGTTTTAATTGTTGCAGAGCAGTGCTTATACCAAGCCAAGGACATCTCAGCCTTTTGCTCTGTCCTGCCAACAGGCAGGCTGGGGGTGCAGTAAGAGCTGGGAGGGGACAGACCCAGGACAGGTGACCCAAACTAGCCAAAGGGGTATTCCATACCATCTGACGTCATGCTAAACAATATATAGGGGTGGCTAGCCGGGGGGAGGGGGCCGGACTGCTCGGGGTTAGGCTGGGCATCGGTCAGCGGGTGGTGAGCAATTGCATTGTGCATCACTTGTTTGTACATATTATTATTACTTTCCTATTATCACCATTGTAACATTATTATTATTATTGTTATTATTATTTTGTTATTATTATTTTCCTGTCTTATTAAACTGTCTTTATCTCAACTCACGGGCTTCACTTTCCATTTCTCTCCCCCGTTCCAGAGAGAGAGGGGGGAGGGTGAGCGAACGGCTGCGTGGTATTTAGCTGCCAGCCGGGTTAAACCACGACAGCGGGCTCCTCTCCATGGGCTGCAGCTCCGGCCCGGGGCCTGCTCCCGTGGGAGCTCTCCATGAGCCACAGCCTCCTCCAGGCCACAGCCACCTGCTCCACCGGGGGCTCCTCCACCCATGGGGGGGCTGCAGCGTGGAGATCCTTCTCACAGAGGCCATCTCTGCAGCCCCTTGCAACCCAAACCTTGCCATGCACACCCAATACAGCGATGTAAGGCAGAAAAGAGGAACTGCATGTCCTATTGTCGTGGCAACAAACTAAGAATGCTTAAAGAAGTATGAGCCTTCTAGAGAGCAGAACCTGATTCTGTGAAGTCTATGGCTTTGGCTGCCATTTCGGCAGCAAGTCTGAGATTGGAGTTTTCCTTAGGCAGGGGAGGATATCCCTGACTCTTTGTGCAGGTGATGCATCTTCCAGAAGAAGCCACATAAATCCACAGCATCGGCGATACTTCTGCACCATGGATGCAGGCTCTCCAAAAACCTCAAATCAAATGATGTTTTTGTGTTTAGACGCCATTAATCCCTTCCACTCTCAGAAGTCAAACGCTGGTCAAAGACCTGGAGAGTAGCTTTGCCAAACTGTAACCAAATATAATTCTTGCATGCATCTGACTTTTTCAGAGCTCGTCAGAGTCTAGACAAAAGCAACGCTAAGCTCCACCGGAAGCACCACTGAAGCCTGCATGGCTAAGGTCAGCATTCATAAATGTTATTCTCAACCTCTCGGAAAGAATATCTGTGAGCAAGCTTATGCTTCTGAGCCTCAAGTTAGAATCCCTTTGTGGGTCCAAAACACACCGTCTTTATGCTAAAACAACTGCTAAGCATCAGAAGAGTACACAACTGTATGGGGGAGGGCTGAAGACCTCTGGTCATGGCGGGGGTGCAGAATACAGAGTGCCCTTCTTCTTCTGCAAAGCCATAAGGGAAAGAGTGAAGGGAAAGAAAGGGAGAATAGATAAAAATGACCGTACAAATGGTAATGAGAGAACAGGCACCAGACAAAGACATGCCACACCGAAGGCTGCGGTAGGGCCAGGTGGCAGCACGAAGACATTTGCCTTTTCAAAGGCAGATCCTTTTCAACGTTTTCAAGGTGAATGCGGAAGCTGCATTTTAGGAGCAGTGTTCCAAAGAACGCCCAGTTTGAGTGCTTAGGGAGTAGGGACACTCGAGGATGAAGAGGGCTGCAGAGGACTAAGGCTAACACTGCTAAGCAAGAGTCATTTGCAGGTTCCCTTCAGATGTTCCGTGTGTAGCTTCTGGAATTTCCTTCACTAATTTTTCACATACTGGTAATTGGAGGTGAAAACATGTGTTCCTGCCTCATGCATTTCCTTATTTTGCATTTCCCTGTTTTCACAGCTGAACATTATTACAGATCAGATGAAGGTGGAGCAGAGGACGTCCCAGTCCAGAAAACAAGGCGTGGTTCTACCAAGGTGGAAGAAGTCTGCCAACACTTGCCTTCAGCCCCCTAATTCGGGTAGTGAGCAAGAGCAGACGTTGCCCCCACCATGCTGGCAAGAACACAGCGGTTCTGTGCAGATAACAGCCTGCCATTAATTCCAAGTTCTGTCGCCCATCTTGGCATTTAATAAACCATGTCATGTAGTGCGGGTCTTTGTCGTCTTCTCTTTTCCCTTATGGGCTTTGCTTCTCCTTTCCAATGGCCATGTGACCATTCCCTCTGATTCCATCTGCTCGTCTCCCTTGCTGACCAGGAGCATCCTGTGAACAGCAAATGTGTTATTTCCATTGTGAGAATCAGACCAAGCCTTTTGCAGATGTGTCTTGTGAGTTTCACAAGTTGCGAAGAGCAGGCGCAGAGAGGGACTGTGCAATTGTAGGCATATTTACTGACATCATGTTGACCAGACATACAAAAGGGTTTTTAGGAGGAGAACGTACAAGGAAAAAGCAGCATCTTGCTCTCATTCCAAAAAGCAGTCTAGACATACCTTTGCAGGTCATTTTCTAGAAGTCTTCTGAGCTTTCGTTCCTCCCGATAGTAGTGCTTGTACCTTTCCAGTTTTGCCTCAACAGACTCATTTGGAAAAGTATGCTCTTGCGGTGTCTTTCTCCCTCCATCCTCCTCTTCAGACTCAGCATCTCTGCTTCTGTGCATTGGCTTCTTGCTCGGAGAAGCACAAGGAGGAGATCTTGACAGTTCTTGCATGTCTGGGGAGGCTGCCCGTGTCTGAAGCAGATAATGAAATTTCCATCACCACAAAGAAGAAGAGAACCATCCCCCCATCAGTCGCACATAGCCAGTTTCAAGGGCCCAGCCTCACTAAGGGCAGGGCACTTGCCTCCTTACTACCACCAGCAGTCAAGGCAGAACACGGAAACTACCACAGGTCAATGATCCTATTTCTCAGGAGGAGAAAGTAAGCCTTTTCCAAAGGCTCCATACATGATTCTGTTCAGTTCAGTGACTTCTGCGCCAGTGGAGAACAACGCCTCACAGAAGGAAAGAGGGGCAAGACCCCAAATACAAATATGTCCTGCGACTTCTGGTATGAGCACTTGTTCCTTGTCAGGCCCTTTCTTATCTCTGTCTCATGCTGTTGCTTTTGCTCGTGACCCACCTTGGATGTCTTCAGAAGATCTTTGATGTATGCCACCTCTTCTCTCAGCTGGCCATTGGTCTTCTCCAGTTTTCCCTGAGAGTCACGCAGAGCAGACAGCTCTTCTTGCAGGTCGCAATTTTGTGCTTCTAGCTGCCTGCATTTTTCAGACTCCATCTCCAGCTGCTGCGGAAGTTCTTCGAGCTGTGGAGAGCAAAGCACAAAGGGGTAAGGCGTCAAGATGGTGTTTGTCACCTTCTGACTTGGTATTGAAAGCAAAGTAAAGGCAGGCTCGTCTTTTAACAGAACAGCTTTTAGGTCACTGCTGACAGGATTCCCCAAGTTTCCATCCTTCCTCGGTTCTTCTGCAGGGAGACTGGCCTGAAAGGTGCTAGGGACGCTCTTGCCCGAAATGCTCCTCTGCTCATGGGACATCAAACACGCCTCTACCCAGACACCAGAATGAACGCCTATTGTGTGTGTTGGGGGGGAAGCGCTGCAGTGCAGAACGGAGTAGGCACGAGCAACCAATGCTCTTCCTGCCGTTACTCTGAAAGCTTTGCAAACAGTGCCTCGGGAGGCCGCTTTGACAGAGCTGCTGGAGGAAGGCCTTTTCTCTCCTGGTCAAAGCTGATGTGTGGGTGCAAGGATACGGAGGATATAGCAGATGTTCCATTAAGTCCCAAAGGTCAGCTGCGGTGCTGTCTTGCCCTCATCCTCCAGAAATAGACCCTTTTTTATACCTACTAAAAATACATTTAGGAGGTTCCTGCCTTTTATAAATAGAAAAAAAAATATCAGAAAAATAAAAAAAATCAAAAACAAAATTAATCTTCATATTACTGTGCCTACACACAATGCTATTTCCTTTCAAATAACAGAACTCTTCGAATGGCAGTGAAGCCACGAGAATGCTACGAGCCTTTGGGCTAAGAATGGGCCACCACAAGGGCACTTGAGGCCTTCTACAGAACCTTCTAAAGCACACGTGTGCCTTAGCAGCACCTCTCAGTAACGAGGGGAAAGGTAGCTAAAGGGTTCCATGCAACTGAACAAGACACCCACGGCAGCTCAAAAGCACTTCTTGGTCCTCGACATCAGGGTGCCCCTGGCTAGGGAAAGACGGGCTGAGACAGCGGCTGGTGAGCGGCAAGTTACAAAAGCGTCACTGGCTCAGCTCCTAAGACAGGGCTCCAGAAGTGATCTTGGGCAGAGCCAACTTCAGACAGGTGGAGTTGCTCCTGCCAGACCTGAAAAGTGCTGTGGGCCTGTGCCATGGCCTGTGAAGCCACTGAGCCCGCCAGCCTTGCTGTGACTCTCAGCTCGTCCTTCCTCCACAGAGCAGCCTGCCCTCAGAGTGCCCTCACAGATACTGCTCTGCACGTTCATTTTGACTCATAACGACAACTGCATCTGCGTTCACCTGCTATGGATGACAACAGAAGGAGCACCAAGGAGAGAACAGACAACTCACAATACAAGAAGCAGCATGGAAAAGAACAACACAGGCATGAACGTTAACAGACAAAAGAAAAAATCACAAAATCCTGCAGAATCTAGAGCTCATGTTTACCTATCACATAGCCAGTTTCAAGGGCTCAGCCTCACTAAGGGGAGGCCACTCTGCCTCCTCACTACCACCAGTTGTCAAGGCAGAACCAGAAACTGCCCCAGGTCAACCATTCATTTTAATCTGGTCGACACCAGTTCTCAGCACTCCGTTTTTACCTCAGAGCTAGTACTAAGACATTTTGCCTCTGTAAGACAGTGCTCTGCTTGTAAGCCTTTTCCAAAGGCTCCATACACAATTTGCGGGGACTTCTGCGCCAGTGGAGAACAACGCCTCACAGAAAGAAAGAGGGGCAAGACCCCAAATACAAATATGTCCTGCGACTTCTGGTATGAGCACTTGTTCCTTGTCAGGCCCTTTCTTATCTCTGTCTCATGCTGTTGCTTTTGCTCGTGACCCACCTTGGAAGTCTTCAGAAGATCTTTGATGTATGCCACCTCTTCTCTCAGCTGGCCATTGGTCTTCTCCAGTTTTCCCTGAGAGTCACGCAGAGCAGACAGCTCTTCTTGCAGGTCGCAATTTTGTGCTTCTAGCTGCCTGCGTTTTTCAGACTCCATCTCCAGCTGCTGCGAAAGTTCTTTGAGCTGTGGAGAGCAAAGCACAAAGGGGTAAGGCGTCAAGATGGTGTTTGTCACCTTCTGACTTGGTACTGAAAGCAAAGTAAAGGCAGGCTCGTCTTTTAACAGAACAGCTTTTAGGTCACTGCTGACAGGATTCCCCAAGTTTCCATCCTTCCTCGGTTCTTCTGCAGGGAGACTGGCCTGAAAGGTGCTAGGGACGCTCTTGCCCGAAATGCTCCTCTGCTCATGGGACATCAAACACGCCTCTACCCAGACACCAGAAAGAACGCCTATTGTGTGTGTTGGGGGGGAAGCGCTGCAGTGCAGAACGGAGTAGGCACAAGCAACCAATGCTCTTCCTGCCGTTACTCTGAAAGCTTTGCAAACAGTGCCTCGGGAGGCCATTTTGGCAGAGCTGCTGGAGGAAGGCCTTTTCTCTCCTGGTCAAAGCTGATGTGTGGGTGCAAGGATACGGAGGATATAGCAGATGTTCCATTAAGTCCCAAAGGTCAACTGTGGTGCTGTCTTGCTCTCCTCCTGCAAAGGCCCGTTGCGTTGGTCACCAGCAGAAAGGGGGGAAGAAGGGAAGAGAAAGCACAACCGCTCTCAGATTTATCCCTATAGTGCAGCCTTTCCATACCTCAGCTTTAGCCATCTCCAATTCCTCTCGCAAGCGCTCTGCGTCTTTCTCATCGTCTCTGCGCTGGCTCTCAGTAGCTCAGCGCTTAAATGGCTATCTGTATTCACAGGCCCCATCAGAAGACTGTAACTTCAAAGCATAAAACTGTAAATTTCAGCCCAACTACCTACCACGGTCCTTACCAATTACAGCTGCCTCTCTAATCAGTTTTTACTGATCCCACTCTGAAACCTATGATATTTGGCAGGGAGCATAGTGCCTCTGTCTCTGCTGCAATCCAGATGCTTTTGTGGCTGAGCATGCTGCCACTTGAAAAATAACTTGAGAGAAAACACTTCCTCCAGGGATGAATTATGCTTACTCTGTATTACTGTCTCATAAATAAAATCCTACCAATTCTTCTACGGTATCTGGAAGAAAAGAGATACACCTAGCTAAAAATGCATTTTTTTCTCTGTTTCTCCATTAAATGGTTGTGCTAATTAGGGAGATGCTCTGGAAATAGCTGCTCATAGAATTCACGTTTTACAAGCTGGATTTACTTGGCTGAAGTTTCAACAAAAGGGCATTTTTATTATTATTATTTTAGCTCTTCCTTCTAAAGATGAGGTGTGAAACAACGAAGAACTGCCAATATACCAATAAGCAACTGACAGCAGTGGCTGGGTACATCAACCAGTTTGGTCAAAGAGAGCAACACTGCCACATGCAAACAGGCTTGATAAAGCCGTGAGGACTCATCCTAGAAAGAAAAATTAAGGTTTTAATAGCTATACTCTTATTAGTGATGAAAGAGAAGAAAGTATTTCAGAGGACTGTATCTCCTCCCCTGAAAGCGGTACTATACTATACTAAATATTCTCAGCGCTAATGGTAAGAAAATATCCCCACTATAATTAGGTTTTGATTGCCATCTCTTCATTTTTCACAAACTCAGACGCACGAAGCGGCTCGTAACCACAGGGAGGGCTGCCGGCAGACACGTCCCACGAGGCAGGTGGCTGTCGCGCAAACCGTGCGACCCCGCTACTCACAATTTACGCTTTCTTACCGCAAGGTTTTCGCTACTCTCTCCTATTACTAAAGGAGACCCCCCGACCCCCTCACCTCACGCTGTGGCACACTAATGAGTGTGGGCTCATCAGCCGCCCCGCAATCAGCCCCCCCCCCGCACGCCGCTGCCGCTGCAACCGTTGAGCGCAGCCCCCGCGGCGCTCTCAGAAAATGGAGGCGGCCGTGGGCGGGCTGCGCATGCGGAGAGCCGCCCCGCGCCGGGCGGGCGGGCAGCGAGCGGGGCCGGGGCCGGGGGAAGCGCCGCCGGCTGCCTGTCCCTGAGCCACCCCCGCCGTGCCTCGGCATGAAGAAGATTTTCGGCTTCGGGAGGAAGAGGAAGGGGCAGCCGCCGCCTCCCGGTGGTGGCGACGCCGCCGCCGCCTCGCCCTGTCCCAGCGGTACCTACGAGCTCCGCCAGAAGGAGCTGGGCAAGCTGCACCGCGCGGCCGCCAGCGGCGACCTGGCCCAGGTGCGGCAGGGGCTGAGGAAACACGGCATCGACCAGCGGGACAAGGCGCAGCGGTAAGGGTGGGGCGGGAGGGGTCCCTGTAACCCGCAGGACCTCCCCCTCGCTCCCCAAAACACGCCCCTGGGGCGTTGTCGGAGGGCGGTGAGAGGGCTGCAGCTTGCCCGAAGGTTTTCTTGCTTGCGAAGCCAGCGGTGGCTTCTTTAGGATCAGCGCGTTTCCCGGCGCTTGGTGCTAGCAGCTTGGAGGCGATCACAGGCTCCTTCAGCGTTGTGGTTATCGGTTGCCCACCTGAGGTCTGCACACTCCGCTGCTGTCGTGCTGTGCTGGGCGGCTTTCAGGGGATCACGGTCAGACCTTCAGAGCTGAAGGGTCCTGCACGCTCCTACGGGAGTTGCTCCAAAAAGTGGAAATAGTCGCTCTCAAGTGGCTGCTGCTGTTCCCTGTCTGTAGCGAGACATGACAGGTTCTCTGAAGTTTTGTGCGATTTACTTGTCTTCATCCTTTTTGCCTTGGCAGAAGCTTTTTTTTTTTTTTGTATAGGAGGCTTGCTAGCTGCCCTGTGAAGGGAAGAGAAGTATCTGCATTAAAAATTGCTGTTTCTGCATCACATCACGGTGTTTGTGCACCTCTCCTTTTCTGTTCCCACCTAGCCTGAGAGCGGTTGTGCTCCTGTCTCTCAACAAAATACCCCAACAGTTGTTTTTTTCCAAGGTTACTTGAGGCTTCCTAAATGCAGAGAAAGGTCTTACCCACAGCGATGGAGTTCAAAAAACAGTGGACTCTTTCTCTCGCAGTTCTTGAGGAACTGCAGGATTTTTGTTTCACAATCTTCTTCTGTGGTATTCCATTTGTATGACAGTTATAAATGTCAGAATGGCGACATACTACTTTCCTGTAGTCAGGATTACGGTGTTGTGTCTGTTTTGCTAGAGATTACCAAAGGTGCTTTGATGCCTATGTGAGTTTCATGTTTGCAGTAGTAACCAAGCTAGCAAAAAGAAAAAGCAGGTGTTTTCAAAAAGCAAAGCAAAATATCAATATTCTTGCTAAAAACCCATCTCCTAGATCTCTGATATGCTTCTGGCATGTGAATGACCCTGTGAGGACTTAGAGGTTTACTTGCTTTAGACCTCAGATTTCCAGGCCTTGGTCTTCCGTGCTGTGTCATGGGTGCAGTTGTGCTGGAGGCAGTGACCAGAGTCTGGACACAGGAATCTGTTTGTGCAGATTCAGTTATACAGCGGAGAAAATGTCATCTTACTAAGCAAATGCTGTGGAGGGGTTTTCCTAGCCAGCTTCAGGCTTTGGATATGCAACTGCTGTTACTGGCAATGGAATGAGCTTGGGTATTTGTTCTGTTTCGATATTTTGAGACATGAAATCTGCCCTATCTGTGTACCACAGACTGAAATCATTTCTTCATCTGTCAGTGTGAATTTAATATGTCTATTTTTTTTAGGACACCGCTGCATCTTGCTTGCGCAAATGGACATGTGGATGTCGTTACATACCTAGTAGAAAACAAGTGTAAGCTAAATCTTTTTGACAATGATAACAGATCGCCACTGATGAAGGTATGTGGAATGTGATATCCTACTCAAAGTGGGGCTTATTGATTATATGTTAAATGATGGCTATCTTGCTGAATTCTTTAAGTAAATCTGTGTAGAAACAGGTGTATTATAGCTACTCTTGGAAGAGGCTTCCCAGCGTTGGGAATTTGCGGTATTCATTGGTAGAGCGAAACGTGACTGTTGCAATTTTTTTTCCTTGTATCGTTTCCAGGCAGTACAATGCCAGAAAGAAAAATGTGTGGCTATCTTGCTGGAGCACGGTGCTGATCCAAACCTGGCAGATGCTAGTGGCAACACTGCCCTTCACTTGGCTGCCGCAGCTCCGAATGCATCTCTAGCAGAGATGTTACTTGAGCATAATGCCCATATCAATGCTCAAAATAAGGTAAATTTTGAGATTTGTTAGGGAAGTTCTTCCAAAGAATTGCATTAATATTTCTATTGAAGAGTTTTTCGGTTTAGATTTTTAACTTGAATGATTTTTCTGCCCTTTCAGGAGGGATATACCCCCCTTATTCTTGCTGTTTTGGAACATCATGAAGAGATGGTAGAATTTCTCCTTAAAAAAGGAGCTGATGTGCATGCTCGAGATCAGTGTGAAAGGTGAGATGTTGGTGGATTGCCTTAGTCGTCTTCAGGTTGGACTGGTGAGAGGCACAGGAAAATGAACACTGACATAGAAAGAGCCACACAGGAGTTTCCTGTGTGACTGCTGGAAGCAGGTCTACAGAAGGCCACCGACATGCATCATTGCATGTTTTCTGCATTGAAGATTGCAGGAAAGCATTGTTTGTGGTGGCCACCGTGGCAGGAGACTTGTTAGGAGCATTGCTGTTATGAAGGAAATGCTTTTTCAAATTGAGGAATAGTTCATATGTCAATGTAGGAGCTTTGTCTGAGGATCAAACAATTTTTTTATTCCCTCTCACATTTTATTGTAGCTAAAATACATTTTCTCTTGTTCATTTTAAACTAACGAGGATTTTTTTTTTGAGAGAGAGAGTAAGCAAATAAGAATTAAACTAATTGCAATGTCTGTGTAAAATGATTTATTTCTTATTATATTTTGGATGCTTCAGAACCCCGCTTATGACTGCTGCATCTGGTGGGGAGCTTAACTTGATAAAAGTTCTTCTTCGCTATGGTGCTGATCTTTCCCATAAAGACACTAAAGGGTGGACAGCTGAGGATTATGCTATTATTCATGGATATTCTAGGTAAACTTTTAACTTTATTATTAGAATTGTTAAGTTGTCAGTTATCAATGTTGGCTTTGGACTTTTCTGCTAACAGTACCAAGGTTTAATGGTATCTTGGGACAACTCTGTCACTGAGCACAGCTTCAATTTTCTAGAATTTATTGCTCCCCTGTCTACTGCTAATTTGGAAGTTGAAGAACACTTCCACACCAAATTATGTTAAATTTCTAGTTTGTGTTGCTAAGCTCATACCTGGCCATTATAAACTCTTAAGTTTCTGTAACCTGCAGTTATCTAGATATGGAGCTTGACAAACTGTATTTGTAAATCCTTGCTTGACAAACTGGATCTGTAAATCCTGTTGTAAAAAAGAGTTTGTAAACTCTTTCCCCAAACCAGCACTATTGTTACTGTATTTCAATCCTCTTACCAGGAACCACCCACCTTTTGTTTCAGAGGAGATCCAGCGATCTCCACTTCTGTTAATTTACTAAACAATCTTGCTGCTGTTACATTTAAGTGTTACAACCATGGGTGTTCATTCTTAATGGCAGTTATGTGTGCTTAAACTATGCTGAAAAAGTGTACCAAGCAGGAGTGAATTTCATTGATACAAATACGCATCTGTATAATAAACATGACTGTAGTATTTGGGTATGTAATAAGCAATGCAGTAAGTAGAGCATGCATTAACCTTAGTGAATATATCATAGAGTCATAGAATATCCCAAGTTGGAAGGGACCCATAAGGATCATCAAGTCCAACTCCTGGCACCGTACAGGTCTACCCAAAAGTTTAGACCAACATCATCTTAACACCATTCTCATGGGTGCTATCACTGGTGTTTGCAGAGAATAGGTCACCTGCCTCCCCAGTCCCCCTCGTGAGGAAGTTGTAGACCGCAATGAGGTCCCCCCTCAGCCTCCTCTTCTCCAGGCTGAACAGGCCCAGTGCCCTCAGTTGCTCCTCATACGTCTTCCCCTCTAGGCCCTTCACCATCTTTGTTGCCCTCCTCTGGACACTCTCCAACAGTTTAATGTCCTTCTTGTACTGTGGTGCCCAGATCTGCACACAGAACTCCAGGAGAGGCTGGACCAGCGCAGAGTAGAGCGGGACAATCACCTCCGATCGACTAGCAATGCCGTGCTTGATGCACCCCAGGATACGGTTGGCCTTCCTGGCTGCCAGGGCACACTGCTGGCTCATATTCAACTTGCTGTCAACTACAGCCCCCAGATCCCTCTCTGTGGGGCTGCTCTCCAGTGTCTCATCACCCAGTCTGTACGTATAGCCAGGGTTGCCCTATCCCAGGTGCAGGACCCAGCACTTGCCTTTGTTAAACTTCATGTGGCTGGTGATCGCCCAGCTCTCCAATCTGTCCAGATCTCTCTGCAAGGCCTTTCCACCCTCAACAGAGTCCACAACTCCTCCAAGTTTGGTGTCGTCAGCAAATTTGCTCAAAAAATCAAAGAGGATGTAGGACCTTCTAGTCCTACATCCAAATCATTTATAAAGACATTGAAGAGGACTGGCCCTAAAATGGAGCCTTGAGGGACCCCACTAGTGACCATCTGCCAGCCAGATGTGGCCCCATTTACCACATTTACCACATTTGAGCCCTGCCTGTCAACCAATTGCTCACCCATCGTATGATGTTTTTATTAAGTTGTATGCTTTTTTTTTTTTTTTTTTTTTTTTTAAGTTGTATGCATTTTGTCCAGTAGGATCCTATAGGAAACCATGTCAAAAGCCTTGCTGAAGTCCAAAAAGATAATATTGGCTGGTTTCCCTTGGTTGACTAGGTGGGTGATCTTATCATAAAAGGAAATCAAATTTGTTAGGCAGGACCTACCCCTCATGAACCCATGTTGGCTGGGACCAATGACTGCATTGTCCCCCAAGTGTGCTTCAATAACTTCAAGAATCATCTTCACAATTTTACCAGGCACCGATATGAGACTGACAGACCTGTAATTGCTAGGGTCTTCTTTCTTACCCTTCTTGAAAATTGGGACATTTGCCAGCTTCCAGTCTACTAGGACCTCTCCAGATTCCCAAGATTGTTGAAAAGTAATTGAGAGAGGTCCTGCGATGACATCAGCCAGCTCTTTAAGCACCCTGGGATGGATCCCATCCAGGCCCATGGACTTGTACAGATCCAGGTGGAGCAGCAAATCCCGCACACGTTCAGGGTCGGTTGGGAGTTTGTCATTCCCACTGTCACGGACCTCCTGCTCAGGGCACCCAGGGTCCCGAAGCCCATCATCAGTGTTGAAGACAGAGGCGAAGAAGACATTAAACATCTCTGCTATGCCTATGTCATTGTCTGTGAGACCTTCCCCATCAAGTAGCAGACCTATGTTTTCTTTGGTTCTCCTTTTTCTGTTCACATATCTTAAAAAAAAAAAACTTTTTATTGTCTCCCACAAACATGGCCAGCTTCAACTCTAGTTGGGCTTTGACCCCACAAATTTTCTCCCTACAAACACGAACAGCATCTCTGTATTCCTTCCTTGTTGCCTGACCCTCCTTCCAGCAGCTGCACGCTTTATTTTTTCACCTAAGCTCCAGTAGAAGATCCCTGGTCAGCCAGGCCAGCCTTCTGCCCCACCTGCCTGACTTTCGATATTTTGGAATCACCTGATCTTGTGCTTTTAGGAGGCAGTGCTTAAAGATTGACCAGCACTGATGGACGCCAGTGCCTTCAAAACTGGTTTACTAGGGGACCTTGCTGACTAGTTCCCTAGGCAGCCTGAAGTCTGCTTTCCATATATCCAAGGCTGAAGTTTTGGTGGAAGTTTTCCTTCTGTCACCATAAATTCTAAACTCAACCACTTCATGGTCACTATGACTGAGATGGCCGCCAATTGCCACGTCTCCCACAAGACCCTCTCTGTTCTCCAGCAACGGATGTAGGAGGGCACCTTTCCTAGTTGGCTCCCTTAGCCCCTGCACCAAGAAGTTATCCTCTAAGTGCTTTATGAACCTCCTGGACTTGCTTGTGTCAGCGGTGTGGTAATCCCATTTGATGTCTGGCAAGTTGATAATCCCCCATAAGGACAAGGGGAGTTGATTTCAAGGCATCTCTCAGTTCTGCATTGACGTTGTCGTCCTGGCCGGGTGGTCTGTAATAGACTCCCACTATGCCATCCCCTTTATTTGTTTGTCCCTTAATCCTTACCCAGAGGCTCTCAACTTTGCCATCACCAACTTGAAGTTCCACACAGTCCAGCCCATGCTCCACATACATCGCCACCTCGCCTACCCTGCCTGTCCCTCCTGAAGGGCCTGTAACCATCTATCGCAGCACTCCAGCCACAGGACTCATCTCACCAGGTTTCACTTATGCCGATGATGTTGTAGCTGTGGGACTGGGCCAAGACTTCTAGCTCGTCCATTTTATTCCTCATACTGTGGGAGTTTGTGTAGAAGCACTTCAAATGTGCCTCCCTACACACAGCACCTTGCACAGGACCTCACTGGCACACAGTCCCTCTGATTGTAGCGCACCATCCTGTAGCTCATCACCGGCGTGCCTGGTTTTATCCCCTTCCCCCTCCGACTCTAGTTTAAAGCCCTGTCTATCAGCCCTGCCAAACCCTGAGCCAAAATCCTTACCCCTGTCTGAGAGAGGCGCATCCCATCTGGTGCCAGCAGGCCTCGCATCACGTAGACCTTCCCGTGATTGAAAAACCCAAAGTTCTACCGGCTGCACGAGTCCTGAAGCCACGTGTTAAAGTGGTGAGCCTGCTTGTCAGCATCGATCCCCCTTATCGGAAGGATAGAGGCAAACACAGTCTGTGCCCCTGATCCTTTAAGTAGTCACCCTAGAGTCCCTTTTGATTGCTCTTGGACTTCTCATTGCTACCTCGTCATTACCAGCAGCGGGTAGCAGTCGGTGGGCAGTACCAGGCACTTGACTTTTTTAGTGAAGTCTCTCACCCACGCCCTGGGGAGACAACAGACTTCCCTGTGGGTGGGGTCCTATTGGCATATTGGGCACTCTGTCCCTTTCAAAAGGGAGTCCCCCATGACGATAACCCTTCTTTCTTTTTTGACAGACGACGTAGCAATGCCGGGGGTATGTTGCCTTGCCTTAGGCACCCTCTCCAACTGGGATGGGCTTTTGTCTACTTCATTGTTCTGACGGTCATGTTCTAGAGCCTCGTACCTGTTACATAAGGGTAGATGGGAAGGTGGGCAGGGACAGGGCTCGCCTACCACCCGAAACAGGAACCTGCCTCCATTCCCCCCTTTGGCCTAGGTCTTCTCCTGCAGCCTGGCAAGATGAGGGGACTTTTGTCTTCTGTGTAGCAGGAGACACTTGTGCTGTGGCAGGCTTGTGAGTGTCTCAGAGAGGGTAGAGTACACCTCCACCAGTCAATTTCCCTCTCTGACTCCCTGATGCTCCTGAGCCTGCTCACCTCCTCCTGAAGCTCTGCTACCTGGCTGAGCAGCTCTTCAACCTGGGCACACCTCCCACAGGCATACCCCTCACTGCTGCTGTCAGACACAGACAGGAGACTCGGGCACACCCTGCAGACCAAGACCTGGAGGGCAGTGTGTTTCCTCGAGCCCTCTGTCTGAGTAGCCACATCAGTGACTGTGGCTGGAGAGGCCGCAAGAGATGTGGAGGCCATGGTTTTCTGCCTGGTTGATACCATGGCCAGGCTCTTTGCAAGCAGGTTACGAGTACCAATGGGAAAGACTGCTGCAAAAGAGCGGCGAAGGCGCCCCCCTACTCGCCCTGCCTGCGCGAACTGCTGCGCCTCCCCCTGTTTGCCCATCCTGGTTGCTCGTGCCCTACGAGGGCTGCCGGGTCCTGGCAGCACCCTTGGCTGCTTTGAGTGAAAATATGAATTAATTCATATTTTCATATGAAACATTCATATGAAAATATTCATATTTTCATGGCTTTGGATATATCTAGGTTGGATAGCGAGTGGCTGATACTATTCCATTAAGTGGTGTATGCAGGTATGTGGTTATTCTTACCAAATGCATTTCCTCTCTTTCTGTATATAGTCTTAGCAAACAACTGGCAGAATACACAGACTGGGAGAACACAGGAGAAGCTTCTGCAGGCGGTAAACAAAGCATCCCAGTACTTTCGACTCCTCACAGAGCAGGAGCTGCTGGCTTTACGTTGGGTGCACCTGCTGTGGACAGAGGAGGTAGGATATTTAACTGTGGTGGACCTAATGAGAAAAAATAAGTGGCCTTTACTTTAGGTGTTTTATATTGTTCAAGCTTCTTGTGCTCAGTGTTGATTTCAGTGGAGGCATCAGATGGAGTATCACAAGAAGTTTTGTGAATGTGCTTGTTTCTTGCTAGTTTGAAGTGCATCTTACCAGCCCTGAGGACAATTGTGATTTGTGTATTTAACATCAATTCATATGGTTGTCACCTTCAGCCCATCAGATTGCCCATTTATACAGGTTTTCCTTGCGGTGGGATGTGCGGGAAGAAAGGAGGACAAGTAAGGAACTTGGCTTTGTTTTTCAGGTAGACGCTTAGAGATGCTCTTTCAGATTGTGCTGTAGGTTCATCCTGGGCAGTTGGCTCACGTTTCTGTAGTAGGGAAACAGCAGCTGAGTTAGAAAGATGAATGGCTTGTTGATTTCCACTGAATTTGTATGTCTGTTTGTTTTAATAGTTTCATTTGTACTAAGCTCATTTTAGTGAGTCACATTATTTCTCATCTTCAGTTAGAATTGCTTTTGTTTAGGTGCTGTGGAGACACTTAGGAAAAATTGTCTTGGAAGAGTAACTTCATTATCAACAATTCAGTGTCTATGTATACTGTATCTTCTTGGACATAGTCTGATTTATAATAAAGAGGCCTGTCTTCCACTTTGATTAGTTTTATACCAAAAAAAAAAGTTAAAAGTTCATATAACTTTGTGATCCAGAAAAACAATTAAATTGCCTTGTGATTAAAAGAAAGAAACTCTTTCAGTGAGTTTGTAAAATCCAGTCAATGCTTATGAGCTCAGATAGTGCTAAAGGAATCTTAAAAAAAATATATATTTTAATACAGATAAAATTGTTTGCTTTATACTTTGTTTCTCACCCATCAGTAGGAGGGTTTATTCATTCTGTATTTTTAAGGGCTTTATGTTAGAATGATGTGTCCAAGGGGAAGCAGACAGTGCTCAAATGCAATTGCTCTTTTTTATTTTGACAATGTGTCAAAAAATATGTACAAAAAGTGTGGCTTCTTTTTTTCTTCTGGACTTTTCACAGGAAGGAGAACTGAATTTAGGGCTGACTTAGGAACAGTTCCTTTGATCTAGTCAGAGATTTGAAGTTTCTTCACAGGCTGTTTTTGTTTTTTTTTTTTTTAACTTTGTTTTTTCTTCAGCAGGGCTTGATACAGGTAGTTTAATCAACAAAATACTGTTTTCACCCCAAAAACTCTGTTCCTACTTTCCACATTGTTTTGGAAACAATGTTTCCACATGTAGTTGCCACATTGTAATGTCTGACAGGCCTGTATTATTTTAAAATATGTGGCTTAAAAGAGGACTAGTAGTGTGTAATTCCAAAGCTGGCATTAGTGCAGAGAAATACAGGTTCTTTGATCAAATACAGGTTCTTTGATCAAATTTCTGGGATTTTCAATGTTAACCTTTATTCTTTTTGCTGCTTTTGCACTTCCTAATTGGAAGAGGAAATTGTGTAGAATGTTGAACAAGTCGGCATTTTTAAGCTCACTTGCTTATCGGAATGTCAGAACGTGAATGTTTTTATTAATCACAGATAGGTTTGCAAAAACCTCCAAATGAATGACTTCCAGCAATAGTGTATCAAGTGACGGAGTTTTTAGATTTTAAGTTGGAATTTCTTTGGGGGAAACAATAATTACACAATCCATATTTCTAGTATGTCTGCGATGACAGCTTTTTTAACTACTGCAGCACGTACTACTCTGTTGTTCCTTCAGTGTTTCCATGAGTAGTTAAATTGTTTCTGCAGGGTAAAGTTCTTGAAAAATAAATGAGCACACCAGTGTGTTTTACATCTCCTGAGGTCAGGAAAAGTATCTTCTGTATCTCCTCTTAAGGAAACAGAGAGAGGCAGAAGGGATGAGAAAACATCTTGAAATCGTTTCTTAACTGTTGTATGATTTTGATAGTAGTCATTTTGTCACATCATTGCATGCATTTGTGATAAAATCAATATAAGTAGGACGCCCTTCTGCTCCAAAACAATACCTATAGCTTTGTCATGAAAGAATTTGGCTTAAGGCAGCTGCAATAACAGAACCGCATTGTTCAGTTACCTAAAATTTAAAATTTATTTGTAGGTGGGTTGGATAGAGCAAATGGACAGTGATTTTGTATTCCAAAACTTCTGTTTTGCAGTACAGACAAACATATGCTCATAGTCACAGTGCATTCTCCCACTGCTATAGCTATGTCTATGCGCTTCTCATGTTTCTGAGATTTCAAATTTATTCTGATGTAATTGTTTCGTCTGTCCTTTCCATGCCTTTTCCTAAATGGATATAGGAATGCAACAGTCTCCTAACCAGGCACCAAGAACAGGAGAATCAAGGAAAGGTATTCTGTAGCATTTTAAGTATGGAACATGTTGTATAATTCACAAACACCTATACATCATACATACTTACTGTCTTGGAGATCCATGCTTCGATGATTTGAGATCTATAAGTTAGATTTTAAGAGTTGGCTTGGGGTGTTTTCGTTTGCATGTTTTTTGTGCGAGTCTTTTATTACTGAATTCAATGTTTGCTTTTGTCACCAGTGATAGTATATCTTTTTATTTATTTACATTTGTTCTCATGGTGCTTTGAAATGGGCTTCAATGGTGAAAACAAGCAGTCCCCAGAGACTGGTTTTCTAGATCCTATTTCTGTGTCAGGGCATCAGAGCCTTGGTTTAGGTCTGACTGAAAGCTATGTCACGAACTTCTTGCCTTCTAAAGGATTGTGTGACCTGGTTTTGATCATTGACTATATTTATTATACATCAGAAGCAAAAGTTCAGATAATTTATTGAGCTGCTTTGATTAACTGTAACAGTACTAATGGAAAACACTGAAGTCACCTGTTCAAAGCTTATAACTGTTCCACCCTAACTATTTCTATGAGGCACGTTTCTTTTCAGCTGTATTGCATTGACAATAAGTTCTATTCAGATCAGGAGACGTGCTCTTCAGAGTTCTCACCTAAACTCTGTCGTGAGGAAAGACAGAACTTGTACATTCATTTATGGGCTACTGGTAGTAGAGATGTCTTCAGGTGTGATGTTTCTTGGTTGTTGGGTTTGTTTTCCCTTTAATAATTTTGTCCAAGGCTTTGGTTTACTTGCCATCATATGATTTTATGGAAGGTCCCAGTGTCCTGTTTATTAAAAAAACAACAACAACAAACAAACAACAACAACAAAAAACTTATGATAGTTAGCAATTGGTTAAAGAACTTCATGAATGCTGACATAGCTTCTGTGTGGAGATTAGGAGATTATATGTGCTTGTTTTTTCCCTTTTGTGTTGGGAATCAGAATCCTTTTATTTTGTCTTAGTTGTTAATAGTTGAGAGGTTGTAGCACTTCTCAAACTGTCTCCCTAGAGTGCAGATTTATTAGTACCTCAGTGACCTGAAGCATGTGCTATAGTACGCTCTCATCAAGTCTTCAAAAGATGTGAAATCTGAGGGATGTGCTTCAGCACAGAGCTGCCATTTGGAGGGACCTTGACAAGCTGGGGAAGTGGACTGACAGACATCTTAAGAAATTCAGCAAAGGCAAACGCCAAGTTGTGCCCCTGGCAAGGAATAGCTCCTTGCTACAAAACGTGATGGGACTGCCTGGCAGGGGAGCAGTTTTGCTGGGAAGGCCCAGAGAGTCTTGGCAGCGAGCAAGCTGAGCATGAGCCTTGCCCTCAGGGTGCCCTGGCTGCTGAGGTCGACAGCATCTTGGGCTGTGTTAAGAGCAGCCCAGCCAGGAGACTAGGGAAAGTGATTCTCTGCCCCTACTTGGGACTTGTTAGACTATCTTGATCCTGGGTTATAATTTTGAGCCCCCAGTACAGAAGAGGTTGATCGTTCAGCGGGGAGCCATCAGATTCGTTAGGGGCAGGAATACATGCCCTGTGAGGAGGGGCTGAGAAAACAGGGCTTGGTCAGCCTGAAGAAGAGGCAGCTTCAAAGGGGACCTAACAGCAGCTTCCAATATGTATGAGAAGACAAAGCCAGGAGCTTCCTTGTGGTACATGACAAGAGGTATAAGTGGAAGCAGGAAAGTTTCTAACTATGTTAGAAGCATTGCCATGATGAGGACAGTTAAAACAGGGAGGTTGTTCGGCTTTCCTCCTTGGCCTGACCTCAAATCTGGACTGGCTTTGAGGAAGCAGTTGGCTAAGAGACTTCCTGAGGTCCCTTTTGACCTGACTTATCCTATGATCCTAAGTGAGAGTTGCATTTGTTTCACCAAAGAAAGTTTGAAGTATAGTATAATATGTCCTGGTAATGCTGCTTTTGTCTATTGTATACTCTTTTTTGGTGTGTTATAGAGACCTGCTGGTGATCCTTTTACCTAGAGATAAGCTTTAGGTCTTGACTATGCATTTTCATTTTTCTTTAAATTTTCAAAATAATCCATAGTTGAGTAAAGTAGAAAATAAAGTGTATTGTATGACAGTGTAAAGCACTTAATGTTTACTCTGCTTGTGGTGCGTGAATGTGTGTGTAGTATGAGTACTTTGAAGGTTCATCTACTTACTGTCTTCATAAACCACCACCATTTGTTAACTGTTCACAAGCTTAGCATAGTCACGCTATGCTGTTCTTTAGTTTAGAGATATTTCTTCAATGTAAGAGCCCAAAGAAGGTATCACCAATCTTCTTTATTATTATTATTATTATTTTTTAAATTCCATATTATTTGAAAAAGCAGGTGCTTTGGAAATGCTTTCATTCATGCTGCCTTGTATTAAATTGGCCCCAGTTTCATTCTGTTACGATTTGTAGTGTTGTCCATGTGAAATGTTTGTTTGTATTGATTAATTTTTAGCATGCCAAATCTAATATCAACATGTTAATTAATATTTGAACAGCAATAGATGACTTTTCCCAAGGAGACTCAATAAGGTGAGACTTCTAAAAATACCTAATGCTTACTTGAAGAATGATATGAAGGAGCTGCTATTCATTTTGCTTTGCTTTTTAAGAAGCTCTGAGAAAGAGGGGAATGACGACAGTTGGCATACTTCTGAGGAAGAAGAACTTGATTTTACCCCAAAGGTATGGTGCCTTTACAGGAAAATTGTTCTGTAGAATAAGTGATTTGAAAGCAAAGAAACTTTTTCCAGCCAATATTGTTTTCTCTTTAATAGCAGTCTCTGGTCTGACAGGATTTTTTTTTTTTTTGCTGCTGTGAGGTATGTTTTTTTGTAAAAGAATTGTAGCTGTGGCAGAGCATGCTGTAAAATTGTTGTTTGGGGCAAAACAGCAGTAGGTGAAAAGATAAGCAACGACATTATTTTAGTTGTTCTGGTTCATTTGAGTCAGATTTGCAGACCCTGAAAGTTTATAAGTTACTATATAACCTATTCTTCTCCAAATGTCGCTATTGTTTCCCCTAATTTATGTGATAGAATTCTAACTGATAATGAAAAAGAGCGTTTATTAACTGAAAATGTCTACTGAAACTGTTCAGCACCTGGTTCTCCATTCCTTCTCCTCAGGTTCCTCCAGTGCTCAATGAATGACTTGCTCAAATTAGTCTTTTTTTCCCCCTTCCTTTCTTTTTTTCCCTTCTTATTTGGAATGACATTGTATAGTTCTCACACTGTGTGTTTTTATTTTTTTGAATGCTTGGGTGGTACTCTCTTATCAGCCACATGTGTTATCTCCTACTGTTTTTGCTAGTATTATGAAGGATTATCAGTTTCTGGAGCATCTGGTCTTTTGCGGTGGCATTCTGCAGTAATGAGGAAGAGGTGTATGGTGGTGGTGAACTGGTGGGGTTCAACACACTCTGTGATGCCGGAGATTCAAGCGTGTGTAGTTTAAACATTATTTCATTTTCTTACATCGATTTAAATGGAAGTGATGTATTTTTCAAATAATGATTTTGAAATTTAGGGATCTTTTGGTAGGTGAACTTGCAGTGACTAATTTGTGTGTTAAGTCTAAGGAGCTTTAAGAGTTACTCAAGTTATATACACTTAAAAGTAAGCATCCTACATATTACAAACATTAATTCAAAAACAGATTTTTAGACTTGTTATGCATGTAAATACAGTTTCAGAAAGAATTTGCTGAAGGGTACCTGAGGAGGTTTTTTTGAGGTAAAATAGTCACTGACTTGCATATGTGTGAGAGTTTGTGTAATTAGACCCATAGGATGCAGCAAGCACCTGAGAACTGTCAAAAGGACAGCCCAGTTGCATTTACTGTTCAAGATTTGATTTAAGTAAATGATTTGTTTTTAAAAACAAGATAGCAAAAAATAGATCAAATAATTCTCTTCAAATATATTTTTATTTACAGAAGCCACAGAAGCCAAACTTGACGCTGTTAATGAATGCTTCCCAGCAGTTCAAGAAAAACAGTAAGCTATTTAGAAAAGACTGCATGATATAATGTGATACAAAAGTAAACTAGCTGAGTAATTTTTTTCCCCCTTTAGACTATAGAAAGTGAGAAAAGTAGTAGTATAAGAACAGAGCACAGAGTCATTTTAGGGCAAAATAAGTGAGATCATGAAAATGAAAATATTGAGTCCCTTCCTAAGCCTTTGTGCCTGATAAAGTCCTTCCTACCATCCTGCTTATCCACAGAAATATTAGGTGGTTTTACCTTGCTAGGCAGCTGAACTCCACCACAACCGCTCTCTCACTCCCCCTCCTTGGAAGAGGAGCGGAAGAAGAAAAGGAAAGAAACAACTCACGGGTTGAGATAAGGATAGGATAATTTAATTAAAGGAAAAAATAATTATTAAGGAAAAATTATTAATTAAACAATTTAGCTAAAGGGAAAAAACGGAAAGGGAAAGAAGGGGCAAGGGGGGACAAACAACAAGCAAAGGGTTTGTGGAAGTGCACAGGAAATAAATTACTCTCTACTTCCCACAAATGAGCGATGCTTGACCACGTCCTTGAAGCAGGGCCTCAACGCACGTAGCCTATGGGCTGCTGCAGGGAAAGTTAACATCCCAGCCAGACCCAGGACAATCCCTTACCTGGCTCCTTTTCCAGACATTCCCAGATGACTCCTCTTCTATGCTTTAAGCAGGTAATAGGCCTGTTGCTATTTTTGTAACTCATTTGGTTCATATGCCTTTTTCCTTTTCTCATGCTTTAAGATGATGGTGATGGTTCTAGAATTGAAAGTCCTAAGTCACAGAAGAAAAACCTCAAACATAGAACCCCATCGGATGCAAATCTGAACAAAGGAAAGTGTGGTGAACTGTTGAACCAAGATGTTTCAGATGCAAGCAACCTGGAAGAAGAGGAATTGGACGAGGAAGAAGAAGAGGAGGAAGAAGAGGAGGAAGAAGATGAAAATGACGATGGAGATGATGATGAAGAGTATGAAGAGGAAGAAGAGGGAGATCTTATTCAAGATGAAAAGGAGGAGGAAGATCTGGAAGATGAAGAAACTCAGTCTAACAGCATAATGGAGGAGGAGCAGGGGCGTGAAATAGAACCTAAAGGAAAAGTTAATCAGGAATTGGGGTGCTTTAGAAATGTTAAGTATGAAGGGGAAACTCAGTGTGGGACTGGAAATGTTTTTGGTGATGATCAGAAAATACGTAAAGAACTTGATGAAAAGATGGAGGGATCTGTTGATGCTCCTGTATCTTTTATAGCTGGGTGTTATGAAAGGTTGCAAGAAAATATAACAGTGATATCTCCAAAGGTAATGAACAATGAATTATCTTATGAATCCACACCAAAACAAGCTGTCCTACAAAATGTAAATAATTTACAAACTAGACAAGAAACTTTGAACAAAAAAAGCGTGATTCAGGAGAAGTTACACCAAAAGGGTAACTTCTCTTCTGTAGACTCAGAAACAACAGACTGGAAAAAAGAGATCCCCCAGCCTCTCTCCGACAGTTGTGGTCTTATGGAGAAAAAGTCAGCTTTTGGTGATGGCTTTAAAAGTATTAATGGTTCTCAGTCAGCAGCAGAAAACACAAGACTTGAAAGTCAAAGACCAAAATCAGATATTTTTGAATATGTGGGTGAGGAAGATGCTGAAGAAGAGTATGAAGAAGTAGATAAGAAAGTCTGTGAAGCACTGAAACAAGAAAGTGAAAACATGCACTTAAATAGATGTGAAGAAAACACAAGGGCAGTGTTCTCCTCAAGCACAAAGGTAAGTATACGGGGATGATTGAATCACAAGTGTATTTTTAAGGGTAGTACAGGTAAGAAACAGTAAGCTGTATTCCTACAGATACTTACTGCATATATCTGTATTTCAGTGATCATCTTTTGATACTAAAAAGTGTTACTTCTAGCCAAACTAATTTCTTAGGTATAAGAATAATGCCAGACATTATTTTCAATATTTTTTGTGTGATTACAATGATCTTGAAGGAGAAAGACAAGAAACTTCATTTATCTGAAATTCGTGAAATTTCTCTGTTATATAACTGAGAACAGATGTTGTTTGTGAAGTGTTACTGCCATTTAGTAAAGTTCACAGCATGTTGACTGCAACTAAGAAAACAAAACAATGAAATTGAGAGTAGGAAGCTAGTCATTTTCTGGGGAGCAAGCCGGGGGAAAGAAGGAATGTGTTCCTGAATAATAGGATTTAAATAAAGCTGGGGTTGGACTGACATGAGGAAGTGCTTTTCAGAGGCTTTTCAGAACTAGAGATGAAGTTTATGACACGAGGCATTGCTGTTTAATCATGCACATTCCCACTAGAAACCTGAAGGCCTTTTGGAGACTTTTGAGCTTTGCTTTACTTTTGTCTTACACAAGAAAAACATTTTCCAAGTTGTCAGTGGATGTTGAAGAAGATGCTTGTTTCTGTTCTTTCCAGCTGTTTTGGTCTGTCTCTTTTAGGAAGAGTTACTTAAGTGGGAAGAAGAGGAGAAGGAAGATGCTTGTGGAGAGCTACAAACTGCAGCTATTGAGGGTGTGAAAAATTCTGTTCATAGTAATACCCATCAAGACCATAATGCTTCAGAAGACACAGCTGCTGAGAAAAGTGAGTTAATTAAATATTGATCCCAGTTGTTCCTCTCTAAGTATTAACGTGCCGTAAATGAACTGAAATGGTGATTTGGTGATCGACTTTCAGAGGTGATAAATTCTCTTGTTGGCTGTGATTTCTAGTGGGCAGTGGCAGAGGAAGGCAGCAGCTTGTTATCCTTTTCATTCATTCTTACAGAGCACAAAACATGGTGTTGGATTCCAAATTAATTCTATAGGAAGCAAGTGCTGTTCTTGCTTTTGTTGCTGTATTCTCCCTGAAGTGGTCTGAATAAGACAAGTAGAGAGAAACTGGTGTGTCTTGGGTGTGACAATAGTTACTTCCCTTTCTGGCCTGTACTACCATGTTGAAAAGCTGTGATTGCTCTTGGCTAAAGCCTGGGAAAGACTTTTGAGTCAAGCTGTGAGAAAATTGTTCTGCTACAGTGCTTCACCTTGTTCAGTTTTAAAAATGTAGGAGGTCTCCCAGTGCCAATCCTTTGTGTGCTTGAGAGCATTACCAGCTTATACAGAGTGCTCACCTCAGGGTTTTGGAGCAGGAGGAGAAGACAATGGTTCCATTGTCTGTCTCCTGAGCATAACTTGATGCAGTAGATGTTTTCAGAGCATGTGTAACTGCTGATCAGGTTCTACACAGAGGACCTGGCAGAAGCTAATGCTCTGAAGGTGGTGTGCCTAAATGTGAAACTCCGGACCTGTAGGTAAGAGAGAAGACCCAAGCTCTGCATCCTGCAGTTCCTGAACATTTCCCAAATATGTGCGAGGCATAGTTTGTAGCTTTGTCAGCTGTCATGCTTAAGCATCTTCTGCTTGAAAGGAAATACGAGGAGTAAAGAGAACACTGTGATGTGACTGTGTATGAAGATACCATTGAATATAACTCATTTCTTATTTTCTCCTCTGCAGAAGAACAGTTACTCATTCATATGCAGGGTTTGACTGATGGGGAAAAGCGGAGTGCAATAAATGTCACAGCATCTCTCTTTGTCCACCCTCTGTAGGTGCCTTGCCGGTTCTAGGAGCAGAGCAAGAGGAGGAAGCTGAATCTCCCTGGGATTCTGAGGTACTTTCTGTGAAAGATGTGGTGGTCCCAGTGGGGGGAAGGTCATATCCAGAGCTCGTGTTTGAATTTGTCGCTGCCATTGATGAGGCTTGTTTACTTCTTGTCGCTTCAGCTGTATGTTTGTAACTAGAGGTCCTTGAAATGCTCGTGCTCTAGGCTTTCTAGTTAGAATCAGGACAAAGGTAGATCAAGCTAATGATGTGGGCATTCTAGTAGCTGGCCATTGAGTTTGATGTCTAGTACAATATCGAGAAAGTGAAGTTTTCTGCTACTTAAAATCTTGTGAGCTTCTCAAAAGGGCTGGTGGTGTGAAGATTGTATTTGTTCTGTTGTTGTTGTTTTGTTTTGTTTTGTTTGTTTGTTTGTTTGTTTGTTTACCATACATCTCTATTCTGCTGCCCCAGTCAGTGTTAAACGGTTGCCCCTACTGTCTGCAACCTAGACACCTAGATTTTTCTGTAGGGAACCCTTATCTTTTTAGGTATACTTCATCCTTTTTAGAAAGTAATTTTCAATAGATACCAAATGAGCTGGCTGTATGTGTCCCTTCTGTCTGTGGTAATCGGCTAGACAAAAGAGCAGAGTCTGTAGCTAACCCCCTCTGGCTTTTCTCGTGAGGAAAAATGAATTCCTCCCCACCTCCTTCCTTAAAAAATATTAGACTAACGTTTTTAAGATAATGTTAATCTCTGTTAACTTTGCCTTGTTAGTCTTTATTCAACCCAAATTTTTGCTTCATTTTTGCAGCATAGTGGTGAACTCACTCACCACTGCAGGATACATGCTCCAGAAACATAAGCTCCAACTTGAATGTCAGGCACAAGTTTGGTACAAATGTTGGATCGCCACAGAGCTGCAGTTACTCATTTGCAATTCACATCTTGATTTCCAATGTTAATTCTCTTTTGTGGCCATTCTGTTTAAGGATTATCAGTGTTACAGGATGGTTTAGATGAGTTATAAGTGGGTTTGTTTAGCCAAAGATCTGAAAATACACACTACTGCTGTGACTTTTCCATTGTGTGCTATGCATTGATGTGTCCTTTACAAGACTTCAATTACAAAAACCTTTTGATACACTTGATATCATGTTATGCACATTGTCTGAGTGGCAGCTTTTTTCATGGAAATAAGTGGGGGGAAAAAAGTTTGTACCAATTGTCTTGCATGTGTTCTAGATTATACAGACAGATTCTGACAGTCTGAGAAAAGTGTCGCCTGGTGTGTTGCTCCCAGCTGCAGATGAACATGGAGCATGCTTGCAGAGTGTTTCAGTGGAGCGCAACAATGGTAACTTTCTGGTGGATTGTGTTTGTAAGCATTTGTAGACTGAAGTGAACTTTTACCAGTGTCTTCCTTAGGAGTGCTGTTATGCTGTGGCTACGTGCCATAGCAATGAGGAAGTGCTTGGTACTTGTTAATTAACACCAGTTAATGCAGCACTTGATGGCCTGTTTGATTAGTAAAGGAATTCCTTGTGTGCATTATGTGTGTTCTTTGGACATGTATATTTTGGTTTCAGGTTGTTGCTTACAGTAATAAAAGTGTGTGTAGTTTGGGACTGATCTGTCAGAACACTTAGACGTTCTTGGATAATAACGCAGCAGAAGAAATATCACCTGGACAAGCACATTTTTTTTGTAGCTTAATTTATGATAGGTTTATGTTGTGCTTTGTCTAGGAGCTAAAATGTGATGAAAAGTTCAGGTTCTGTTCCTCACGATTTCTTCCTGTAGCTTGTGAAATTTGCCTTTTGACCATCTTGAGTGTAGAACAGAAAAGTTTTGCTGTTGGGGTAAAATTCTTTTCTGAGGATTTTCTCCTTTAAAAAAAGACTTGTCAATCCAGCTTGTAGTATGGGTGTAATAAATTAGCTGTAGAGGCCAATTTTAGTTTAGTAGGCTGGAAGCAGAACTTTACAAGATGAGAGCTTTAAATGAGCTTGATTAGTTGTCATGAAAGTCAGAGTTGTACGATTCTGCTAGGTTAAATTTGAAATCAATATGAAAAGGGGTTAAGAGGTGATTATGGTAATCTTTCTAAGGTATTTCCATATTACTGGACCACCAAGTTTGCTGAAATCAAATACTATTCTAATTATTTTTTTTAATATGAGAATTCTTCTGGGGAGCCATTCTTTGTAACATTTCATATATTTATTTCATGAGAGGACTCAAACTGTAAGATGACTAAAGCAGAGAATTCAAGAAATTAATGGCCACAGATTGTATGAGTTTGGAAGCACTTTAATGTTAATGTTGGACAAAAATTATTTGAAAATTATATTTGGAGCAATGCTATAAACATTGCAACCGTTACAGCCAAATAACATTTGTTTCATTTGCTTCCTTGCAAGCTAAAACAAAATGATCTGTTGAGAACCAGCTTGATTTTACCTTGATGAGTGACACCTATATGAGTTTTCTGTTCTGTGCCCTTAATCTCCCTGTGCTATCACAGGGAAAATAGCTCAACGTTAAACACTTGTTGGATAATCAAATGCTTAGTACTGTTGAATTGTTTTATAATCATTATTACAGCAGTAATAAGCTTTGGCTTTTGACATAGTCCTTTTAGAAAGTAGAATACAGCTTCTTCCTAAAAGGACAAAATATTTTGATCTTCAATTAACAAGCATGACCATACTGCTTCACATGAATCGTTCTAGCTGTGTGACTTTTTTGATTATTTTTCTTCCAAGGTGCATGTAGGAAAGAATGTGTTATGCATTTCTTGTATGCTAATACAAATGCTGTATGATAAGGTAATTGAATGTTAGGTATTGTACTCTCAATGAAATAATGCTTGTAACTAACTGATATTGCATGGAGTAAAAGATACCTTCAATTAAAGAAAATAATACTTCTTTTTTCACCTCCAGGCTTTTCAGAGAAACCCAGCAATTTGCAGGTAAACAGTTCTTTTGTTTCAGACTACTTGTCCTGTTCATTAAAAAAATACGTAGTTACTTTGAATTTGCGGTGTGTTTTTTTGTTCACTGGACTGTGTCTTTCATAGCTGAAGATTTCTGCGTCAGTTTTAGAAATGAATGAAACATCTCCTAGAAGAGGAAGGCGGAAATCAGGTAAAGATGACATCATGTTGTTATTCTAGGTTTAGCTTCATAATCTTTCTGGATAGGCATATTTAATTAAGTATCTGATTTGTTTTGCAGATCTATTGGAGGAATTTAGCTTAGGAGATGCAGAGGATATTGAAGGTATTCATAAGTCTTTTTGTTGTGTTCTTTTGTGGGCAGACACATTGTACTTCAAATTCTTTCTCAGTAATAAATTAAGAGTTTTGGTTTTGTCTGTAATACACAATTAAGTGAAATCCATGGAACCATTCAGGTTGGAAAAGACCTCTAAGATCTAAAACAACATTTCACTTAGTGCTAAAGTCCACCACTAAAACATACTACTAGTAAGTTCTAAATCTACACACTCCTGAAGATCTCCAGAGATGGTAATTCAATCACTTCTCTGGGCAGCTTATTCCAATGCCTAACAACCCTTTCATTAAAGAAATTTCTCCTAATATCCAGCCTAAACCTCCCCTGGTGTAACTTCAGGCCATTTCCCCTATTCTTTTCCCTTGGTGCTTGGGAGAAGAGTCTGATCCCTACCTCATTACAGCCTCCTTTTAGGTAATTATAAAGTATACTGAGGTTTCCCCTGAGCCTTTTCTCCAAGTTATACAACCCCGGCACCCTCAGCTGCTCATAGGACTTATTCTCTAGACACTTCATTAGTTTTGTTGTCCTTTGGACGTGCTCCAGCACCTTGATGTCCTTCTTGTAGTGAGGGGCCCAAAACTGAACCAGTACTCAAGGTGTGACCTCACCAGATCCGAGTCCAGAGGGACAATCACTTCCCTAGTCCTGCTGGCCACACTATTTCTGATACAAGCCAGGATGCTGTTGGCTTTCTTGGCTGCTTAAACATACTCCTGGCTCATATTCAGCCAGCTGTTGACCAATACCCCCAGGTTCCTTTTTGCTGGGCAGCTTTCCAGCCACTCTTCCCCCAGCCTGTAGCATTGCATGAAGTTGTTGTGCCCCGAGGTAGGACCTGGCACTTAACCTTGTTGAACTTCATACAGTTGGCCTCCACCCATAAGGCCAGCCTATGCAGGTCGCTATGCAGTGCCCTCTTATCCTCAAGCAGATTAACACTCACACCTAACTTGGTGTCATCTGCAAACTTACTCAGGGTGCACATGATCCTCTTGTCCAGATCATTGGTAAAGGTTTTGAAGAGAACTGTCCCCAGTACTGAGCCCTGGGGGACTCCACTAGCAACCGGCCTCCAACTGGATTTAACTCCATTCACCAGAACTCTTTGGACCTGGTCATCCAGCCAGTTTTTAATCCAATGAATTGTACATCTGTCCAAGCCTTAAGCAGCCAGCTTCTTCAGGAGAATGCTGTGGGAAATGGTGTCAAAAGCCTTACTGAGGTTTAGGTAGACCGGATCCAGAGCCTTTCCCGAGTCTGCTGAGCATGTCACCTCCTCCTAGGAGGAGGTTAGATTTGTCAAGCAGGACCTGCCTTTGATACACCCATGCTGACTGGGCCTGATCACCTGGTTGTCCTGTAAGTGCTACGTGATGGCTCTCAGGATAATCTCCTCCATAAGTTTTCCCAGCTCTGATGTCAGGCTGACAGGCCTGTAGTCTCCCACATCCTCCTTTCAGGCCTTCTTGTAGATAGGCATCTCATTTCCTAGCTGCCAGTGGACAAAGGCCTCTCCTGATAGCCAGGACTGCTGATAAATGATGGAAAGCAGTTTGGCAACAGTCCCTAATTGGCTCACTCACTGGTAGCCCCATAATGGAACAGTATAACATTGCAAACACAGAACGGAAAGGCAGTCTTTTCATAGTTCATTTCATGTCAGCAGTTCTTCCTGTGTGTCTTTATTCATATGTCTTTTTTCTCCCATGTGTTATCCTGAAGATAAGGTATTAAGAAGTATATGTGAAAATTTCTCTCTAACTTTTGTGTTTGGATTTATTTCAACAAAGCATTATGATTACTGAAATGCTCAGTCTAGATCCATGTCTAGAGGCATCTTTCTTTCTTGTACAGAGTAAACCTGGGACCCTGAAGACTTCGAGCATGAGATTTTGTTCATGTTCATTTCTGCACAAAGCGAAATGAAAATAGCTGGAGGAATGTAGCTAGTTACTGTATGGCACAGAGTGTGCCACGTATATAAATTTATATATACATAAACCATTCCTGTTTCTTAAAGGTGTGTTTGTGACCACTTATATTAATTTTCAGCAAATTTTCCTTATACATTAAAAAAAAAAGTGCCCTGGAAAAAAACAGAAGTTCACAAAGATATGTCTTAAATCTGCGTTGCAGTATTTTCTCTAAATCGTAAATCATGCATTTGAGGGGATATGTTAGTTTGTGTTAAGGTTTTCCTCATAAATACAATGATTCTGGATGTGCTCTAGCTATAAATAATTTGTATTAAGCCATGTTGGATATAAAAATGTGATGTTTTCACTGTAGGTGAGTGCTCAGACTCTACTTTTCACGTGTCATCATCAGGTGAAAAAGAAGCGATCAAGGATACCATTGAAAGCTATGGGAGGCAGGTATGTGAAACCAAGTATCTTGAATTACATTCTGTATTATATGTTAAAGTAAAAGAAAGCTTACCAGTTAGTTAATGGTGCTGAAGAAAGCGTCCTGTACTTGAAGGCTGTATTATCTGAAGTAAAGTTGGATACAATCTTATGTTTGTGTAAAATGTTTACCATTATGATGGGTGTTTGACATTGATTATCCTGATTTGTTTCCAGCTGATTTGCTTAAACATTGACCACTGTTTTTCTTTGAGTGTGTGGTGCTGAGGAACAGTGCAGACAAATGTGTTCATTTTTCCTATGCAAAATGCATATTCAAGGGGGGAGAAAGATTTTTCTATCATCTCCTAACCTGTTGGACAAAACATGACAGATATTCCTCTTTGTAAGAGAAAGGTCAAGCAAAAATCTGGTGAGATGATCTGCCAGATGCTTTCTTTGCTCATACAAGATGTCCCTTGGTTTATCAAGTCAATAAGTGTTTGAAAAGTCTTTTTGGAGGGCCTTTTAGAGGGGTATATTAACAGGCATTCTTTTTATATTAGGCATACAGGACAGGGCTGCGTAGGGGTCTCCGGTAAGATTCCAGTGTCTGGAATCTGCTGTAACATTCAAGGGACAGTGGAGCAAGTAATTTTCACACTGCACCCAGGCACCCTGAAAGAGGGTCATAATTTCAACAGGCAGAGTGTGGCATAATAACCACACAAGCACCAGGGTATGTTTAAGGATCAATAACTTCAACAACTTTATTGAGGACAGGCTCCCTCCTTATACCATTAGCTCTACAAGTGGTACTTTCCCACTCGCTGTTCGTTGGTTCACAACTTTGCCCAGCAACAGCGAACATTTAGCAACTTCCATATCTTAACAGCTGGAGAACAAGCAGTTTGAGACAGCAAGGCATCCTGTGAATCACCACTTCTTTGTTCCTTCTCACTTCTTTACATTCCTCATGACTTCATCCTCACGAGTCCGATGTTATCACCAAGCATGGGGCTTGTAGACCCCCATGACGATACTCCCACAGCAGAGCACCGAGCTCAAGGCATTTGGAAGGTGGCAAAAGTTGAGCAAAGAGAACAGAGCTTGGAAATGGAGTGGCCAAGACTGGTGGTGGCTGGTTGAGATGCTGCTCCCCATTATAACAGGAGGAATTTCTGCAGAGTTAAAAGGGAGAAAAGGGCCTGTCTATAATAAATAGAAGGAGTGAGAAGCTTGGACACCAAGGCTGCAGGCCCTAGTTAGAAGAGAGCACAAGCTGAGGAGCCACACAGGGAGGGAACTTATTGAGGGGAGCGTGATGCATATGAGCAGTCAGAAATGTTGAGGAACAAAGTGTGGGTGGGGTCAGGGATCTGAGGATACTGGAGAGAGGAGCCGGTGGAGGGGTTGAGGCATTGTACAGGTTTGATAGAAGTTTGGGTTCCTGTTTTGGGGTTGAGGGAAGGAATGGACAGGCTTTCCTAATAAATATTTTTCTTCAGAGCTTGGAATGGAATTTAACATTTCTGATTGGGGCGGGGAATTGTTGTAACGTAGCCAGTTCTCCCTATGGTGGATAATAAGCTTTTTATGGTCACTTGCACTATATTAGCTCAGCTGGCAGGAAATTGTAAAACGCCAAACAGTAGAAAGTGATGAAGGAAGGAGGGTGGGAAAATTCAGGCAATTGTGTTTTATTTGTTTATTGTGTTATGTTTTTTTGTTTGTTTGTTTGTTTTTAAGTAAAGTAATCAAATATGAAAAAAATAAGCTACTTAGTGACACCAATTGTAGAGAGCAGGCAGGCTAAAAGGTAAAAGCAATCCTTAGGTCCAGAGAAATCTAATTGAAGAAAAAGTATTTCTAAAGTAAGTCCTTTTATTTTAAAGGAAAAAAAAAAAAAAAGGAAAAATTGAAGAAAATAAAAGCGATTCAGTATCTTTATTTCTGTTGTATGATGGATAAGCTTGCAGCACAAATTACGTGGATTAACTGTAACTTCCTTTCTTTTGGTAATCTTTCTGTCTGTACCTGCTTACTCAAGGAAAAATATATTTTAGAAACTACCAACTTGATAGAAAAAACAGCACATGAAAATCAGGCTGACAAAGCAGAAATTTCGCATCAGGAAGCCCTAGCAGAAAATGAGGATTCCCACAGTGCTGACAAGCAGTTAAGCCCAATACCTTGGGAAGAAAGGTATGAAAGAATGTGGGTTGAAAATGAGAAAAGGGAATTGAAAACAAACTTTAAAAACATTACAGCAGAGCTGAAGCAGCTGTTTGGTGAAGTTTGTGAACCTGTGAAAACTACTTTCTTTGTGGAAGAAATGTCAGAAGACAACTTTAATGAAGAACTGAATAGTTTTCACGTTGCTTCATCTGGCATGACAGAATCAAACAACAAGTTAGAAAGTAAAAGTGAATTTGGAGATACTAAACTTAATGCAGACCTAAAAGAACCCAAAATGGAAATTGTAATTCCAAGGCTTGGTGTTCTTCCTGATCGAAATAACTTAAATGCAAACATGGAAGATACCTGGAGTACAAATGAAAGAGTTTGCACTAATGATGCAGATAATACAAAAGTGCCTCTAACAAAAGAAGAGGAAAATAAAGTGCCTACTACGGAAATGGAAGAGAACAAGTATGGAAGTGGTAGAAATGCAGAGGGAAATCCTGAATACTCCCTGAGACACTGTTTAAAAACAAATATTTTGGATGACATTTCTAATATATGTCCTAATTTAAGACCTGCTTCTACAGATGATGAAAATGCATTTTTTGTAGCAGAACAGAAATTGGGAAGAGACTGCTGTCTTAGTGACAATATTTCCAGAGACTACCTTATCAAAAACAATAAAATAGGAGAAGCAGAAATTGAACGTATTTTTGCAAATACTCAGCAACCTTGTGGCACTCTGGAAAGGAATCTGGATGAAGAACTAGAACAAGATGTGGAAAGATTTAAGAGTAAGGTAGGAATGCTGCAAATGGTATTCCTGTCTTTGGAGAAAGAGAAGGTACAGCTACAAAAAGAGGTAGAAGTTCACCTGCTACTCCTTATTCTTTAGCCTTTCCGCGTTTCAATGGTCCTGTTCACATTAGCTATTCATCATCAATGGAAGGTGCTTTGTGCAATTTGTTTCTTTGTTTTAATGTTTCATTACTTATGAATACAGAGAGCAGTGGAGAGTTGTCCTCCGCATTACTTGATTAGGTTTTGAGAAAATAGAATGTATTATTGTTTCAGTTTAACAATAGGTGACAGTCAGTTCCAGTGTAAGTGGTTATCACTTCATTGCCGTAAAAAGAAACGCACACAGCTATACCAGTGCTGATTCTCAATCAAAGAATGAAAATAGCTTCTGAACAGGGTCTTGGCTAATCTATTCTTTTGCTGTGAATTGTGCATGGCGTGCCTTCATTGCCCTTCACTAAAATTCCTGTTTGCTGTGAAACCATTTCTGCTTGTGGGTTTGAGATTCCCCTTGCTCCCCCCCATTAAGGAGGTAGCCGAGCATACTTCCACTTGTATTCTCTGTGTATTTACAACTAACTGTGTGTAGTCCTTCCAATTTCTCGTCCTCCAGTAATGCTTTCTTTTCTGTTGTTCATGTTTTAAGATAAATCATTGTTTTCTTTCTAAAGGCTATGTTTTTGTTATGCTTTAAATCACAGGTGGATTCAGCGTACTTTCATTGACTGTATACTTTGTAGTGTTATTTTTATGAAAGTATTTCCCTATATAAATTGAAATGGTCTTATTTTATTTGATTTCAGAAGTAAAGCTTGAATTACTTGATCATGGATATGGTATTTCTCTCCTGTAGAAAAATAGAAATATATGAAGCTGATCTTTCTTTTCATAGGTTGAGAAGGAAAAAAGGAAGCAGAGATGTTTCAAAATGCAGGCAGTGGAGAAACAAGAAGATCTTGATAAATTAAATGCACCAGCAGGCAATGCAAATCAGCAAATGAAACAAAAGCTTAATCTCAGGAAGAATGAATGTTTGAAAACTGAGGATGATAAAATAATAGAAGAAAAGCACAAAAAGGATTTTTCATCTGAGGAGACTTCAAATGTAAATGAAATGCCAATAAAAAGGTAAAGAGATTAAAAAAAAATCTCTCTAATTCTTATTTGTAATATTAAGTAGCTTTAGGAGTTTTTTTTTTGTTTTGTTTTGTTTTGTTTTGTTTTGTTTTAATCTTATAGTAGTTGAAGTAGTTTCCTCAGTGCTGAAAGCCACACTGATTAGTCCATTGCGTCTCAAGCATTTAAGAAAAATAATATTTTCAGGAAGAGCTAAGTTCATAACAGAAGTTCGGATTTATTGCAGTGGGGGGTGAGAGAGAGATCTTGTGAATTTAATTGTCAATATTGAGGCTAAGCATGTTTTCAAAACCAGGGCCATAAGACTGGAAGAAAGAGTTATTGTCTTAGGAAATAGCCACACAGAAAAGTAGGGACTTATTTGCTTTCTCCCTTTTCTAGGAGACTTTAGTGATCCTCATGCAGCTGTTTTCCTTTTCATTAAGCTTAGATTGCCTCTGTCAGGAAAAAGGGAAAGATAGTATTACCAAACTTATCTAAAAAGTTTGAAGAAGTTGCAGATGCTTTTACGTAACCTCAAGCATTTTTTACTGTTCCTCTGAGGGGAATCTCTGCTCTGTGTACTTCTTCTGATGGGGATAGGGATGTTCTACCTTACCTGAATTTTCCTCAGATTCTACCATTCTTCCTCAGTTCTAGAGGAAAATGTTTTAATAATTGAGTGTATTCTAGAATCTTGGGAATCAAGCTTGTGGTTTGTCGCAGATGTGTTTAGTCTTGGTTGTTTCAGGACTTGTTTCTGGAGCATATGCTTCATATTTTATGTAAGATACTTGGTGAGTTGTTTTTTTTTTTTTTTTTTTCTTTCTGTTTAATGTAGTAAATCTTTCCTGAAAGCAAAAGATGTAAAGAAAAATGAGAGTAAAAGACAGTCTTCAAAGCAGAAGGCTAATCAGAGGATGAGTTCCTCCAGTGGAAATCATTTTCAAGTACTGGATGATAGCACTTTCAGTGAAACATCTCAAGATGAAGAAAGGTACTGAATATAAGGAATATTATAAATAAAATTTTGTTATAAAAATTGACCTGAAAGCTAAAAATAAGTTTTGTATATAGAATGCATACAATGATTCTTCTTTCATGTGACAATTTAATCTAATGCCTTTTATGTTCAAAATCACTTACTTAGAATGCTTTGAACATATTAGTCAAGCTAATGATAGGGGAAAATGAGCACAAATTCTGAACTACCTGAATGTGTGCACGCATTTATATTTACACATGTGCACAAACGTACATTTTTTTAATACATTTTTTAAGGGAGATGGGAGACTAATAAAAGGCAAAGTTGCTTGTACACTACAGGTTTCTCTTTTTTTTTCTTTTCTTTGCCTGCCCAAAAAGAGAAATATTACCTCCTTTGTAGTACAGCACAAAGACAGCTGTATAAGCTTTGGATGTTGCTCTAGTATCTCTATAATCCACTGTGCTGTAGAGTGTGAATAACAGTTTTTCTAGAAATAATTCAGTGTATTTGGCATGCCATCAAGCTGTCTCAGATGCATGAAGCATCAAGGAGAAACTGCACAGAGCTTATCAGTACAGGTTGCAGGCACATAGTTCTTGCTGAAGAGCAGTTTTCCCTCATTAATGAACTTTTGTTTAAAAAAAAAAAAAAAAGTTGATGTTTTGCTGGCCTGAAACTACCTCAAGTGGAAAGTAGTGAACTCAGGACGTCTTTTGTACAAAAATAATTGTAATGACTAAATAAGTTTGACTGAACGAGCAGTCCTCAAACTGAGAGTGACACCATCATGCCTAGATGTCCTGAGTCTGGGTGGGATGGAGTTAGTTTTCTTCCTGGCAGCCCACACAGTGCTGTGTTTTTTAGATACATGACTAAAACAGTATTGATAACAAATCAGTGGTTTAGCTGCTCCTGAGCAGTGGTTTCACAGTGCTAGTGCATTCTCTGTTTCTGACTTTGCCATCACAGCAAGTAGGTTGGGTATGGGCTAGAGGCTGGGAAAGGACACAGCCAGGGCAGCTGACCTAGAATGACCAAAGGGATATTCCATACCATGTAGCTTCATCGTGCTCACCACTAAAAACTAGGGTGTAGTCTTGCTCAGAGACTGTCTGGGCACTGGTTTGCTGTTGGGTGGTAGTGAGTGTTTTGCATCTTTTTTTTTTTTTTTTTTTTTTCTTCTTTTCATTTAGTTATCCCTGTTTCTATTTCTTCCCATGAGTTTTTCTTGCTTTTGGTTTTCTGATTCTCTCCCCCACAGGGGGAGTGAGCAAGCAGCTAGTGAGTGCTTAGTGGCTAGCTGGGCTTAACCTACCAGAGCTCACAGGCAGTAGCATTAGAGGTTGGACCTGATGATCTTTTGAGGTCCCTTTCAAACTGGGTTGTTCTGTGATATTATTCTTAGTATCTTGTGGGAAAGATAGCTTTCCTGTACACTTAAGACTTTTTTTATCGGTCTTCAACTAGATGTTCAAAATTCTTATATTAAATTTTAGTTTAATTCACTTATGAAATAGTTTTCAGAGCAACTTCAGATATTGCTTGTGATGCAGAATAAGCATTCCAGTAATGAAATGTATTTCTGTTTTCCAGACCTGCAGCAAAAACAGGGAGTGAAAAGAACAAGGTAATGTAAAATTAGTTTCTTGATAATTATTCTGTATCGGTTTTTAATCAGTTAGATAGGAACAGCCTTTATGTAGTGGTCCACCAGATGCACAAATTTCTGCTAGTATGCAACTTCACACTATTTGAGCCAAATCTATGGGCTGCAAATGAGAGAATGAATTGTTCTTGCATCTGTAATGATCTATAATAATGTGTTGTTGTATGCAGAAAATATTGTATCTTTTATATATCTTTTTTAGGTCAGCGTACAAATGGATGTTATGGATAACCTTGATTTAACACAGTCATCTGACACAACTACAGAAGATGCTGAATCACCAACTCCAACCTACAAAGAAGCTATGTTGCTGTTAGAACAGCTTAGTGTGGATCATGCAGGTAAGTTTTCAAATCACTGTTTTCTGTTACAAGTTCCTCTTTTAAAACATGATCTCTTTGTATACCTAATTTTTCAGTTTTCTATTTTGATCTGAAGTTTGCGATGAGAGACAACTCCTGCCCACACCCTAGAGAAGTATGAACTTCTTCAGCACTGAGTGTGGAATTCATCTCACCTTATCTTTTATGTCTATCTGTATCATCAGCAAATGCATCTTACTTATGTCTCTAGTCTAGTCAACAGGACAGTGGGGGAAAATAGGATGAAAAAAATCAATGAGTGAGATAAAGACAGGGACATCCCTTACCAATTACTGTCATGGGCAAAACACTCCACTTGGGGAAAATTAATTTGTTTGCTATTTAGAACAGATTTGAGTGGTGAGAAAGACCGAATAATAATAATAATAAAAAAAAACTATTAAAACAACACCTTCCTCACACCCAGGCTTAACTTCCTCACTCAGGCTTAACTTCACTTCAGTCCCACCACCTGAGCAGTGCGGGTAGGATGGTGGGTTTGCAGTCTGTGCAAAGCAGTGCCTCTCCTTCCTCTTCACACCTTTCCCTGCTCAAGCATGGGACCTTCCACAGGCTGTGGTGCTTCAGGATAAACCTGCTCCAGGATGGGCTCTGCATGTGCTGCATTTCTTGTCATGAAGATCTGTTCCAGTGCGGGCTCTTCATTGACTACACGTTCTTTAGGAAATGTGGGGCCCTCCATGGGCTGCAGTGTGGATACACACTCCAGCATGGTCCTCTTCAGGGGTTGCAGGGAAATGCCTGCTCCATTATGGTGCTCTCCACAGATTGTAGGGGAATCTGCATAAGCATCCGGGGCACCTCCTCCCTAACCTTCATCAGACCTTGATGTTTGCTCTTACTCATGCTTTTTTTTTCCCTTCTCCTCCTCTGCCTGTGTGGTGTTTTTTGCCCTTTCCAAAATACGTTTTCCTGGAGGTGCCACAAGCTTGGCTGATGGGCTGAGCTGTGTCCTGTGGTGGGTCTGCTTCATCTGTGTCTGGCATAGGCAGCCCCTGTCCTTTTCACAGAGATTTCCCGCTACCAAAGCCTTGCCACCTAAACTCAATACAGCTAAGTATTAAATAGGTTATACATTGGAAAGTATTTGTGTGTATGTGCAATTTTGTCTATTTTCTATCTCCAAATAGGTTCTGTTATTCTGCTGAAAATTCAGAACATACTTCTTCAATATGAACAGATAATAGAACGCGAAAAAAGTCGGTATGCAGCTCTTAGTAGAGAAGTCAGGAAATTGGAAAGTGAAAAAGAAGAGTCACAATTAATAGCAGAAGAGACTCAAGATTTGAAATCCATATTGGCTCACCAAGAAGTGGAATGGAAAAGTGATATCCAAAGCCTTAAGTATGTAATCCTTCATTCTGATCATGGGTGTTATCTCGTCAGTATTCACGTTGCGTAATAGTTTATTTGTGTGTTTGTACAGCTGATGCACAAGATGTCTTCCACCACTAATGGAATAAAATTACAATTCTTTTAAAAGTCTAAAACTGTATTTGAAAAGATGTGACATTTTTACGGTTTAAGTTGCCTCTGAAAGTTCTTAACATGGCATATTTACTTTTTATATCAGCAGTTAGTTCCTCAGATAATCTCTGTTAAATCACAGATTTTCTTTGAAACAAGAAGAAGAAAAGAGGCTCAGAGTTGAAATGCTGTATGAGAAAACAAGAGAACAGCTAAGAAGGAAAGAGGATCAATACTGTAAAGAGATGGAGAAGAAACAACAACTTGAGTTGCACTCAGGGAATTTACAAACAGAGATAATAACATTGAGAAAGCTCTTAAAACAGGTATATTAAATACTAAGGTAAACATCTCTTTTCTGTTTGTTTTAATTGACATTGCATTCTAGTATGTTCAGAAAAAGAGGTTAATGGAAGAGGCATTAAATAACTATATCGCCACATTTTGAGGACGGTAGAAAACTGTTGGTTCACAGGCAGGTTTACAGGCAAGATTCATTTTCTCCTTTTTCAGAATCAAGGTTTTATTCATATTTCAGGCAAAGCCTCACTTGGAGTTATTTTTCCTAATTAACACAAAACATTGTATTTTTTTTCTTAAAATTTATTTTCCTTCTGAAAAAAAAATAATAATATTCTTGCAGGGCAGGTATAGTAACAGGGATTTAAATTCAGGCCCAAATGGTAGCATTTACCTGAGATTCTGTACACTACTTCTGTTGCCCACAGTCAGGGGACTAAATCCAGGTAAACCTCTCTCGCCTGTATTTTTATTACAGCTTTAGTACTTTATTTCCTGTGATTGAGATGATGACATTCTTACGAATGGTTTTGTGGATCTTTTCACTGGTCTTTGCATACTTTTAAGTATATCTGCCATGGTTCTACACAGTTTCTGCTTAGGACATTGCAGTAGGGTACAGTCAATGGAAATGATGTGCTTTTAGAAATGTTATTTATTCAGTTTATGTTGCTCTTCATGTTAGTGCTAAAACTGATGAATGGGTGTTCTCGTATCTTTGACTTTAAGCATATGAATGTCCATTCCTGTTTTAAGTGAGTACGTATATTGTGTTAGTAATTTGACTTGGGTTTCTGCTTAAGCTCTGTATGGAATATGTTACCAAGAATAATAGCTTTCTTACATTTATTTATTTATTTTTGGTATAGAGAGTGATTCATTAAGTATAAAACTTTTATAATGCTGATTGTGCAAGCTAAACTTGGACATGTGCTGTTCATACATTTTTTTTTATTCATTCAGAAATCTAAACATGCTTGTTTTCAAATACTGAAAATGGATCTGTAAGTCTGTGCTTAGTAATAATTATAATACATTTAAATTCAGAGCAGTCTAAATCATTTGCTCTAGTAGGGTTAGCCTTTGGGATGCTTGCCATCAATCTGTGCTGTTTGTCTAGGACAAGATGAAGCAGCTTACTAAAATTCTGTACGGTCTGCCCTAAAGGGCAGTTGCATCTTCCTAAATATGTAGTCAGCTGGCTAACACCTGGATTCTGCTTTTGGGTTCACGTAAGTTGTCAGATTTGTAACATTAGGAATACTTTCTCTTGCATAGAATAAACAGCCAGGAACATAAACAGGCAAGAAGCCAGATCTACGCAACCCACATTATGTCAGAGTATGTGTTTGTCCCCTGCCACAGAAACTGAAACCAGCACAAAACAAAAACAAAAACAAAACAAAACAAAAAAGTTGCCATTCAAAGGAGATATTTTGGAAACAATATTAAATCTAGTTTAGCAAGTTGGAATATTGTAACTCTTGAGGAAGCAAAAGTGAATGAAATACAAAGAAGAATGAACTGGGAAGATATTGATAGCTCTGATTTTGCTCAAGATTCAGAAGTTCAATTATATTACTGTAGGTTGAAGAAGAGCGTGATGAAACACAGAGACAGCTCTCTCAGGAAAAGAGTGCCAGAGCCCTACAAGAAGGAATTTTGAACAGCCACCTGTGGAGACAGAAGGAACTAGAAGAAGAGACAAGAATAACCATAGGAAAAAATTCAGAGGTAAGCAGTTCTGTTTCTAATTAAATTTCACTGCTCTCATTCTAAAATTATTATAAATCTTAAGTAACTTTTTGTGCTTTTTGCTGGATTATCTACAGTTGTCAATATAACCCAACTATGTTAATGATGTCTTCAAAAGTTTGGGAAAGCAGCATCAGTTCCATGAATTTCCCTGAATTGTATGTGGAAATAGCCAATATAAAATACTACACTGTTTATCCAATTTCTTAAGCTATCTGCTATTTTTCATTTTATAGATGTTATTTTTTAACATAATTTTTAACATAATTTTTAATGTTGCTAGCAATCAGACACACAGTTACCTCAAGGCTGACCAGGAAAGAAGTTTTTTAACGCTGTTTGCAATCCTATTGCTTGGCTTTTGGATTAGTTATACCATCATCAAATCTGTTTACTTTGAAGTATGCCTTCTTCCACCTTCACATTCTAAAATTTTATAAAAGAATATGAAGAATGAATGAAATTTCTCTAGGAGATCAAATAATTGGAGGAGAGAAAAAGCAAAGCTCTACTGGGGGGGGAGGGGGGGAGGAGGAAAAATAACCTCAAACCTGCCAAGGGTTTACTGAATTTGCTAAGGACATCCAGTGCTTCAAGTAATTATTTGTTCTTTGTTGTACTTTTCAAAGAACATGGGATTTTTACATTAATGTGGAAATAATTTATGTATGTTATGAGCAGAAAACACGTAAGAGTACTGCATTTAAGGGATGATTGCTGGAGTCGTATAGTTTGCTTTCAGTAATAAAGAAAAAAAGCTAGGCCTTGAGTCATTTGAGGGCAGATACAAGAGGAGAGGTAGCATTTATAGTTGTTGCAATTCAGCTTCATGTTAGAAAAGGAAAATAACCTTTTTATATCTCTGTTTCTACTAGATTTATAACTCAAAGGTATGTGGTTACAAGAAAACATTGACACTTGAAAAAATTGTATTTAAAATATCCCAAATATAAATTATTATTGAGTTGCTGCTTCAAGGCCGGGGGGTGGAAGGCATATGTTTGGGATGTTCATACAGCTTTTAAGGGTTTGGTAAAATTCCAGTGCATGCACTTGTACACATGCATTGTACAGTAGCTTATGTATCACCTGAAACTTCTCTCTCATCTTAGCAGTCATGCTTCAGTATTACAAATGCTAAAACATAGTTTGAAAGTGTATTTTGCAGATTAATTTCCCGACTGGCTATTTATTCATTTTCCCTGTCGCTCAGGAATCTGACACTAATGAAAGGGAAAAGGACCTGTTGTACAAAAATCAGTTACTGCAAGATGAGATTGCTATGCTAAGACTAGAACTTGACCAAGTAAAACTTAGGCACCAGGAGGATGAAGGAAAATATTTAGAGGAAAACGAAACTTTGAAAGAAAAGAATGAAGATCTTAAAAAGGAACTTAAACTGAATGAGGAAGCCTTAACACAAACAGTATTTCAGTACAATGGACAGCTGAATTTACTGAAGACAGAATCCGCAGTGCTAACTTCCAAACTTGAGCAGACTAAAGAAAGCAAAGACAGACTGGAGACAGAGATTGAATCATTTCGTTCTCGCCTGAATGCTGCTGTTCAAGATCTTGAACGTCATCAGACATCAAAAAGTGATGTCGAACGAACATTTCAGAGAGAACGTGATGAATGGCTTCGGTTGCAAGACAAGCTCCACCATGACCTCTCTGATGTGCGAGAAACCAACAACAGCTTGTCTCAGCAGCTGAGTAAAGCTGAAAGCAAAGCTAATACTCTAGAAAATGAGCTTCACCAGCTGAAACAAACACTTAGAGAAAAAACACTACTTTTAGAAATGACACAAAAGGAATTAAGTCAAGCCCAGTGTCAGGCAAAGGAAAGTGATCATGCTCGGCAACTTGAGAAAGATCAAGTAAGCAAGTTTATGATAAAGCAGGAATCCATGCAGGAGCGATTGGCCCAGCTCCAAAGTGAAAATCTTTTACTCCGTCAGCAGTTGGAAGATATGCAGAACAAGGGGATCATCAAAGAAAAAGTTGTGAATGATGTCCAGGACAGATTTAATGATATTTTCAACAAACTCAGAGCTGATACTGAAAAGCAAGTTTACCTGATGGAAGAGAGAAACAAGGAATTAAAAACCAAGTGTACAGATTTAAGAGAACAAGTCTTCAAATATGAGGCTGACAAAGTAGAAAGAGAGGTAAATTATACATTCAGAACAATTTAAAATTTATTATTTCTTGAAATTGTTTTATATTTCTGAAACAAATCATGCTTACGTTATATGCATAGGACCAAATCATGCTGATTCTTTTCTGGTTTGTTGTGTTTCTCCTGGAACTGTGAAAGATTTTGGCAAATCGGATGTCAATGCCAAGATCTCATCAGAGAAAACAGAAAAAGGTATCCAAATGTGGGGTTTGATGAAGGAGGAAGTTCTTCCTTAGAACTTTTTTCATCCCTTTTCCTTAGTCCTTTTTGTGCCGTGTAGAGGGGTGGTTTGATATACCTAATGCACTTATGACACACACACAAACACATAAAGAAGAACCATCCAATATGCAAGGGTTGAGAAATGAAGATGCAGGTAAGTGAAGTGATTGGGGGGGAAAGAAGGGGGGAAGTGTTTATAGTATATTACTACAGAAGAAATAAAGATGCTTCTCTGTAAGATGCGATAAAATTGAAGACCATTAGTATTTTCCAGGTGTTAATTTTTGTATGTGTTTTGGGAGTTCTAAAGTACGTGTCAGTTCCTCAATAATTTGATTTTGAACACTGACCTAAGTTTAGTCTTCTCTATTTTTTTTGTTGTATAGCCATATTTAAATACTTCATTTCTTTGTGCCTCTGTGAAAGGCTACTTAGCCACACAGAAGAAAGGCTAATTAGGAAATCAGTTAAACTTTCTGCAAATTGATATAATGCATGAGTATGAAATGTGCTGCTTTGCAGAGTGCTAGCATAACTTTGTATGTCTCAAATATGCATGAAACAAGTGTTGCTCCCAATTGTAGATGACTTTTGTCAATAAAATGGATGGAACTGAAAATTACGATGGAGGTAGAAGCAAGGAATAGCTAGACAGCTGAAAAAGCTGGGATGGGAAAATGTGTAGTTATGTATGTTATTGTAATAGGTAGAGTACTCTCAATTCCAGGTAGAATAATGATTAAAAAGTTGCCTTAACCATTTTGTTTAATCTTTCCTGTCTAGAAAACAGGAAATAATCACGTTCTGTATTTAGACTCTCTGCTGTGAGGTTCATGTCCTTTAATGATTTGAATGGTGATCTAAAATTACTTTTCCTTCTTCGTAACAAACTCAGAATCTTTGAGTGAGTTAAGTACTTGAATGTGTCTGATAACCACCTTAATTTTTGTTTACTTTGAAAGGTGGGATATGGGGAGAGTAGTGCAGCAGTGTTGTCAGTCAACTTAACCTGTAAATTGCTTCATATTTTTCCTACTACCTTACAAATTTAATAGATATATAATGTTAATCCAAAATGAATTCAGTAAGAAGACTGTAAGATGATGTGATTTAACATGTACTTAAAGCTTCAAAAGAGTTTAATTATATTTGCATAGTGGAGGAATAGCACAAGGAGAGACCTAAGACAAAGTCCCACCTTTGATTATAAGTGCAATATCTTTAGCTCTTACATCAAAACAGATTTGTGTTTTTTAGAAAATGAATACATGACTACAGTGTGTGCTTGTGTTGTTCCAAGAAGAATATGACTTAAGCCTTTTTTTATTATTATTATTTAGAAACAGAAACTCTCATAAAGAGTGTCTCATAGTTTGTATGTGTGCAGTTGAGAAGAGACGTGCAGGTGCCTGTTGGTGGCACGCAAAATTTCACACCTTTGAATTTATTGCGAACACTGAATTATATGATCTAGTAAGTTTAAGTAAAGAAGCAGAGGCATGTTTCATATGCTATTCTTCATGCTCATCTTACTGTTTTTTTTTTAGGGTATGGTCAGACAGCTGCAGCAGGAACTTGCTGATGCTCTTAAAAAGCAGTCTATGTCAGAAGCCGCACTTGAAGTTACTACGCACCACCGCAGTGACCTGGAGGAAGACAAATTGCGCTTGCAAAAGGAGTTGGACAAGGTTAAAACCAAGGTATAGAAATGAAATACCCCTCTGGCCGGTGTGGGTCAGCTGTCCCAGCTGTGTCCCCTCCCAGCTTCTTGTGCACCCCTAGCCTCCTCGCTGGCAGGGCAGTGTGAGGAGCTGAAAAGTCCTTGGCTCTATGTACACACTGCTCTATGACATTTGTGTTGTCTACATTGGTGTGTTTTCACCACAGTTTTCATCAAAAATCCAAAATGCTGCATTGTGTGAGCCTCTGAAGAAAATTAATCTGTACCAGACAAAACCATGATAGTTGCCTATGCTTTTCTTTTCCTGAAATATAAGTCATGAGAATCTAATTATTTTGGAGCTGTGAGGTCACTTTAGGAGAAGGATGAACTGAAAATTTTCAGTTCACTGAAATTAATTATTAATTAATAATTTTCAGTGGACTAGCAAGCAAGCGGATTCCATGTCATGAGTAACTGAAAGGGTAGGAGTGGTGGTGTCAGTGCTTAGATGAGTGCTATAGAAATTCAATATAAGGATGGGAGAGGCCGGTATAACATGAAGTAACATGATTTCTATTCATTTGCTAAGAGAAGTGAAGGTTCAAATGTATTTCAGGTGATTACAGTACTTTGAGTAGAGTATATGTGCAGATACATGCAGTACTCAAATTCTTTAGCACCCATTGACTTCTCTAGAGAGAAACTAACCTGGCTAGTATGGATTTTTACTGTGAACTTTTTCAGTTGCAGGAATCAGAACAACAGCGTATTCAGTCTGAACATTGTGTTCACGACTTAAAGACTGTCTTAGATAATAAGGAAAGAGAATTAGTAGCTTCTTCCCAGAAACTGCAAGACATTCTGTTATCATCTTCTGGAACTAATACTACTATAAAACAACTGGAAGAGCACGTGCAAAGGTAAGAAGATAACATAGTGAAACAAGATTTTCCTTTCTGTGATTATATGAAAACAACAGGATTGTTTTGTTGCATCACAGGATATTACTATAGGGTTTTAAAAGAAGCTTTTGCATTAGATTAGATATGTTCTTTCACACTGTTCTTTCAGAACTTGTGCTCATGTGAATTTCTGTCATAAGACCTGTATTTCTCTTTCAGGCTTGAAATTGAAAATGCCAGATTGGAAGCCACGGCCAAACAACAAACCAACAGGATTGAAGCACTTCAGAAAGATCTGCAAACTTCTGCCTCAGTAAGCTAGTCAGGTTATACAGTTTATTCCTCAGTAAGCTAGTCAGCTTACTGAGGAATAAACTTTCCTTTTTTTTTTTTTTTTTTTTTTTTTTTTTTGTGAGCTTCTGAGCATAGTAATGTATTTTCTGTGAGAAAGCTATAAGATGGGATTTTTCTGGACAGTGTAGGGGAGATCAGTTCCTAAATTCTGCTGACGATAGGCGGCTCTGAAAATCCTGCTGGGTTCTTCCCCAGATTCCCAGTTTTGAGAGTTTTCTTGTAATATTATAGCAAGCCCTACTTAATGCTGTCTAAGGTAAGGTTTTGACGCTCAAGTGCCAGTTTAAATATTTTCCGTTTTATACCTGTCATGACATCAGATGCTGCTTCAGACACATATCAGTATGTGCATCTTGAAAGATTTTCAGCAAGTTACCCCAGGGAAATTCCACAACTGATATTGGTGCCAAGAGCTTTATGCCAGAAGCCTGACTGGAGGAACAACTGAGGGAATTGGGGTTGTTTAGTCTGGAGAAGAGGAGACGCAGGGGAGACCTTGTTGCTCTCTACAACTGCCTGAAAGAAAGTTGTGGGGAGCTGGGGGTCGGCCTCTTCTCACAGGTAACTAGTGATAGGACCAGAGGGAATGGCCTCACGTTGCACCAGGAGAGGTTCAGGTTAGAAATGAGGAGACATTTCTTTTCAGAAAGAGCAGTCAGGCATTGGGACGGGTTGCCCAGGGAGGTGGTAGAGTCACCGTCCCTGGGGGTGTTTAAGGGAAGGTTGGACCTGGTGCTTAGGGACATGGTGTAGGGGGATGGTTGGACCAAATGATCTTGGAGGCTTTTTCCAGCCTTAACGATTCTCTGATCAGACCGGGACAAGGATTATATTCCCCAGAGATTTTGCTGTGCAGAATTGCTTTGCCCTTGGTGGCTTGGTGTGTGTTTTCATGAAACAGTAAAGAGGAATTTTCATGGTATCATTTGCAGAACTTGTTGCAAGGCTTGGAATTTCTCAGTGCCCCAACTCAGTGGTTAATATTAGCATAAATAAGGTGGTTTCATCTGCGGCTTATATGAAGTAAATAATTTTTATATTCTAACTGGTACACTAGGGTCATTGTTACACCTGTAGTTAATTAATGTTGAAGAGGTTTCGAAAATAATTGTACCTGAAAGTTGAACTTTGCATGCTGTGCTGACACTGGCAAAAGAGGAGGGAAGGCAGTCACAGTGCTTACACTTCCCCCTTAGTTAAGATAACATGACTTTCAAATGTACTGTGAACACACCAAGGATATTTTCCCATTCATCGAAGATTCTTTGTATTCTACATGGTTCTCTCCCTGGAGCAAATGGCAGAGGTGATGATTGCTATGAATTTTATGATAGCATCAGGCTAAGGTAGTTTGGATTGTTGGTGGTAGGGATAAAAATTAAAACTATGAAGAGATGGAAAGATGTGTGTAATATTTATTTCTGGTACTGAAGTGTGAACTTCGGTCTAGAAAGTCATTGTCGTCTTTTTTTTTTTTTTTTTTTTTTTTTTTTTTTAACACTTCCTTAGGTTCATAATCGCCTAGAGGACTTGATAACTGGCTTGCGGACAACACAGACAACTGCAGAAGAGTACCAACATCAGCAGGTACCTTAATGGCTTCTGCAAATAACTGGTTTAGTCTTTTTTGTTTTGTTTTGTTTTGTTTTGTATGCAGGTAATTAATGGAAAGATTGGGTACGTTGTAAAGTACAGATGAGCTGACAAATACCCTTCTGGTTTCAGGGCAAGGCACCTTCAAGGGTAAAGGCTGTAAATTTCTGCATTCCTCTGCTGCTGCTGCATTTTGTATCTGTGTGGTGGTATGTGGATACTTGTGTTCATTGGCATGATTCTTTTGATGGATATGATGGATGATGTGGGCAGGAGGGAGATGTGTGGTTGAAGGCTGAGAAGGGAAACTGGACTTGGGAGATCTGTGTTATCTTCAGCACTTTGTCACAGCTTCCACATGAGCTCGTTAGCTTCTTTTCCCACATGTGAATAGATTCTGGTGCTGTCCTGCTACATGAGGGGCTGAGGTAAGGAAAAAGTAATTAAGTGAGGTGATGCTGTGCAGTGGCTGGCAGCTGGTGTATGTGCATGGTCTAGCATCTTGTGAAACCCTGGAGTATTCTTAAAGGACTCTGTTGTTGGGAAATGAAACTGTTGCAGGGATCTGCTGGAAGTAAAAAGCTGTTGGTTTTCTGTCCCAGTGAAGTCTGAGCTCTTTTCTAGCCTTCTTTTCTTTCTTCCTCTTTTGGTGTCATACTAATTAGAAGCAATCATCAGGTTTCAGGCATACATACACTGTTTTTTAACATTTATTTATCTTACCTCTACATTGTTGTGCATTAGGACCCAGGATTTGACCTACTCTGTAAGGACACATGAGAAAGCTTTACAAAATTGTAAATTTACACCTAAACCTTTGTGCAAAGTTTTTGTCTTTCTGTAGATTAGTGGATGTTTTGTTTTTAAATATGCTACTCAACACATCTAGTTAACTTTTATTCTATACATGTGAACTGAATAAACAAGCTCATTTCCACATAAATACATCTGTGACTCAAATCTTTGTTGCTTTGTGTAAAAGGAGAATATTGCTGATTTGAAAACATTTTCTTGCTCTGAGAAGATATGTAGTTATTACACAAGCAGTGAATGTAGGATAGACAAATCAATATGAACTTAATCAATTATGTATCATTATGAAATCAAGAAGAACTTGTGAAGAAAGTGGTAGGGAAATTTTGAGTGTCGTCTTACTCCTAGAGTTGTAACCTCATTTTGTCACATACAGAGCACTGACTCTTTCCACTAGCTTTAAGTGCTGTTCTTGGTTGTGTTCCTGAGCTGTGTTTTACACTTTGTATTAATATTCACTGTAGATGAGAGGAGAGCGTAACCCTGCTTCCAGTTAAGTTACTACTTCATATAGCAGTGTTGGCTTTCTAGTTATGTTGTTTTTTTTTCTTTGCCGTTGTTACTTCCACAGATGCAAAAGCAGAATTTGCTGCCTCTGACATCAAAAGACTCACGCAGTATGTGGGAGGAGGAATTGAAGTCAAGAACCCACCTTGAAGATCGTCTTGCTCAGCTTGGCAGGGAAAAGGCCGAGCTCCTAGAACAGGTGAGCCCTAACACCTACTCAGTATCCAGAGTTATGTTCACATTTTTGCTGACTTTTTACATACTCAGCCTTTTCTCTTCTTGCTATTCGGACCACAAGTAACTGTTGATTTGGGGGTTATGCAGGAATTGAATAAAAGCTCATGGAGTATGTCTCTGTAAATGCTGGAGTGGTTCTGCTGGGAAAACAGTGTGGTTTGAGCACATTTTGCAAAACTGAAGTTCCCCAGTTCTTCATTTAAATTCCTTCTGGTCATATAGTCCCTTGACTTTGGGACAGGGTTAAAACACTTGATGCTTCCAGTACAGTGTATGGAGGAGCTGCTACAGGTTTTCAGAATAGCAGGAGCTTAAAATTCTTGCAGAAAAATAAGGAGCAAGTACAAAGTGCAAGAAAAACTGCCAGATCCCTTCTGTTTTGCCTGAGAAGACACCAAAAGAAAGAACAATGACTGAATTAGTAAACACTGACAAAGAACATGCAGAGGGAATGGCAGAGGTGAATGAAACATTGACCAGCTCCAGAAGAGCCACCTTCTCCTCCTTGTTGAAGGTTCAATGAGAAGGTCTTTGCAACCCTCTCACTATGAAGCCCTAGGAGAGGTGGCCTTTGCTTCAGTAGGGACATCTCTTTCTGTCTCTCAGTATTGGCCCCTCTGTGTGGAACCTGAAGTGATTTCCTGCAGAAATGTTTGCAGTGACCCTAGTGTTCTGTTGAACTCTGAAAGGGGTGTACTGCAGCTTCTTTGTGGAGAACGCCACCTGCACATACCACATGTAGATGCTGTCCCTGTGCTGGTTGTGCCATGTATCTTTTCTGTTTTGAAAGTGCGAGAGTGAGAGAAAGAAAGTGAAGAAGTTGATAGAGTTGAAACGCCCAGTTGAGGTGCGTCTGGACCAGGAAATGAAAAGAAACATTGAACTGCAAAAAGAATGTCACAGGTATGGCTTGATTAGTACTTTAAAGGGAGATCCCATACAGCAGAAATCAAACTTTATGGGACTCGAGTGTAAAAATAGGTGAGGGTAACTGTCTGTGAGCAAATTCAAGCCTCACGCTAGGCCTTACAAGGCTCTTCTGTACGCGTGCCTATGGTTTTTCAGAGCTGCCAAAAGAACTTCAAATGCAGGTTGCCCTGCAAGTCTCCTGGGAGGGAAGGAAGTCCATTCCTCTGTTGAGGTGAAAGATGGACCCTCCAAGTGATCTGTGGCACTGGAATGCTGGTTTTTCTCAGTAGCTCCTGGTCTGTCGAGTGTGTTAAAGCCACCTCTATGCTGTTTATGTCTGAGAATGTGAAACAGGCTGGTAGTTCCTTCACCTCATTGTTTTCTTGACTAATTTGCCACTCAGGTGCAAGAGGCTTCTAAACAGAGCTATGAAGAAAATCAGGATGTATGAGGCCAGAGAAAGAGAGTCTCAGTTTAATTTCCAGGGAGAAATGAAGAACAGGTATTCTGAAATGGTCAATGAAGTTGGCAGATTGAGAACAAAGGTGAGTTCTGGATTGTTTGTTTATATATGGCATTATTTTCTGGAAATCTGTAATATTATTCTCATATACTTGCTTCTCTAAATGGTGTTGTTGGCTCCCAGGGCAGGATGCAGTGAAGGGATGAAGAAGTTTTCTAACTTACCAGCAGTTGTCTCAGCCCGTCTTTCCCTAGCCATGGGCACCCTGATGTCGAGGACCAAGAAGTGCTTTTGAGCTGCCGTGGGTGTCTTGTTCAGTTGCATGGAACCCTTTAGCTACCTTTCCCCTCGTTACTGAGAGGTGCTGCTAAGGCACACGTGTGCTTTAGAAGGTTCTGTAGAAGGCCTCAAGTGCCCTTGTGGTGGCCCATTCTTAGTCCAAAGGCTCGTAGCATTCTCGTGGCTTCACTGCCATTCAAAGAGTTCTGTTATTTGAAAGGAAATAGCATTGTGTGTAGGCACAGTAATATGAAGATTAATTTTGGTTTTGATTTTATTTTATTTTTCTGATTTTTTTTTTTCTATTTATAAAAGGCAGGAACCTCCTAAGTGTATTTTTAGTAGGTATAAAAAAGGGTCTATTTCTGGAGGATGAGGGCAAGACAGCACTGCAGTTGACCTTTGGGACTTAATGGAACATCTGCTATATCCTCCGTATCCTTGCACCCACACATCAGCTTTGACCAGGAGAGAAAAGGCCTTCCTCCAGCAGCTCTGCCAAAATGGCCTCCTGAGGCACTGTTTGCAAAGCTTTCAGAGTAACGGCAGGAAGAGCATTGGTTGCTCGTGCCTACTCCGTTCTGCACTGCAGCGCTTCCCCCCCAACACACACAATAGGCGTTCTTTCTGGTGTCTGGGTAGAGGCGTGTTTGATGTCCCATGAGCAGAGGAGCATTTCGGGCAAGAGCGTCCCTAGCACCTTTCATCCCAGTCCCACAAGGGAAATGCTGCTGGTTTAGTACCTCTTTGTGGTGTGTGACCTGCTTCAGAAGAACTAAGGAAGGATGGGAGCTTGGGAATCCTGTTGGTAATGATGTTAAAGCTGTTCTTCTTTTAAAATACAAGCCTAGCTTTACTTTGGTCTTAATACTATGTCAGAAGATAACAAATACAGTGTTGGTGGCCTTCCTATATGAATTTTCACTGAATTTAATGTTTTTTGACCCGTCTACCTTTATTTTATTGCTGTCTACAGGTTAGTGAACTTTCCCAGCAGCTGGAGCTGGAGTCGAAAAAATGCATGCAGCTGGAATCACAAAATCAGGATTTGCGAGAAGAGCTGTCTGCTCTGCGTGGGAATCATGAAATACTGGAGAAGAGTAAATGCCAGCTGAAGGAAGAGGTGGCAAACCTCAGACATCGTTTGGAAACTAATATGGTGGATCACAGCCAAATAGAGCAATATAAAAGAGAGATGGAAGAACGAGCTGGACAAGAAATCAGACAAAAGCTACAAGAAGTCAATTTGTTTTTGCAGGTATATTAAGTAGTCATTTTTGCCTTCAGTCTTTATGACATTATATTTTTTCTGTCATTTTTAGTATTTTATTTATGGTGCCTCATTCTGTATGTTAGTGCTGTGCTTCTGTCTTCCCAGAAGGGAAGTGGGAGAAGGGAAAATGGTTGGGCTAAAATGTTTTTGTGTGTGTGACGTGCCTGCAGGATCCCAAGTCTGTAGTCTGCCCATGGCAGACTTGGTTTTGCAGTTCTTAGAGGATATAGCTGTCTAGTGATCTTGTTCTCTCTGTTCATCGTCGAATGAGCATTGTAACTTAGATAGTTTGGCCAGACATCCAGGTCTTGCTTTATCATTCTGTGGGGTAAAGTGCTCAGGAAAGAAGTCACTTAAGTTACACGGACTTTTGTGAAGGGGGCAGGAGGGTGGGATAGTACCCTCATAGTTTCTTTATAGAATCTTTTTCTGCCTGACCTGTGCTGCAGAGATAATGTTCTTTTGGTACTACATTTGAATAATAGTGCTAAGAGCAGATACCTTTCTGAATTAATTATTTAATGTGGTAGTTCCAGAGTTCTGTCTTGATTGCTGATGGTAGTGAGGAGGCACAGTTGCCTCAACTTTGTAAGTTTGGGCCCTTGAAATTGAGTATGTTGGGGGGGGGGGGGGTGAGAGAGACAGTTCTCTTTTTCTTTATGGTGGTTGAAATTGCATTATCTGCTTCAGACACAGGCAGCCTCCCAAGACAGGTTAGAACAAATCAGAGCCAGTCACCATGCTTCGCTGAGAAACCAACTAAAACACAGAATTAAAGATCTTGAATGTGAGTTGGACAGGATAAAAAATACGCAACAAGACAGTATTTTTCAAAAAGAATCCACACAAGCAGAAGTGGAAAAATACAAAGAACTGTATCTGGAAGAAGTGAAAATTAGAAGATGTCTAGCAAATAAGCTGGAAAGGTAAGTCCGTGCTTTTTTGGAGTGTTAGCAAGATGTGAAGTGGTAGCAAGTTGTATGAAAAACATTGTACAATTTCCTCCTGAAATCCCTCTTCTACTTCTGGTCAGCATTATGTCGGTAAATGTGCATAAGATGGCATATTACAAATTTCAATTTTTTAATTTTATAAAAAGAGTCCTCTACGACCCTTCCCCTTTTTAAGAACTGCCTTCATTTCATGTCAGTGTTCCAGCAGTGCTGCCACTGGTCATCCTATTATTAGAGTATTTTTGAAGTTAACAGCATTTTAACAGGCATCCTTTTGGCCCCTTCTAATAATGTCCTCCTCTTCTTCTTCTGTGTAAGGCAGAAAAGAGTGACTGAATGTCCTGTCCCACTGTCTGCAAACTAGGAATGCATAAAGATAGACTTTCCAGGGGGTGGACTCTTGATTCTGTGACACAAAACAATCTTTTTGGCTGCCATTTTGGCAGTATGTGTGAGGTTTGTGCTTTCCTTGGGTGGCGGAGAGTATCCCGGAGTTCTTCTGCAGGTGATGCACCTTTGAGAAGAAGCTGTGTAAATATATGGCATGCTTTCAAGTCCTAATGCTTCAAATGTATTCAGTGCTAAAGTGTTACTAACTTGCTGCTTGCTACAGGTAGTATAACTTCCCAGAAGTAGGTTCTCCAAAATCTTCATATTGGTTTACACTCTCATTTTGAATTCTTTTAATCTCTTTATTTTCAGAAGTTAAATTAAAGTCAAAAGACCTGGAAAGTGAATTTGCAAAAATACTACAAATATAATTCTTTGCATGGTTTTAAATGTTTCAGAGCTAATGAGAGACTAGCAGAAGCCAATGCTAAGCTCCTTCAAGAGCGCCATAGAAGCAAATCTTTAATTGCAAGCAGCATCGTCGGTGGAGGTCTGGCTGCAAGTCCAGTTCTATATTCAACTGAACTGGGACATCTTGGCAACAATTTGGCACTGAACAGAAGTCTTAGTCTAGGAGGAAGCTTCCTTGGCCCAACTGGGAATGCATTATCGTCGAGAAACAGGGTTGAAGCCTATGTGGCTAAGGTAAGCATTGTGAAATGCTCTTCTAGCTACAGTTGAAGAATATTTGTAAGCAAAGTTATGATTCTTAGTGTACAGTTAGAATCTATCTATAGTTTGAAACCATAGTCTAATATGCTAAACCAACAGCTGATCATCAAAACATTACACATCTGTGTGGCAGGGATGAAGGCTTTCTGTCATTGGGATTGTACAAAATTCCAAGAGTGCTCAGAGACCAAAAATACTGGCATCTAAATAATGAACTACTATTAACTAATACGTGTCTATTTATTAACAAGAGAAAATGTGATAAAGAACGCTGTGGAAGAAGTTCCCAGCTAAGCTATTCATATATTAAATTTTAATGTACAGTGTGTAGATAACTGTATGACATCTTTAAAATGGATAACTTTGAATGCAAAATCCCATCAGACATCTTTACTCAAGACACTTTTTCTTTCCTTGCTGATTTTCATTTTAATACTTTCTTTGCTGGAACATGTTTGAGTACATTAATACCAACAAAGGATGCTTCAAAACTAGGATGATAGCAGCATGATTGCTTAACTTCTTACTATATTGTGGGATGCATGCTGTGCCTAGGAGGCATCTCTCTTTGTGGTTCCTGCTGAGTATTATTACCTGAAATAATAATACCTAAATAAAATAAATTATTCTTCAGGAAGTCTTCACAGCTTTCTAATTTTACAGCAATGCTGCAACCTCTACAATAGCTTTGTAAAAAGTAGCATAAAATAGTACAGCCCTAACAGAACGGTGAGCGTTATATCAGGAGATCAGGAAGCCAGATGTCAGTAGGTTGTGATCAGTTCTCCACTTGGCACAGGATTAAAGCATGGATAAGCTTCTCTGTTCAGTCAGTGTGTTTTATTGCTCACGTATTCTGTTGTTGAATGAATGTGAAAAGCTATTAATTCACCAGCAAGTCCATCTCAGTTCAGTGGTCCTACCCACATGGGAAGGATCCCAAGGATCCCATTTAAACAACATGTCTACATATTGCATCTTTTTGTTTGTTTGTTTGTTTTGTTTAGTTTTTGTTGTTTTTTAATGGACAGAGGAGCGTAAGTAACACGTAGTAGTGTCAGTTACAAAGATGAACTTTTCTGATTTACTGTCAATGTGGCTTACTTATATCATGCAAGTAGTGTGAACAGGATGCAATTCAGGGACCCATGCAAAAGTGAAATAAAGAAAATGCCAGGACAAGGGAATGAGGGAAAGGGAGCAAGGAACTAGTAAGGGAAGAATACAGAGATGGGTGCAAGGTATTAAAAGAAAAAGAAGGAAACCATCCTATTTCTAGGAGAAGAGAAAAGGTTAACAGCTGTTCTTTTTTTCTTTGAAGAAAGAGTAAAAAGACAGTGAAGGGAAAGAAAGTGGGAGTACGTAGGACTATTTCCTAACTGAATTACAGCAAAATTCTTCATATAGTCCTTTCCATTTTAATTTTCCAGAAGAACTTGGAACTCTTTGGGCTTCTTAAAGTTTGGTCAATACCAAGGTCCATATTTCACTGGTTCCCTTAAACATGTTATAGAAATTAAATATTTAAAATGTTATTTCATAGTTCGTTTTTATGCAGTTGATAATATTTATTCCTAGCTTTTATATGGGCTGCTTCAACAGGTTGTGAAAAATGATTCACAAACCTGCTTGTGAAAAACAATACTTAAGCTGATTCCAAGAAATGTGTGCATTAGATCTGTGAATGGTGATACTGTTCTCAGTCAATATCCTGACTTCAGTGGCACCCATAAAGTTGTTTTTTTTTCTTTTTTTCCGATTGTATGACTCTTGCATTTTGCAAGGATTTGGTGTTATGGGGAAGGCTTTTAGATTTTGGTACTGTTTTTTGAGGCTTCACTTGCAAGGTTTAAAAAACAACAACAACAAAAAAAACAACCATCAGCCTTGAGCAGACTCACAAGGAAATGTGAGAAAATATTGAGTTATACAGTCCGGCCTCACCTGGAGTACTGCGTGCAGTTCTGGGCACCACAGTACAAGAAGGACATTAAACTGTTGGAGAGTGTCCAGAGGAGGGCGATGAAGATGGTGAAGGGCCTGGAGGGGAAGACGAGTGAGGAGCAGCTGAGGGCACTGGGCCTGTTCAGCCTGGAGAAGAGGAGGCTGAGGGGGGACCTCATTGCGGTCTACAACTTCCTTGCAAGGGGGAGTGGGGAGGCAGGTGACCTATTCTCTGCAAACACCAGTGATAGGACCCGCAGGAATGGTGTTAAGCTGAGGCAGGGGAAGTTAAGGCTGGACATCAGGAGGGGGTTCTTCACAGAGAGGGTGGTTGCACACTGGAACAGGCTCCCCAGGGCCGTAGTCACTGCACCAAGGCTGTCTGAATTTAAAAAGTGACTGGACTGTGCTCTTAGCCACGTGGTCTAAACTTTTGGGTAGACCTGTACGGTGCCAGGAGTTGGACTTGATGATCTTTATGGGTCCCTTCCAACTTGTGATATTCTATGATTCTATGATACATTATATTTCTCCATCTTGAATTACATGTTAGGTGAGGTTTTCTGTTTGTTATTTGAAGGGGGCTGGGTTCTAAATTTCTCTCGTGGGACCTAGTCCCCTGAAGTTTTCTCTGATCTTGTTTACAACCTACAAAAACTTTTTCAGTAGAGAAGCTGAGGATAATTGGTTCATACTATACATGCTTTATATACATGTTTCTTAGGATTAGCTTTCAATTCTAAAATAATATGACATTATAAAGTTTGTTTGTTTGTTTGTTTTTCTGAATGAAGGTAAATCCTCAGATAACTTACCCATTCTTTTACAATTTTTGCCACATCCCTTTAAGAAAAACCCAGAACTCTTAGCTTGCCTGTTTTCCCCTCAATCAAGCAGAAGGCTGGTTTCTGGGACTTAGAATTACTGGTGTGAATTTATCCTTCTTTTCACCAAATCCAACAGTTTGGGAACAACTGAGACTACTTGTAATGGCAATGTCTGTAGACTCAAGTCACTCAATGTTAAATATATTCAGAAGAATCTTAAAACCTAATCTTGTGTTTTCAGTCCTTCAGAAAAAGAAGCAGGGTTCTCAGGTGCAGTAGTTGCTAGAGGATATGTATCTCAGCGTATATTTCACTAGAACTGGTATTTGAAGAGACACCACATACCTGAGGAACTGAAAGCACGGGATTCCTGACAGGTGCATGTGTAAAAGATTTGAATTAGAAGTTTTAATCTATTTTGAACTATTTTACCAGTTGTGCTACTTAAGACTCTGCCTAACTTGTCACCAGACAAGTTAAAGTTAAAGGTAAAGACGCAGAAGTTTCTCAGACTAACAGTGAGGTGAAGAAAAGGCTTAACTTCAGTTACACCTCAGATATTTCTGGTAACCTGGTTCCTTTCTACTGGGAAAAAAAAAAAAAAAAAAAAAAAAAAGCCCTCTGAATTTGTATTGCCTTTAAATTCAAGCCGAGTGCTGCCTTATTGGGTGAAAGAGATTACAAGCGCTCCTGACAGTAAAGCTTAAAAAGACAGGGAGTTAAAGAGCTTAAATCTCAGTGTGCCTCAGGTAGTTGTCTTGCACCTTTTTTTTTTTTTTTTTTTTTTTTTTTTAAATCAAAGCTATTGGTGGAGATTTGGTGCTTCTCTCTGTACCTTCCTCAAAGTGAGGAAGGTTATTTGAAGTACAGGACATGCCTCTCCTTGAAAGAGGAAGCTTATATAGATTTTGACTTTGCTTTGTGAAAAAGCTTTGAAACAGCTTCAAGGACAAGAAGCTGAAAGTATTTCACACTGCCATTACTCAAAATGCTGGTATCAATTCCTTTGTCCATGCAACTGGTAGAAGGTAAATTGTGCTGTTCCAAACAAGAGGATGTACTTAGGGAATTTAGAGCTTAATGTAGACATGACATGACAAATTTGGAGTTTCAAGGCATGAAAGATTTCAGTTTTTATAAACTACTGTTTAACATTAGAAGGCTAATATCACTGATGATGCATTTAGCCGTACATTTTGAAGACAGTCATGTTGCAGACTCAGCCAAAAATGAACATCCTACTCTCAACAATTATAAAGAAACGGATGTTCCATTACAGTACAGCCCCTTTCCCCATACCAAGCGTATATGCTGCAGAAATCAATGACCTTGAAATGGACATGCAAAAGCATCTTGAAAAATCCAAAAAAGTTCATACTGACACGTGCTAATTAACCAAAAAGATCAAATCACATGTAAATGTCTGTTTTATTATTATATTTTTATTGTTATTATAATCTTTTATTATTATTAGAACTCCAGGAGTGAGGAGTAAACTACAAGTACTTGAAAAATTCCATGTAAGTCACTACAAACAGTAGCTGTAGGAACTAACAAGCAATTCATTATGTTCTGGAATAATGTTGGCTGAAGTTGGTTTCATAGTAGGACTTGTGCCATTTGGAAAAGTGTGTCTGTATTTCCGTTACAGGAGTAAAGAGATCTTTGATGAGTTCTGTTTTTCAGTTTATGATTTGGTCTGCTGACTCCCAAACTGCTCACACATTGGCCTATCACTGTCTAGAATTAGACTGAACCAAGCAGATGAAACACACATGCAAGGTTCTTTTAGTGGTCTTCTTACCATAATTTGGGAACTGCTGCTTTAGGCCTTAGATAAAGGCAGGGAATTTCTGCTACAAGGACTTTCGGAGGCAAGAGTCCTGTTAATAGGTTCAACAAACATCAAGCTTAAACCTTAACAGCTGTGCCAAAGGCATGGTGAAAATGAATGTGAGTGCATTGACACAGAAAATAATAGTGAACGCTGCTAGATGCAACAAGTGTGGTTAGCGGATATATGAAACCAGCTTTTCTACTGGTAACGTGAGAGCAGGAATGCCCTCCTCCTACTCTGTCTCTCAATTTCTGTTCCCTTTCTGATTTTGTTTCCTGTCTGCACTCCTGTATAGTAGCAGTCTTTGTATCATTAGCCAATTTAGTTGTTTTATTTACATGTAGGTCATGTTCTCAGTTCTTACTGAAGACTTTTGAACTTAAGGCCATTGTTCTTTCTTCTTCAACTCCTTAATCAAAAATCTGTTCTTTCTCTTCTCTGCAGCCAGATACATGACAAGGTTTGTAGCCAGTATTGTTTCATGTTGGGTGGTATTATATACTAGAAATGTTTTTGTCTATATATGCTGTTAGGTTTTGATTAAAACTTTTACAGATGCATTCACATTTTCCTATTACTGCAAATATTTTAAACTTGTTTGTTTGTCCAAGAGACAGGATCACCTCTGCAGAGCGCTTTTGTGCTTTAATGTATGTTACGGTTTTCGTGGTAGTTAACTGTCTATAAGATATCCTCCTTGCCAGTTCTGATATTCAGAAAGTTCTTGGTAGTAACAGCAATTCATATACGAAGTGCCAGTACTGTTCTGACTTCCTCAACTGTGAGTATCATTTCATGGAGTCTCACAGGATCCAAGTTACTCTGCTCAAGCAACCTGTGTGGGTAAGTAGTAAGTCAAAACTGCTCTCTGAAAAAGAGTTTTCGAGAAGGTGACTGCTGCAGGGCAAGGTGACTGCAACCCAGGGTGCTACTGCCTGAAGAGATGTGCAGTGGGATGAGAAGTACCTCTGAGCAGAACTTGGTGCAGAACAGATCAGAGATCATTAATCAGTTTTCCAGTTCTGTTACTGTTGTCTGGCAAAAGTTTTTCTGGAATCTGAAGTTGTCACCTTATTGCTCAGGAGGTTCAGGATAGTCAGCTGTGTTGCCTTTTCCAGGGGGATAAGGGAAGGAAAACAACAGTGAAGGCACAAGTTATTATCTTCAAGTGTGTATTTTGCGTGGCATTTCATTCCCTCTTTTGGAAATGAGCGTGCCAGCTTATTTTTCACCTACTCCTCTTTCCTCAGACTTTCATAAGGATCACAAAGATGTTAACAGAGTATATAAGAAAAGAAGAACTTCCTATTTTCTTGATTCATCTGTACTTGTTGGGGAGGATTTGGTGGGCCTTCTGATCACTGCGGAGGCTCCAGAAACCAGTGGAAGTGGTTTCTCCTTCTGAACTACTACTGCTCTGCTTAGGATTGGTCTTGTTTCTGAGTTAGCTTTTAGTCTAGGTACTTGGTTTCCTTCATCTTTTTGTTAGCAGTGTCTCTGTGCATTAGGCTCCCTTCTGCTTCTTTCCCCTGCTTGTAAATAACTAGAGGTTGAAGGATCTGGGGGATCCTCTTCCTTCCTTCTTTCAGCTCCTTGTTCCCTTCTTCTACCTGTGAAGGTACCAAGAAATATCACTGAGTGATTCTTCTTCAGGTGGAGATGGTGAATTTGGTTGCAGCTATCCCTGTGGTCCTGGAGAGAATGCCCTTCCCTCCTCGCTGCTGGTTTGTAGCCCCACTTCTTTGGCCCTCACAGTGGCCTGTTATGGCTCCTCTTGTGAGGGTTTGCACAGTTCTTCCCTTCCAGAGATTCTTGCTTTCCCTGGCCTGTTGAGTACGCCGAACAGTTTTTCAGTTCTTGTCTTTGATATGTTGCTAGACGAGCCTACTCATTTTATAAAATAAATCCCTGTTCCCCCAGGGATTCAGCACTGAAGTCAGAGAATGACTGAATGGGTGAGGTTGGCAGGGACTTCTGGAGATCACCTAGTCTAACCACACCCCTGCTCAGAGCAGGTCAGCCACAGCAGTTTGCTTAGGGTCATGTCCAGCCAGTTTTTGAGCATCTCCAAGGACAGATACTCCACAACATTTCCTGGCAAAGTGTTCAGTGTTTGACCATACTTGCTAAAATAGTAATACAAAAATCCTTATGTTTGAATTGATTTTCCTCTATTTCTACTTCTGCCTATTGTTCTTTCACTTGGCACCACTGAGAAGAGTCTGGCCCTGTCTTCTTTATACTCCACCCACAAATCAGATAGTTACGCCCATGGATAAAACCCCCTAAGCCTCCAAGCTGAACAGTCCCTGCTCTCCCAGCCCATCCGCAGAAGTCACGTGCTCCAGGCACCTAATTACATTCATGGCCTTCATATTTGCTAATGACACAAGTCTGGAAGCTGTCTGTATGCTGTCTGTTTCGACAGTCACTTCTCTGTGTCACAGACTTGATGGAAGATAATACAGGAGTCATGAGTATCATCAAATGTACACAACAGCATGTAGTGTTCAGGCTGTGGCTCTTTGAAAGGTCTGATTTCTCACTATGAAGACTTTGCAGTCAGAATACAGGGCAGTAACTTAACTAGTTGGCAGCAAGAACCAGCTTCTAGGGGTGAGAGGGGTAAAGGCTGCTTCCTAGTGATCCAAGCCGATTTCAGTTCCATAGTAAAACCCACAGCATTTGTTTTGCAGAACCTGCAGCTGCTGCTCATAGCTTCTCAGTAGATAGGTAACAATAAAATAACGTGGTTTTATGTTTTTCACATGTGTAATAACAATAAGGAAAAATACTGGCATGATCTATAGCAGCTCTTCCAATTTTCCATCTTAAGGTGGAAAAAAAGAAGAATATTGATGCGCGCTTTTTTGTCCACAATGGAATGTATCGGTCCTTCAGCAGCTGCTGTTGCAGCTGTTCTCTTACGAAGTCGCAGAAGTAGGCCTCAACCGAAACGGGCCCCGTGATGGCGTTTGTGCACATCTTATTGTTCGGCTGACGTTCTGCTCGTGTATTTGAAGATGGACATCAACCATACACACACTTTTATAAAACCACTGTGCTTTCTTCCTCTACTTTTTTATGCTCAGTTATGTTCCAGATGGTGAGTTACCGATTTTGTTGTGCTAAAGTTAATGTTGCTCAGCAATGAGAATGCTATGGCCTGGCTGACCAAGAGTTTCTTTTTGCAAAAAAATCAACTCCCAAACGAAGACGTCTCTATTTAGGATGATGTTTTCAGTGTTTGACACACATTATACATGGTTTTCAAAACTGTTTTATTTTTTATTGCAAAAATATAACTCTTGAAATTTTAACTATATATTTTACCTGTAACTCTAGATACGGCGGGAACTGGATGAAAAAATCACTAAAGAACTTGAACAAGGTAATGTGTAATTCTGTTAGCAGTGTTTTTAAGGAAGATGATGATTGTTCCTAATTTTTGGAAATTCTCACTTGAAAGCTGTCAAGGGCACACCTGTTTTCTGCTAACTGTCTGATTTAGAGTTTTATGTGGAAAATTTCCTGCTTACCAAAATACTGCACAGAATGTTCTGCAGTTACTTGAGAAAAAGCAAAGGAAACTAAACTACCTCCCCCACACAGGTGCACTTGACTTAAGCTAAAGGTATCTCTAGTCCTCAGACACAAATATCAAACATAAAAGAAGCCCTGAAATAAGATTTTTATAGACTTCAGCCATCACGTCTCTTTCTGCATACACTCATTGCATTTAGCACTGAAGCATACCATGACACATTTTCTGGTGTTAGTTCTAGGTTTTTGCTGTCTCTTATTCACTGCTTGTATTTGTAGTTTATACATTGCAATCTTCGGATGAGCAAGAAGAATCAGTGACAAAATGCATCCTTTCTTTAGGAAAAGTTCATTCAGTAATGTTGAGGCAAATACAGTATGAGGTGGTTGCTCGCAACATGTAGTAAAAAACATGTTCTGGAATATGAGGCCAGGTCTCCAGAGAGAAATTGCACCTCTTTCATGATAATTGTACTGCCAGAGTCACTGCTGCTGTGCCTGGAGCTATTTTGAAGCAACAAACCCCGAGAGCATTGCCTTCTGTTCCAGTGTGCTTCATTTATGTATACTGAGTCCAGCTGTTGCTTTACAGCTCTTTACATTTGCTTGCATGGACACAAACCCATTGCTTTGTATCCACTGGCATTTTCAAATGTAGTGATGTGTATGCTAGGAGTCATAGTTTTGTTTGAGGGGACCTTGCCTCAAGAAGGTGGATGGATGGAAACACAGCAGAGCTTTGTTTTTCTGCTCTCGTTGCATGTGTGTTTCCATGGAGGAAAGAGGGGTTTGCCAGGTCAAGTTATAAAGACACCCCACAGAAAAGGCTGCATTAGTTCCAGGCTGGGGAGACTTGTCCTGCTTGGATTGCAGTACGAGGTGCTTCCATTTTCAAAGGCAGATCTTTTACAGATTGGTCACAATGAATACGGAAGCTGTTTTTAAGGGGTAGTGTTCCAAGATCTGCAGGGAGCTAAATTTAGCACTGGTGTAAGCTGGTAAGCTGTAAACTGGTGCAAGAGTTGTTTGCAGATTCCCTGAAGGTGTTCTGTGTGTAGCTTCTGAAATTTCTGTCACTAGTTTTAGAAGTACTGTTGACTGATAATTAAATGTGGAAAACAGTGTTTCTTCCTTTGTGCCTGTTCCTTTTTCATTTTCTTAGAAGTTTTTAAATCACTCTCCAGATTTTAGCCTGTCCAGTTGCCCATAATATGACTTATTTGAGTTAGTCTACTGTAAAAGTAGCATCATGAATCTTGTTTCTTTTCTCCCCAGCCACTGCTGAACTTGAAACTGGATCTGCTGGAGCTTCTCCCATGGTATCTACTGATGGATCTTCAAAAAATTTCAATGTTGACCAGGATCCCCTTTGCAAGGCAATACAGGAGTACCGTGATGTTTTAACCAAGAATTATTTGATCTGAACAAAATGCAAGGGAAAGGCACTAGAAATTTTGTTTACATAACATATCTGTGGTTTCCCATCCCATGGCTCAGAAGCAAAAACATCTTCATTGCAGTTTGAACATAAATTCTATTAAATAGGTGTCACTTGTTTTTTGATGTATGGTTGGTTTATTTTGCACTCAAAATAAGAACCATATCTGTTTTTTCTGAGTAGCAGAATGACTTAATCTTGATTCATGAACTTTACAGAACTCTCAAAATGTTTCTGATTAAAGTTAGTTGAAATATTTTGTTCCCCTCTTGTTCAGTGTTTTAACAAAAGCATTTCTTTTGTTCTGTTTAATACTTCCATTCTATGTGTTTTAGTGTTTCCAGTGTTATTTTAATGCTTAGGATATCATTTGGTTGGCTTTTTGTCTGCTGCTTCAGTCCTGATGCAGTGAATATTTGTTGATTTAGTGAAAGTTTTACCAGTGTTTAAGCTGGAAAACAGGGCACTTTATATTGCTATCACTTTTATGTCCACTAGGCTTAAAAATACTGTGAATGTACAGTAGTGCCAAGAAAGCTTTTATGTGATATGTTTGTTTTGGTATCCATGTTGGTTTTTGTATTAAAACTTGCTTCAGCTTTAGACATTTGCAGTTGCTAGATGAACACCTGTGGTGAACCTGAAACAGTCCACATAGGGAAAAAGGAATATTAACATTGCAAACTTTGGTCTGCTTGGTACTTAACACTATTTGTGTGATAGAACAGCTTTTTGTTGCTGCTAACAGCTGATGATACAGTGGCTGCAGCCCAGGTGAAGGGCAGTATTGTGGGACGTTTGTGTCAATAAAAGAAGCAGTTTTACTTATTTCAGGGAGTTATCTGCTACTGAAGATCAGCAATCTTCATTTCACGTCTACCAAACTTGCTGGCAATTAGAAGATTATAGAACAAATGAAGTCCAGATTCTGGAGAAATAAAAATGGTTGTACTGAGATAAATGAAGACTGGAAAAAAAAAATAATATTTTTTTTACCCATTAATTCAATAACTTGAGTTAACAGGCAGTGAGGAAAAGCAGTGAATGCTGCTATGTCTCTCTGCTCCTTTTTGTATGAATACAACAGTTTTGTGAAGCTAATACACTGTATTTAATTCCAGGCATTGTTTCAACTTGGTATTTAATAAAATTTAAAATCTAGTACGTCTTTGTTTTACTATATTCCCCTTCTTGATTTTGTTTTCAACCTCCTTCCTTGCCTGTATGACTTGCTAGAGCTGTCCTCTGCTCTCTTCAGCTCTGTTCATGGCTGCGCCTTCAGCCTGGCCTGAGAGCAGGTAAATGGCTGAAAAAAAGGCACGCGTCCCTGTCCTTTTCTTCCACTTGAGGCTTGAAGCACATTTGTGTAAAGATCAGGGACTAAAATTGAAGTATTGCTACTAACCACTTTCCAGGCTACTTTTTAGAGCAATTCTGCTTGTGGTCCAAAGCAGATGAGCTTCTGGTAGGCATGAAAGGTTGTCAGATCCCACAGCTTTGGATCCCATGAGGAGCTGATCAGTTTGTAGCCTGCCAAGAGGAAAGGTGTTAAGAAATTCCTCTGGCCTTCAGCACAGTGGTCAAAGAGGAGTTCACATTGTTGGAGAGATGCTGGAAAGTACCAAAGAGAAAGCAAGAGCAGAAAGTCTCGGCCTTCACTTTGTGTTGTAATTTTAACAAACTCAGGTATGACTTCTTTTAAGTTTCTTCCTAACCTGCTTCTGTGCTGTTGGCTGTCAGTGAGAGGGGAAAATTGTGTGGAGAGGTGTGATCTTAACGAACGTTTAATGAAAGGCTTGCTGGTCCTCAGGGGTGATACTCTAACAGGAAACCATGGGTAAAGTCTGTGGTGTAAATCTAGCCGTGTGCAGGGCTATTTGGGGTCTTTTTGGCAGCAGGTTAACACCTCTCCCTCTTGAAGAAACCTCTGCTGAAAAAGTCTATGCCCTTGTGCTGTCTTCAACTGGTTCAGGAAGGGATCAGGGTGTTCAGATGCCTGCAGCAGGGCCAGCTGTACTTGGCACACACTCAGGCCACCTTTTGAGAGGCAGTTGTGAGGATCGCTGGCAAGCCCCAGCCCCTGGGGGCCCTCCTAGGGCAGCCTGTGGCAGTGCTGAGGCCTCCAGAGCTCTGTGCCTCCCTCTCCACCCCTGCCCACCCAGGTGGGCACCTTGCTTGCTCCCAGGGCCTCAGGTACCATCCTTCTCCCCTCAGCCCTGCTGTGGTGGCTGGGCAGGGGCCGTGCTGCTGGGAGCATGCTGAGGGCTGGGGTGAGGAGAAGCTGTGAGAAATCCGAGGGCTGAGCGAGGGCAGCGCTGGTGGGCAGGGGGCAGAGCCTGGGCGGGCTGCTGCCAGGCCTTGCCCTGCTCTGCAGACACCCGTCAGGGGCCCGAGCAGCAGCTGCTGGCTGATCCCCAGATCATGGGATGGGTGGTCTGCTCCACAAAAACCAGGGCTGCTGAGGGTGACAAAGTGCGCCTTTCTCAGAGTGGGTGCAGTATTTTTGCTCAGAATTTAGTGGAGACAAATTGGGAGACGGATATCTGCTGCTAATAAGCCAAGGGGCAACACGACAAAGTCTGAGCAATGGATTGAGCACAGCATTCAAGAAGCATTTGGGCAACGCTGTCAGACGTGGCTTAATGCATAGTCTCTTCTTCACATCAGAGACTGTTTTCACTCTGATCCTAAATATTTTACTTGAAATAAACTTAAACCTGCCTTTTCAACCACCTCGAGCTTTTGCACTTCTTAAAATTAAGCTGCATTTATGCCCGATACGTATATCCAGGATGAGTTGGGACAAGCGGTAGAAGCAACATGGTGGCAAGCAAGAAGGCTGCTTCCGTTCACTTGATGAGCACACGCTGCCACGCACATTGTGCTTGCAGTTTAATCATGGAAGTCGTCCTGTTTTAGCATTTACTGCTAATGATGTGATTGTTAGGAGGAAGGCAAGTCCCAGTCCTATTGACTGTTTACATCTTAATGTGCCCTGTTTTGGAAATCCAGTTCCAAGCTAAGTGAAGTTCTATTGTGTGATACTTCCCCTGCAGCATCACACATTTTCAATCAGCACCCACTCCTCAGCTGTAATCACTTCCTGCTTTGGCATCTGTTCAGCACTGCACCTCACTGCAAAACAGAGCTCCCATGAATCTGACACATGTAGATGCAATGGCATGGATAAAATGGTGCTGAAGTTGCAGTAGAAAAGATTTTGTGTTTATTCGGAATGCCATGAACTGCATATGAAATAGTTGTAAATAGCTATGTTTTGGTTTTATAGTTGTGTGGGTTTTGCTGGTTTTTTTTTTTTTGTTTGTTTGTTTGTTTGCATATTGCTTTGAGAAGAATTTTGAGAACCTGCCCCCTGTAGATGAGGTCACTGCATCATCTGCACATTCAGTCAGTGCAACTGTTTACCATAAACCAGCAGGAGCTCTGATCGGACCATCTCCAGAAACACCACAGAGCTCAACTGCACACAGGTTTCCCTCTGCATCGTAAGCAGAGCTGAAGTTTGAACTTACAGGAGTAAGAATTCCCAAGCATTTAAACACAAAATTATTGAAGCAAGAACCATAATAATAATAATAACAATAAAAGTGTTTCAGGAAAGAAAGCTTCCATTTAACATTCTAATGCCTTAAAGAATTCCCGATCAGAGCAGGTTTTCTCACAGTTCCCCAGTGTTTCTATAACACGCACAGTAATTTTATCTGCATTCAAGAGAATTTAGCTATGACAACTTTCGTCCACATTTAACAGGTTGCTATCCTGCGTCTTTTTTTTTTTGATGGGCTTCATTACTTCAATTCTAACTTTTGGATATCTCCACCTGTACAATTTCCACTTCAGTTTCTATGGAATGTGTTGCAATCATCATCCTGGCAAAATATACACTGATATCAAGACGAGGTAAAACTACATTGTAAAACAAAACGATAGTGATGGGAAATAGGGTAAATAACCATTAATGGTGTTTGAGAGGACAGAAGTTGTACATACACAGGGCCTCTTCATGCACTTGTGCCCCCTTACGTAATGAACACTTTTTATCTAAAAGCACAAGTAGCAGGAAACAAGTTCAGTGCGGAGCGAAATTTGTTGGCATCCATTCTCTGTCAGTGTTACTGATGTAAGCCTAACAGCAGCAACACGTTGTCCAGCACAAGTCCCTGAGTTCCTGGAACGTGCTGCAAGGCTCCAGGAAGGAAGATATTACCGCTTAGATAAGGTCAGGCTTTTAGCACCAGCAAGTAGTTCTTGGCAGAAGTCTGAATGCTATTTTGTTTTCAGCTTTGATCGCTACTTCCATCAGCAAGGCTTTTACTTCCCTCAGTATTTCTGCAATGACTGTAAAAAAAATAATGTAAAAAAAAAAAAAAAAATCCCCTAAACCAAAATATCCTATGCTGTACGACACTAGCAGGTACAAGATTTTCAGGGCAAACACCCGGCTTGTTATTAGCTTCTATCATATGCAGTTAAAATAAGCCTGGGGCAAGTTTCCATCCCTCAGCTCAAGGCTTGGTCTGTACAGACACCACCTTCTGATACATCTGGCTTTTATGTTTTATGTTTTTTGTTTGTTTTTTGCCTGTGAATACTTGATACATTAAGTATGCCTTATTATTTAAAATTATTTAAACAACAGGGCAACTGAGACTGCCTGACTCCACAACCGCTTGACTCTATAACTCTAAGACTGCTATGACTTCACTTTCTGAATCTTTATTGAGCCTGAAGAAATCCCTCCCACTTAAAAATAATTGTTTAGTTATATAATCTACAAGTTTATTTTCCTGCTTCTAATCTCTAAACTGCAGTGTACTCAACTGGAAAGCAGGAATAAAAATACAAGTAGCAAATATGAGCAAATTTGCAAACACTAGTGCCAGAAATGGAGCTGGCATTTTGTCTGTCTCCTTGTCTCGTGCTTTCTTTGGTTGGCATCGTGGCTCCTGAAACCCACGGCTTGAAAGATGCAAAAGAGAAAGGTGTTTTCAAAAGTACCATAGAACAAATAAATTTAGCAAGCACAAACCATCTTAACGTTTCACTAGTGTTACTCACATTTGGTGTTTCTGACTCTCTTCAACTGAGGCTTTTACTTTGTTGAGATCTACCTTCATGGTCATTGTCACGCTCCTTTAGGGGTTAAATGACAAACACCAAGCCACAGATTGTTAACTGTGGAATAAACTAAATCCCCTCTCACCAATTCCCTGGGAACACCAACCTGGTATTTAGGATTGTTTCTGTGTGAACCTGTAGAAGAAAATTCTCAGTGGAGTGCACTTAGAGCCAGCAGAGGCTAACAGGTGGAATTATGTTGCCACAGGGACAAAGAAACATTCAAACATACAGAACCACTATGTTTCCTACGAAAATAGTATGCTGATTAAATTGTGATAGATGTATCATTCAAACCACCTGTTTCATCACCAGCTCTAGCACATTCTGTTTGATATCCTATAAAATGGGTTGAAAGATAACGACTAACTCCAGGGACTAAGGGTAACAGGCCATAGTTAACCATGAGGGTACATAACGTCTGCATTTTCAGAACAAGTCCTCAAAACAGAATCCACGTTCTTCCAAACCAGTAACTGGCTTGTACACCATGTGATATTTGAAGAAATTTGCTTGTAAATACGTTGACAGTGAGGCACTGCACATGGACTGCAAGTAGGTAAGTTGCTCTTGGACCACAGAAGATGGCTTCTGCTTTGCTTCATACACTCCAACTGACTTCAACTCGTTTTTTCATAAGCCGTCTCCAGAGAAATGACTGAGCTATCCTCTTCCAGTACTAGCCAAGACTTGTCCTTTCACTCCAAGATCTCTATTAAATAAACAAAAGGAGGAAGTGACCAACGTCAGGCAATGCAGGAAACTTAATGGAATATGATGATTACCTCCAATTCAGCGTAACTTCCTCAGCATCATCTTTCCCTCCCCTGCTCATTTTTGTAAAATCAGTTCATTAACCTGCAAGGACATGCTGTATTTTACTAAATGTCACCTGTTATTTATCAGGTATTTGTTTTACGCTCATGGCAGGAAAAGTTAGGTTCCAAGCACACTATGGACTGACACCTTTTTCCTACCTCAGCAGAGCTCTCCATGTACCCTGAGGAACCAGCTGACAGTCACTTGGCCACAGCAGTCAGAATTCAGTGAGAGTACCTTCACGTCCGAGAAGGGGATTCTTCTTTCTGAATACTTTTCCCTCCAGAAAATAAATAAATAAACAAAATTCACCCCTTCCCAGAAAATACCACCCCACATCTCCTAGGAAACATTTCCTTTGCCTCATCTGTACATGCATTGGGAAACCAACTGGCACACTCCAGCTGACATAGCCCTATCCAACACAGTAATGGTTTCTGGTTCTTTTTTTCCATTACAGTCCTTTTTCATACCACCTAAACATTGAGAGCATAACTCTTCCCTCAAAATTCAGCTGTTCTTCAGTTCTTTTATTTCTTCAGTACCTTCAACAGCTTTGCTACATTAGCTGTGCTGTGCTTTTACCTGGAGTTCAGACACGCACAACCTTCGTACTTAAACCTCTACCCTAGATGCCTCCTCCAGGGACTAGCATTCTCTAGCTCTCTTTTTAGAATAACGAATACAAGGCCAATTTTCTATGTTCACTTTCTGGTTTCAATCCTGTTTATTTTTGCCACTGATTCATTTTATGAAAATTAATAATTTAATTATTGACCCACTGGTGACCTACTTTTTAACCTCCTTGCAATAGAGCTTTGATTAAATAAAAGTTTCAGACTGGTTACAATTCAACCTCCTGCATCAAATACAGCTTTCTTCAGTGCTTTCTCTCTACCATATATAGTTACAGGGACCTTGCTATCCACCACAGAGTGTTCACAAGTTTACAAGGCTATATTCATCTTTTAGAAATATATTGGGCCCTAGCTTTGATTTCAAGAATCCCCTTCTGACTATCTCTCCCGGCCTTGCTTCCTTCACCAACACACTCAGAACAGGCTTTGGACAACTCCAGACCAAAAACAACAGCATCAAATTGAAGTAAAATCTGATGTTGAAACAGAAATTCCAACCAGTTTGAATGTAGGCCAAAAATTAAAAAGCAGTTTAGCATCGCTGAGATCTAAGCATGAAGGTAACCAAACTCCACAGCTGCCAGTTTTTAGGCAGAAGTTTGCTTCTGAGCAGGCTCCTTCCTACAGGGAAGAGTTGCTGTCTGGAATACTAACCAGATATGTGAGCAGGCCATTTTTTGCCTTCCTCACAGAAGGTTCAGTTTGACAATGCAGAGCATGTCAACCTATACTTGGGCTTTGTGCTGCCAGTTCTCCCAAGTACCCTTTTTCTGAAAGATAGTTTAAACTGATCTTTCTCACTCTCTCAAAGAATGCCCTAACAACTACACTTAGGTCAGCCTGTGAGTGGAGACACCTCTTTCCTTCTTTAAGCTCTACACTGTAGCCTCCATCCTGTACACACAGTTTCACAGGTCCAGAAGGAGTGAACACAAGAGCGGAGGTCGCTCACTGTTACACAACCTTTCTCCAACTAAACCTGAGTTCACACAAAAAAGCTTTGGTTCACCTTCAGGAACGAGTTCTCCACTTCAGGAACAAAGTAGTTATACACCATGTCAGGACTATCACTGATACTGCTTGAATTTACCAACACACTTTAAATTATTCAGCATTAAAATCCAAAATAAATTCAATGAAAAAATCTTTAGTAAAACGTAGAAACTTTAATTTACATGCGAAACTACAACATATTCCTAATAAAAAACTGGTGACTAAAGTTACACACAATTTGTAAAAACTGTCAACGTTGTTAAATAGGTCTGTACAACCGAAGATTTACAAAGTCCCTGTGCATTCTCTTCTTTTCAATGCACAACTGAATTTAAAGGTTCTGCTCGAATGTTCCCCAAATCAAGAGCTGAATCTGTCTCTTCGTCAATCTCACCAATGACAGCACTGAAAAAAAAAGTTATCGTTTGTTAAAATCCCCAGATACAAGTCAGGAAAGCCAAGACCGTTTTTATTTTTTAAGTTTAATTGTAGAGCTCTATCATTTGAACTTCAAATTTTGATGGCATCCCCCCCATTTCCTTATACCATTCCTGACTTCACAGCAATCAGTTACCTCTATTGCTGTGCCTTTTCCTAGCTGAAAAGCCCCTCTCCATTCAGACTTTCCTTGACTGAAAACATTTTGTACCTCTAGCTATTCTGCCTTCTGCTCTTTGTGCATTTTCCTACTGCATCCCTCTTGACAGTAGTGGCATACCAGGTGTTTATGCAATGACACGCTGTTTGCGGTTTTAATTTTCTTTCCAGTGATCCCCAATATTTTTTCTCCCTGGTGAATCGGCATTTATGAAGAAGCTGCTAGAGATGAGGGTAGCAACTGAGTTTCGAGAGTAAGACATCCCCATACTGGCACCTAGGTTCCCGTGATCATCAGTGGAGACTGAGGAATTTGACTTGCCTTGAAACAGAAGCCTGGCCAGCTGAGCAGCTTTCTTAGTTCCACCACTGATTAGATCCTCACTGTGCTGGCAGCTTTCACAACACGAAAACACTGCTTATGCTAACTGAATATTCAAGTATGGACCAGCATGAAACCCGATTTCTGCTTTCTGCTTCTGATACCACAAAAACACACGTATTTAAGAGGTTTATCTCTTTAACCAGCTTTTCTTCACAGTCTTTACTACTGTTTTACACACAACTGCTTAGTACTAAAGCCTTTTTTTATTTTTCCTAGTTCAACAAATGCTTCTAAAACTGAAGTCGTCTTCCTCCTAACAATCTTCCTAGCAGGCCCATTTACCAGGCCTTCTTTCCACTGCTCTTGTAACCTCCCTATCTCTTTGGGGCATCACACTGCATTTGATGAGTTTTGCTCTCATTCTGTCATATCATTTGACATAAAATATCAACTGCCACCTTGATCTGTTACTTCAGCAGCTTTGACTGTCCGGTTGTTACATTGTCAAGACAGAACCTTCCAGCATTTTCCAGATTATCAAGTGTTCTCTGCGAACATCTCATCTTAACTCTCCCTTAGGGTGCCTAAAAAAATCCCACTGAAGTTAACCTTGTATACCAGATCACTGACCTACTACTACACACAACCACACACAAGTTGTTGTGCCACTTGTTTGTTTCTTCTTTTTCCTCTCTCAACAGACCCTGCCATTCACAGGTAGGAATAAAGAACACGCACACGCACAATGCCTAGGCTCAAGAAAGGGAAATGCTGAGCTTCATACCAACCCTTTTTCCACGCTGCTATCAGTATGTGACCTGGTTAACTTAGAGCTCAGAAATTCTCGGCTAACAACACCTTAACTTTAAAATGCAGACACTTTTGCAACAGCAGCAGATATTTTGCTGCTTAATGTGCCTCAGCTTTGCTAGCTCTCTATCAGTACTGCTACACAAGGATGTAAGATCCAGATGTATACAGACACAACTGCATATGTATGTATAGACACATGCACGTAAATATATAGACATGCATACTTTCCTTTAAATTGAATTAAACAAAGAAATGCTATACTTACACATTATCACCTCGTACAATGTATAATCCCAGCACTACTTGCTCAACTCCTTGTGAAGAACTGAACACTCGTTCATGGCTCTCATCCAAAATCAAGTTAATGGTCTGATCAAAACCTTTGAGGGTTCCCTACGAATAAAAGAAAAAGAAAAAAGCACACAAACATAAAGCACTCCAATTGCCTTTTAAATTTACTTCCTTGCTCCCAATGATTTCTTAAACAGCAAAGTGGCAATACTAAGGTACTGGAGAGCAGCTGCTCTACTTGGGTCTTATTGATAGGTTTAAACACAAATAGATGGAGAACTAAAGTTTGAAAACGGTAATTAATTTCAGGAAAAGGTATCTTTATTTACTGCGTAGCCATGCTAACAGCTACATTATTTAGTATTAGAAAAAAAAACAAAGTTTCCCTCATACCAATGAGGTCCTCTAAACTTATAATTTTACTATTTCTACACTGTTTTTGTCTTCCTTGTAGTGAAGCGTCAAGAAATCAAATGAGAAAAATAAAGGCAAGGAACATAAAAGTTAAATTCTTACATTAACCAGTACTGAAACCATTTCTAATATGGGATTTTAAGTGACATCTCTTTAAAGGAGGTTAGCTGGGTTCCACAACATCACTCAACAAAAATGTAAAACACACAAAAGGAAAAATTTCTGTGCTACTTCAACAAGAGTTTGGGAAAATGGAAGCATAATTGATACATATAATTTATCACTAGTAATTAAGAAATTTAAACTCACTATACTGAGAATATATATATATATATATATATATATATATAAATTGTTTTCTTCTTTTCCCCCTTGTTTTAACTCATAAGCCTTTTTTCATCTTATATTCTCCCCATCTTCATTTCAAGAGGGGGAGCGAGAGATGGATTTGGTGGAGCTCAGCTCTCTGTGAAACCACCACACTCAGGTAAGACACCATAACTCAGACAGTAATAATAAACACTTACACCATCTACCCACACAGAAGTAAGTCATACACTAATTCCATTCAAGTCTTTGTGGTAGAAAGTATCTTGCATTGTATCACAAATTTAACCAGACTCCAGCCAGACATGCTGGAGGGAAGCGATGCCATCCAGAGGGACCTAGACAGGCTTGAGAGGTGAGGCTGTGCAAACCTCATGGAGTTCAAGGCCAGATGCAAGGTTCTGCACCCGAGTCAGAGCAATCCCAAGCACAAATACAGGCTGTGCAGAGAATGGATTGAGAGCAGCCCAGAGGAAATGACCTGGGGGTCCTGGCTAATGAGAAACTCGACATGAGGCAGCAATGTGTGCCTGCACTGCAGAAAGCCAACTGTGTCCTGGGCTGCACCAAAAGCAGCGTGGCCAGCAGGGTGAGGGAGGCAATTCTGCCCCTCTGCTCTTGTGAGACCCCACCTGGGGCACTGTGTACAGCTCCAGGGCCTCCAGCATAAGGACATGGGCCTGCTGGATCATGTCCAGAGGAGGGTCACAAGGATAATCAGAGGCTGGAGCACCTCTCCTACGAAGACAGACAGACGGAGTTGGGGCGGTTCAGCCTGCAGAACAGAAGGCTCTGGGGGGGCCTTACAGCAGCCTCCCAGTACATAAAGGGGGCCTGCAGGAAAGCTGGGGAGGGACTCTGTGTCAGGTTGTTTAGTGATAGGGCAAGGGGGAATGGATTTAAACTAAAAGAGGGTAGGTTTAGATTAGACATTAGGAAGAAATTCTTCACCCAGAGGGTTGTGAGGCACTGGCACAGGCTGCCCAGAGAAGCTGTGGGTACCCCATCCCTGGACGTGCTCAAGGCCACGCTGGATGGGGCTTTGGGCAACCTGATCTAGTGGGAGGTGTCCCTGCCCATGGCAGGGCGGTGGAACTGGGTGGTCTTTGAGGTCCCTTCCAACCCAAACCATTCTGTAATTCTATGACTTTTGGTGAAGCTATTATATTTTTACTAAAAATACTGTTTCCCCTTTCCAGAGGCCACTCTAAGCCTCACAGACAGACAGGAAGACCCAATCCTTGTGCAATGATCACACCACTAAGTTAAACTGAAAGTAGAAGAGGGTGAAAATAAGGGGGAAAAAAAGAATACAAGAACATAAATAATATAGAAACAACAAAACCAGGACATTAGACAGTCTAGCGTAGAACAGTTTGTGAGTTCTCAGCTTTTCAGGCTTAAACACAATCCCACTACAATTCTTCAACAATTATGGGCTCATTTTTTCTGTAGCTGTACGGAAGAAGTGCTTTTAACACGAAAGTTGAAGAGCTTGCTGAACAAGGACATTTTCGAGAGGAACCAAAGAGCTGAACAGAAAAATAAATGCACTTTGTGGTGCAGAAATGGCTGCTTGGCAAAAACCTAGCGTATTTGTGTGTGTGAGTTTAGCAACGGACAAGGCTGACAGGCAAGGGGTAAAAGAGATGTGAGAAAAAAAACGTGAGTCTCACCACAATCATTCTTCCATCAGAAGTTATCACTGCGACAGTACCTGGTAGCTCATTAAGGAAACGCTCAGAGACGTCTGAAGCAGCACTATGAACGCTCCCGGTAACACCCCCACGCAATAAGCCTTGAGAACAGCCGGACCAGCTTCTCAAGGCCCTTCTGAAATCAAAAGGCAGCAGCGCTGCTAAGGAACCCTGGCGGCACGTTCCGGCGGCCTGCCTTAAAGCCTGACCCCCCCACACACCCCCAGCTCCGTGCCGTTCCCGCCGGCCGCCGCTCAGCCCCGCGCCCCGGCCGCCCCCCTCTGCCGCCACCGCCCCCGCCCGGCCGCGCTTCGCCCCGCGCTGCCGAGCCCCCCGCACGGACAGGCGGCAACCCCGAGCCAGGCGCCCCCGGCCCTCCGGATGCGGTTGATGTAGCCCTCCAGCGCGGACGTCATGGCGGCCGCTCCTGCCTCAGCGCCTCCCGCCCGCCGCAGCCGCCGCCCGCCCCTTCCGGCGCGCACCGACGACGCGAGGCGCCCGCTGAGGGGCCGCGATGAGACACAACGAGCGACACGGGTGCCGCGGGGCGGGGCGCTGCTGCCCCATTGCCCAGCGCATGGCCCCGGCCGGGGAGCGCTGTGGTTCGCGGCCCTGGCATTTCTGCAGGTTTTAAGAAGTGCCCTATGTCACTGCATGGAATCACAGAGCACCTACGGCTGGAAAAGGCCTACAATAACATCAATACAATACCCTGCTACCAATGTCACTCACTAACCCACGTCCCTAAGCGCCAGGTCCAACCTTTCCTTGAACACCCCCAGGGACAGTGACGCAGTGACGCCACCACCTCCCTGGGCAACCCGCTGCAATGCCCGACTGCTCTTTCTGAGAAGAAATGTCTCCTAATTTATAAGCTTATCCTCCCCTGGTGCAGCTTGAGGCCATTCCCTCCAATCCTGCCACTAGCTACCTGAGAGAAGAGGTGGACCCCCAGCTCGCCACACCTTCCTTTCGGGTAGCTGTAGACAGCAATGAGGTCTCCCCTGAGCCTCCTCTTCTCCAGACTAAACAACCCCAATTGCCTCAGCCGCTCCTCACAGGACTTGTGTTCCAGGCCCCTCACCAGCTTCGCAGCCCTTTTCTGGACACGTTCCAGGGCCTCGATGTCCTTCTGGCACTGAGGAGCCCAAAGCTGAACACAGTACTCAAGGTGCAGCCTCACCAGAGCAGAGTACAGAGGAAAAATCACCTCCCTGTTCCTGCCGGCTACGCTGTTCCTGATACTAGCCAGGATGCCATTGGTTTTCTTGGACACCTGGGCACACTGCTGGCTCATGGTCAGGCCAGCATCGACCAACACGCCCAGATCCTTTTCCTCTGCACAGCTCTTGAGCCACTCTCCCCCAGGCCTGTGGCGCTGCATGAGATTGTTGTGGCCAAAGTGCAGGACCCGGCACTTAGCCATGTTGAATGTCATGCCATTGGCCTCTGCCCATCAAAGCATCCCGTCCAGGTCACTCTGCAGGGCCTTCTGTATTTTAGGAGTAGTTTTAGCTGTATTTTAGGAGTAGTTTTCCAAAGAATGCCCAGTTTGAATGCTTAGGGAGTAGGGACACTTGAGGATGAAGCGGGCTGCACAGGACTAAGGCTAACAACACTGGTGTGCAATAGTCCTTTGCAGGTTCCCTTCAGATGTTCTGTGTGGAGCCTGTGGAATTTCTTTCACTAACTTCTGAAATGCTTGTAGTTGGAGGTGAAAACATGCGTTCCTTCCTTAAGCATTTCCCTCTTATTGTGCCTTTCCCTGTTTTCACAGCTGAACATTGTTACAGATCAGATGAAGGTGGAGCAGAGGACGTCCCAGTCCAGAAAACAAGGCATAGTTCTACCAAGGTGGAAGAAGACTGCCAACACTTGCCTTCAGCCCCCTAATTCGGGCAGTTTCCAGGCAGTGAGCAAGAGCAGCCATTGCCCCCACCATGCTGGCAAGAACGCAGCGGTTCTGTGCAGATAACAGCCTGCCATTAATTCCAAGTTCTGTCGCCCACCTAGGCATTTAATAAACCATGTCATGTAGTGCGGATCTTTGTCGTCTTCTCTTCTCCCTTCTGGGCTTTGCTTCTCCCCTCCCCTACTCATTTGACCGTTCCCTCTAATTCCTGCCGCTGGCAGGGGCACAGCATTACTTCCCCATCCATGGCTGCGGTTGATCTGCCAGCTGTCCTAGCTCACCCCCGCACTCTCCCAGGCACAGGGCAGCACCGTGCCCACATGCAGGGACAGTCCCCCCCTGACGTCCAGCTCCTGCGGGGCCATTCTTCACTTGTGCTGCCACAGTGGTGCTGCTGCATTGGTGACAGTGGCTGAAGGTGTTCCCGTGCTCCAGACCGTCTGGGTGCAGATGGCCCTCCCCAGATTTGCCAGAGGAATGGCAGAAGATCTCTTCCTATAGGAGTATTGGGTTTACATAGCCAGGTTTTATCTGCAGGGCGCTGCAGGGGTAGCCTCTGTGAGAAGAGTCCAGAAGGAGCCCCATGTTAGATAAGGGCCAGATTCCGTTGGCTCCAAAGGGACCTGATGCTGGCCAGAGATGAGCTAAAAATTGCTCTTTGTGCATCCGTGAGAGCATGTTTAAGAAAGGGAAAACAAACAAACCACACAGTGACACAACTGCAGCTGGGAGAGTGAGGAGTGAGAACCAGCCCTGCAGCTGTCGGATAACCCAACCGAAAGCCCTGGGACAAACTGACACAACGACCAGCGTTTTGTGCCGTAAGCCAATTTATTGCTGCGTGACATTATTTTATATAGTGTCAAAGCGTCCCACCCAGGAACCCAGGACCCCTCCCACTGTGCTCGCAGGCACCCCAGACCCTTCCCCTCGTGCACGCAGGCACAACCCAGAATAATCCCACAGCAGCCCCCATGCTCAGTGCAGCGGGAGGGCAGGAGGTGCTCCAGGCACACAGCAGCAGTTCCCCTGCGGCCTGTGGAGAGGCCCCTGGTGGAGCAGGCTGTCCCCCTGCAGCCCATGGGTCCCACACGGAGCAGATCTCCACACTGCAGCCCCCCCATGGGTGGAGGAGCCCCCAGTGGAGCAGGTGGCTGTGGCCTGGAGGAGGCTGCGGCCCATGGAGAGCCCCTGCAGGAGCAGGCCCCAGGCCGGAGCTGCAGCCCATGGAGAGGAGCCCACGCAGGAGCAGGGGGTCTGGGGGATGCTGATGCCCGTGGGGGACCCGTGCTGGAGCAGTTTGCTCCTGGAGGATGGACCCTGTGGTACCAAGCCATGTGGGAGCAGTGCTTGAAGAGCTGCTGCCTGTGGGCAGCCCCCGCAGGCTCTGTCCGGGGCATCTCGCGGGAGGGACCCCACGTGGAGCAGGGGCAGAGGGTGACCGTGAAGGAGCGGTGGAGACAAAAGCATCAGGGACTGACCGCAGCACCCATTCCCCCATGCTCTTTGGGGTAAGAAGGTGGAAGAGGGTGGATGGGAGGAAGGTGGTTTTGGTTTCTTTCCTTTGTTTCTAACTTCTGTAGCTTGTTAATAATAGCCAGTAGGTTTTATTAATTTCCATACTCTGAGTTTGTTTTGCCCTTCACAATAATTGTTGAGTGATCTCCCCATTCTTGTCTCAACCCTTGAGCCCTTTCCTCTCTTTGAGGAGGGGCAGTGAGCGAGCGGTTGTGGTGGAGCTCAGCTGCCCACCGGAGTAAAACCACCACAGAGGTGTGTCCCACAGTCACTGCATAGGCCAACAAGGAGTCTTGCAATGTGAATCCTTCACAGTGGATGAGAAGTTCCCCCTGCTCCCTTCTCTTTCTCCCTCTGTAGAGGTTCACAGTCTGAGGCAGTCGCGTGCTGTGATGGAGCAGGGGATCACGGTGGCAGGGCGCTTTTCCTCATCTAGGTCATTGGAGGCAGGCGAGGGAGCCACAAGGACCTGGCAAGTCGACTCCATGCTTCAAGACTTCCTCCAGCCAGAAGGAAAGAAGGGTAATGGTTGTAGGCGACTCCCTTCTGAAGGGAACAGAGGGCCCCGTATGTCAGGTAGACCCTACCCATAGGGAAGTCTGAAGCCTACCTGGGGCTCGGGTCAAGGCCATTCCCAGGAAACTTCCTGACCTTGTTAGCCCCTCCGATTTTTCCCCATTGGTGAGAATTCAGGCTGACAGTGACGAAATTGCTGAGAGAAGCCTGGAGGCTACCAAAAGGGACTTCAGGGGATAGAGGCAATTGCTGGATGCAGTGGGCACGCAGGTGGTGTTTTCCTCTATCCCTTCAGCCCTCCCCGAATTTGCCAGATGAGTGTCAGAAGATCTCTTTATATGGGAGAGCCCGAGTCTCCTTCCCAGGAGAACACCTTGCTCAGAGGATGCTGGTTTGAAGCCTACAAATCATTTGCCCTGCATTCAGAAAGCTGGCCACAGCATTAAAGCTCTCTGCCAGCCTCATGGACAGTGTGGTTGAGGTCCCCCGCTTGTCGTGGGCTATCCCTTTTGCAAGGGAACCATTTCTAGCCACAGGAGGCAAATGACACCTCTGTCTTTGTGTATTCTCCCTTTTGCCATCCCAAGCCCTTGTCCCTAGCTTGCCCCTGAGTTTCCCTTGGTACTGTGAAACTCACAAGACACATCTGCAAAAGGCTTGGTCTGATTCTCACAACGGAAATAACACATTTGCTGTTCACAGGATGCTCCTGGTCAGCAAGGGAGACAAGCAGAAGGAATCAGAGGGAATGGTCACATGGCCATTGGAAAGGAGAAGCAAAGCCCGGAAGGGAGAAGGGAAGAAGACAAAGACCCCCACTACAAGACATGGTTTATTACATGCCAAGGTGGGCGACAGAACTTGGAATTAAAGGCAGGCTGTTATCTGCACAGAACCGCTGCGTTCTTGCCAGCATGGTGGGGGCAACGGCTGCTCTTGCTCACTGCCTGGAAACTGCCCAAATTAGGGGGCTGAAGGCAAGTGTTGGCAGTCTTCTTCCACCTTGGTAGAACCACGCCTTGTTTTCTGGACTGGGACGTCCTCTGCTCCACCTTCATCTGATCTGTAATAATGTTCAGCTGTGAAAACAGGGAAATGCAAAATAAGGAAATGCACGAGGCAGGAACACATGTTTTCACCTCCAATTACCAGTATGTGAAAAATTAGTGAAGGAAATTCCAGAAGCTACACACGGAACATCTGAAGGGAACCTGCAAATGACTCTTGCTTAGCAGTGTTAGCCTTAGTCCTCTGCAGCCCTCTTCATCCTCGAGTGTCCCTACTCCCTAAGCACTCAAACTGGGCGTTCTTTGGAACACTACTCCTAAAATGCAGCTTCCGCATTCACCTTGAAAACGTTGGAAAGGATCTGCCTTTGAAAAGGCAAATGTCTTCGTGCTGCCACCTGGCCCTACCGCAGCCTTCGGTGTGGCATGTCTTTGTCTGGTGCCTGTTCTCTCATTACCATTTGTACGGTCATTTTTATCTATTCTCCCTTTCTTTCCCTTCACTCTTTCCCTTATGGCTTTGCAGAAGAAGAAGGGCACTCTGTATTCTGCACCCCCGCCATGACCAGAGGTCTTCAGCCCTCCCCCATACAGTTGTGTACTCTTCTGATGCCTAGCAGTTGTTTTAGCATAAAGACGGTGTGTTTTGGACCCACAAAGGGATTCTAACTTGAGGCTCAGAAGCATAAGCTTGCTCACAGATATTCTTTCCGAGAGGTTGAGAATAACATTTATGAATGCTGACCTTAGCCACGCAGGCTTCAGTGGTGCTTCCGGTGGAGCTTAGCGTTGCTTTTGTCTAGACTCTGACGAGCTCTGAAAAAGTCAGATGCATGCAAGAATTATATTTGGTTACAGTTTGGCAAAGCTACTCTCCAGGTCTTTGACCAGCGTTTGACTTCTGAGAGTGGAAGGGATTAATGGCGTCTAAACACAAAAACATCATTTGATTTGAGGTTTTTGGAGAGCCTGCATCCATGGTGCAGAAGTATCGCCGATGCTGTGGATTTATGTGGCTTCTTCTGGAAGATGCATCACCTGCATAAAGAGTCAGGGATATCCTCCCCTGCCTAAGGAAAACTCCAATCTCAGACTTGCTGCCGAAATGGCAGCCAAAGCCATAGACTTCACAGAATCAGGTTCTGCTCTCTAGAAGGCTCATACTTCTTTAAGCATTCTTAGTTTGTTGCCACGACAATAGGACATGCAGTTCCTCTTTTCTGCCTTACATCGCTGTATTGGGTGTGCATGGCAAGGTTTGGGTTGCAAGGGGCTGCAGAGATGGCCTCTGTGAGAAGGATCTCCACGCTGCAGCCCCCCCATGGGTGGAGGAGCCCCCGGTGGAGCAGGTGGCTGTGGCCTGGAGGAGGCTGCGGCTCATGGAGAGCTCCCACGGGAGCAGGCCCCGGGCCGGAGCTGCAGCCCGTGGAGAGGAGCCCATGCAGGGGCAGGGGGGCTAGGGTGAGCTGCCACCCGTGGGGGACCCGTGCTGGAGCAGTTTGCTCCTGGGGGATGGACCCCGTGGTACGGAGCCATGTGGGAGCAGTGCTTGAAGAGCACTGGACAGCCCCCGCAGGCTCAGTTCAGGAAGGACGGCATCCCGTGAGAGGGACCCCACGTGGAGCAGGCGCAGAGAGGGACTGTGCAATTGTAAGCATATTTACTGACATCATGTTGACCAGACATACAAGAGGGTTCTTAGGAGGAGAACGAACAATGAAAAAGCAGCATCTTGCTCTCACTCCAAAAAGCAGTCTGGACATACCTTTGCAGGTCATTTTCTCGAAGTCTTCTGAGCTTTCGTTCCTCCCGATAGTAGTGCTTGTACCTTTCCAGTTTTGCCTCAACGGACTCATTTGGAGAAGTATGCTCTTGCGGTGTCTTTCTCCCTCCATCCTCCTCTTCAGACTCAGCATCTCTGCTTCTGTGCGTTGGCTTCTTGCTCGGAGAAGCACAAGGAGGAGATCTTGACAGCTCTTGCATGTCTGGGGAGGCTGCCTGTGTCTGAAGCAGATAATGAAATTTCCATCACCACAAAGAAGAAGAGAACCATCCCCCCATCAGTCGCACATAGCCAGTTTCAAGGGCCCAGCCTCACTAAGGGCAGGGCACTTGCCTCCTCACTACCACCAGCAGTCAAGGCAGAACACGGAAACTACCACTGGTCAACGATCCTATTTCTCAGGAGGAGAAAGTAAGCCTTTTCCAAAGGCTCCATACATGATTCTGTTCAGTTCAGTGACTTCTGCGCCAGTGGAGAACAACGCCTCACAGAAGGAAAGAGGGGCAAGACCCCAAATACAAATATGTCCTGCGACTTCTGGTATGAGCACTTGTTCCTTGTCAGGCCCTTTCTTATCTCTGTCTCATGCTGTTGCTTTTGCTCGTGACCCACCTTGGATGTCTCCAGAAGATCTTTGATGTATGCCACCTCTTCTTGCAGCTGGCCATTGGTCTTCTCCAGTGTTTCCTGAGAGTCACGCAGAGCAGACAGCTCTTCTTGCAGGTCGCAATTTTGTGCTTCTAGCTGCCTGCGTTTTTCAGACATCATCTCCAGCTGCTGCGGAAGTTCTTTGAGCTGTGGAGAGCAAATCACAAAGGGGTAGGGCGTCAAGATGGTGTTTGTCACCTTCTGACTTGGTACTGAAAGCAAAGTAAAGGCAGGCTCATCTTTTAACAGAACAGCTTTTAGGTCACTGCTGACAGGATTCCCCAAGTTTCCATCCTTCCTCGGTTCTTCTGCAGGGAGACTGGCCTGAAAGGTGCTAGGGACGCTCTTGCCCGAAATGCTCCTCTGCTCATGGGACATCAAACACGCCTCTACCCAGACACCAGAAAGAACGCCTATTGTGTGTGTTGGGGGGGAAGCGCTGCAGTGCAGAACGGAGTAGGCACGAGCAACCAATGCTCTTCCTGCCGTTACTCTGAAAGCTTTGCAAACAGTGCCTCAGGAGGCCACTTTGACAGAGCTGCTGGAGGAAGGCCTTTTCTCTCCTGGTCAAAGCTGATGTGTGGGTGCAAGGATATGGAGGATATAGCAGATGTTCCATTAAGTCCCAAAGGTCAACTGCGGCGCTGTCTTTCCCTCCTCCTCCAGAAATAGACCCTTTTTTATACCTACTAAAAATACACTCGGGAGGTTCCTGCCTTTTATAAATAGATAGAAACAAACAAACAAACAAACAAGAACAGCAACAACAATAGCAGAAACCCTCAGGAAACAAACAAAAAAATAAAATAAAAAAAAATTAATCTTCATATTACTGTGCCTACACACAATGCTATTTCCTTTCAAATAACAGAACTCTTCGAATGGCAGTGAAGCCACGAGAATGCTACGAGCCTTTGGACTAAGAATGGGCCACCACAAGGGCACTTGAGGCCTTCTACAGAACCTTCTAAAGCACACGTGTGCCTTAGCAGCAGCTCTCAGTAACGAGGGGAAAGGTAGCTAAAGGGTTCCGTGCAACTGAACAAGACACCCACGGCAGCACTTCTTGGTCCTCGACATCAGGGTGCCCCTGGCTAGGGAAAGACGGGCTGAGACAGCGGCTGGTGAGCGGCAAGTTACAAAAGCGTCACTGGCTCAACTCCTAAGACAGGGCTCCAGAAGTGATCTTGGGCAGAGCCAACTTCAGACAGGTGGAGTTGCTCCTGCCAGACCTGAAAAGTGCTGTGGGCCTGTGCCATGGCCTGTGAAGCCACTGAGCCCGCCAGCCTTGCTGTGACTCTCAGCTCGTCCTTCCTCCACAGAGCAGCCTGCCCTCAGAGTGCCCTCACAGATACTGCTCTGCACGTTCATTTTGACTCATAACGACAACTGCATCTGCGTTCACCTGCTATGGATGACAACAGAAGGAGCACCAAGGAGAGAACAGACAACTCACAATACAAGAAGCAGCATGGAAAAGAACAACACAGGCATGAACGTTAACAGACAAAAAAAAAAAAAAAAAGACAAAATCCTGCAGAATCCAGAGCTCATGTTTACCTATCACATAGCCAGTTTCAAGGGCTCAGCCTCACTAAGGGGAGGCCACTCTGCCTCCTCACTACCACCAGTTGTCAAGGCAGAACCCAGAAACTGCCCCAGGTCAACCATTCATTTTAATCTGGTCGACACCAGTTCTCAGCACTCCGTTTTTACCTCAGAGCTAGTACTAAGACATTTTGCCTCTGTAAGACAGTGCTCTGCTTGTAAGCCTTTTCCAAAGGCTCCATACACAATTTGCGGGGACTTCTGCGCCAGTGGAGAACAACGCCTCACAGAAAGAAAGAGGGGCAAGACCCCAAATACAAATATGTCCTGCGACTTCTGGTATGAGCACTTGTTCCTTGTCAGGCCCTTTCTTATCTCTGTCTCATGCTGTTGCTTTTGCTCGTGACCCACCTTGGACGTCTCCAGAAGATCTTTGATGTATGCCACCTCTTCTTGCAGCTGGCCATTGGTCTTCTCCAGTTTTTCCTGAGAGTCACACAGAGCAGACAGCTCTTCTTGCAGGTCGCAATTTTGTGCTTCTAGCTGCCTGCGTTTTTCAGACTCCATCTCCAGCTGCTGTGAAAGTTCTTGGAGCTGTGGAGAGGAAAGCACAAAGGGGTAGGGCGTCAAGATGGTGTTTGTCACCTTCTGACTTGGTACTGAAAGCAAAGTAAAGGCAGGCTCATCTTTTAACAGAACAGCTTTTAGGTCACTGCTGACAGGATTCCCCAAGTTTCCATCCTTCCTCGGTTCTTCTGCAGGGAGACTGGCCTGAAAGGTGCTAGGAACGCTCTTGCCCGAAATGCTCCTCTGCTCATGGGACATCAAAAACGCCTCTACCCAGACACCAGAAAGAACGCCTATTGTGTGTGTTGGGGGGGAAGCGCTGCAGTGCAGAACGGAGTAGGCACGAGCAACCAATGCTCTTCCTGCCGTTACTCTGAAAGCTTTGCAAACAGTGCCTCAGGAGGCCACTTTGGCAGAGCTGCTGGAGGAAGGCCTTTTCTCTCCTGGTCAAAGCTGATGTGTGGGTGCAAGGATACGGAGGATATAGCAGATGTTCCATTAAGTCCCAAGGGTCAGCTGCGGTGCTGTCTTGCCCTCCTCCTCCAGAAACAGACCCTTTTTTATGCCTACTAAAAATACACTCGGGAGGTTCCTGCCTTTTATAAACAGATAGAAAGCAAAACCCAAACCCTCACAAAAGAAACAAAGGAGAAACAAACAAACAAACAAAAGACAAAACGGGAACTTAATCTTCATTTTACACTTCCTAGACATGATGCCATTCACTATCATTTAACAGAATTCTTCAATGGTCTACCACAAGGGCACTTGACTCGTTCTACACTACCTGCTATGTTTGACAACAGAAGGAGCACCGAGGAGAGAACAGACAGCTCACAATACGAGAAGCAGTATAGAAAAGAACAACACAGGTACAAACATTAACAGCCAAAAAAAAAAAAGAAATCACAAAATCCTGCAGAATCCAGAGCTCACCTTTGCTGTTAATTTATCAACTTCACGGGCCCCCTCAGAGCAGCTGCTCGTCATGTCTTCTGCAGTATTAAACTGGGTCTCTCTTTCTCTGGCCTCATATTTGCTTAGTTTCTGCAGAGCTGCGTCCAGATGCCTCCTTAACCTGCGCAGCAAGTTAGTCAAGAAAACAATGAGGTGAAGGAACTACCAGCCTGTTTCACATTCTCAGACATAAACAGCATAGAGGTGGCTTGCTTCTTCTTTAACACGCTTGACAGACCAGGAGTTACTGAGAAAAACCAGCATTCCAGTGCCACAGATCACTTGGAGGGTCCACCTTGCGCCTCAACGGAGGAACAAATGGAGAAGGGACTTCCTTCCCTCCCAGGAGACTTGCAGGGCAACCTGCATTTGAAGTTCTTTTGGCAGCTCTGTAAAAGCATAGGCACGCTTACAGAAGAGCCTTGTAAGGCCTAGCGTGAGGCTTGAATTTGCTCACAGACAGTTACCCTCACCTACTTTTACAATCAGCCTCCATGAAGCTTGATTTCTACTCTATGGGATCTCTCTTTAAAGTGCTAACAAGCCATACCTGTCACATTCTCTCTGCAGTTCACTGTTCCTTTTCATTTCCTGCTCGAGACGCACTTCGACTGGGCTTTTCAACTCGACCTGCTTCTTCTCTTTCCTTCTCTCACACTGACACTTTCAAAACAGAAGAGATACATTGCATAATCAGGCTGGAGATCTGTTACTAGTGAGGTTCCACAGGGCTCCATTTTATGAAGAGTCCTCTTCAATGTTTTCATAAATGATTTGGATGAAGGACTTGAAGGCTTTCTGAGCAAGTTTGCGGATGATACCAAATTGGGTGGAACTGTTAAGTGTGGTGAGGCCTTGCGGAGAGATCTGGAGAAATTAGAGAGCTGGGCAATCATCAACAATGTGAAGTTGAACAAGAGCAAGCACTGGATTCTGCACTTGGGAAGGGGCAACCCTGGCTACACGTACAGACCGGGGAAGAGATGCCGGGAGGCAGTCCCGCAGAAAGGGCTGTTGGGGTTTTCATCAACAGCAAGCTGAGCGTGAGCCAGCAGGGTGCCTTGGCGGCCAGGAAGGCCAACCGTATCCTGGGGCACATCAAGAACGGCCTGGCTAGCCAGTCAAGGGAAGTGAATGTCCTGCTCTTCTCTGCGCTGATGCGGCTTCACGTAGAGCACTGGGTGCAGTTCTGCACGCCACAGTTCAAGAAAGATATAAAGCTGCGAGTGAGCGTCTAATGGAGGGCAACAAAAATGGTAAATGGTCTCCATGATCCTTGTGGGTCCCTTCCAACTCGGATATTCTGTCATTCTCTGATGCCGTCTGCTCACAAGGAGGTGGCTCCTAACGCACTGCCTTGCACCTCCAGCTTATGAAAAGCTCCTCCAAAGGCCCGTTGTGTTGGTCACCAGCAGAAGGGGGGGAAGAAGGGAAGAGAAAGCACAACCGCTCTCAGATTTATCCCTATAGTGCAGCCTTTCCATACCTCAGCTTGAAATACGTTCAGTTGCGCTCGCAAGCACTGTATGCCTTTCTCCATGTCACTGCGCTGGCTCTCAGTATATTCGCGTGTGGCTTCTTGTAACCTTAATAGTCTTTGAAGAGCAACAGGAAGCTCCAGCTGCAGCTGTCTGTCTCGATCCTAAAGAAATGGGGTTCCGTGAGCATGACAAAGTCAGTGAGAACATGGGAATATGAGCCGTGCTTTTACCCTTCGTTCTACTATTAGGTTAGTCTTCTGAGTGAAATGAAGGGTCAGACGCACACAAGCACCAGGCATCTGCGCAGCTGGGAACCTCTCTCCATCTTTCTTAGCTTCAACTATCAGCAGCTCTCTGTATGAGCCATGCTCTGCTATCCGTTGGTTGTTGGCCTAAAACTTGTCCATCTAAAGGTTATTTTAGTGCTGGTGGCGTACGGTCAAAAGCAATAATCCACTTATGGCCTGTTCTTTTGAGAAGCTCAGAAGATTTCAAGCAGCAGGAAGAACCTTTGCTGCTTCATTATGTAGAATACGCTTCCCCTCGACTGGAACTGTAACTGGAAGGCCAGCTGCAGTGAGACCCAGGTCTCCTAGCAGTTTCACCAGCTCAGTGCAAACTGAAGAGCTGGGCTGGAGCACAAGCAGTTCAAGGGCCCCCAGTCACAAACATGTGGCAGAGGCAGCAACAGAGGGAAGCGAGCCCAGAGGTAAACTTGCCCCAAAGTCAGCGAGCCAAGTAGCAGCCAGTGGGCCCTTCACAGAAAGTACCTCGTGATCCGTGGGCAATTCAGCCTCTTCCTCCTGCTCTGCTCCTACAGCTGGCAGGGCGCCTACAAGGGACGGACGAAGCAAGACAGTGTGAGCATTCCTGGCACTCTGCGTTTCCCTGCCAGTCAAGCCCTGACCCCAAATATGGGAAAGGGTCTGACATCAGGCCACAGTCCTCATCAGCTCTTCCACACTACAGGATCCTACCTTCTCCATCCAAAGCATGTGTGTGAAATAGAAAACGCTCAGTCGTCAGAGGGCAAAATCTGCTGGGGACTACTGTGTCTTGTGCAGCATCAGCAGAAGCTTCTCCCGTCTTTTCACAGTGTGCGTGTTCTACCAGTTTCCTGGCAATGCTACGCGTAGAAAGAGAGAACGTACAGGCAGTCAGATCCAAAACATCCTTGCCCAGGATCCTTGCTCTTGCCGAGGACAGCAACTGACTTGGAACCGGTTCAGAACTGTCTGTGTGCGGTGTCAGTCTCCCCATGATGGTGGACCTGCTACGCCACCAGGGATCTCTTTGAGGGTTTATCTGAAGGGACACTGGTAAGATCCCCACTGAAAGAACAGGCGCCTCTTCCCTGCTCAGTGGAGTGGAACTGGGCTTAGCAACACAAGCGGGATTTCTAGGAGAGCCTTGTGGGTGGAAGTTCTCCTCTACTTCCAAATCCTCTCTTGACTTGGGAAGGAGACTTATGAGAAGACATCACTGAGCCCAGCTTCGAGAATGGTCTGAAGATATCATTAAGCCTTCGTGCATCTACCACTAAGGGTGACAAATCAGCACGGACACTCTGACAACTCAGCCGCTCTGACAGCGACGTGCAAAACACTCACCCAATGTGTCCCGAGTGGAGAGCATAATCCACAGCCGTGTAGCCAGCAACATCTTTGCAAGCAATGGTAGCACCGTAGGAAAGAAGTAGCTCTACTACATCCATTTCCCCAACAGAAGCGGCAAGCATAAGAGCAGTCCTAAAGCATCCAAAAGATGATTTATGAAACATAGCAGCATTTGCAGGCTCTGTGTTGTTATTATTCTACCCCCTGTCTACTCCCCAAACAATTCCCTCCCCGATTCCTACAAGCTCAGGGAAAGCAAAGCCACACACAGGGGAGTGTTGCAGGACTGAGGCTGGAAGGCACCTCGGGACGCCTCCTGGCCAACCGCCTCCCCAGAACAGACTCAGCCCAGACCACGAGTCCAGACCACGTTGCTCAAGGCTTCTTCCACGCTGCTCTTCAAAGCCTCCAAGGATGGAGGCTGCTCAAACCCCTGGCACCACCTGCTCCCCTGATTAACCTTCCTCATGCCGAGAGGGTTTCTCCTAAGCAGCTCTGGGAAGGCCTCTTGTTTCACTTAATGCCCATTGTCTCTCGGACAACACTGACTCTCTTTCTCCTGATCCTTCCAGTGACAATGCTAAGGAGACCCGCATGCACTTTGGAGCAATGCCTCACCTTCCAAAGTTATTTTTATCACACACAGTCGCTCCTTTTTGAAGAAGAAAGTTTACCATCTCTTCATGATTGCTGGAGATGGCAAGGAGAAGCGGGGTATTTCCCTCCTGAAAGGATAAAGAACCCCAGTCAGAACAGCCCAGATGAATTAGGTGCCTTTCCCAAAGAGCAGCGCTACCCAAATTGAAAACTTACCCAGTTCTTTGCTTCAAGGCGTGCACCATGCTCAACCAACATCTCTGCTAGAGATGTGTTAGGAGCTGCGGCAGCCAGGTGAAGGGCAGAGTTGCCTCTGTAACCTTCCAGGTTTGGGTCGGCATGGTGCTCTAGCAGAATCGCCACGCATTCTTCATGCTGGCTCTCCACTGCCTGCAAACAACACAAAGAAAAGGAAGGACTTGTGCCATGTTTCACTCTGTCACAGCTACAGCAGCTTCCCAGTGCTGGAAGATAAGAGCGTCTTCCAAGACGAGCTCGTGTACGCCTATTACGTGCCGATTACAACTTTCAGGTTTCTCTACAGGTTGGTGTGAAGAATGCAGCAAGACACTTGTCACTTGAAGCACAATCAACAAAGCCCCACTTAGAGCAGAGTAACGTGTTCCACATACCTTCATCAGTGGCGTTCTGCCAGTGTTGTCGCAAAGGTTCAGCAGGCACTTCTCTTGCACCAGGAATCGAACAACATCTGCATGGCCGTTCGCACAAGCAAGGTGCAGAGGTGTCCTAAAACCAAAATAAATTAGCTTTCCACAGGCAGGCAGTGCCCGAAATCACTCCCGGCTCTGGAACACGTGCAGGGCCACAAGTCTCCACTTGCCAATGCCAAGCGGAACGTAAGCTTTGGAGGCTGTGGAACTCCATGAAGACTGTGAAGTCTGTGTAAGCCTCCGAGTTTTTCCACAATCAAAACGGCACAAAAGCGGCAGAAGGGCGGTGACCGCCGCGACGCTGATCACCCACCAGACAGGAGAGAACTGCTAATGCCCGAGCAGCTGCTAAACAACCCCACAGGGAGAGGACAGGGCGGTGGCGGTCGGCGGCACACCCTTCGAGCAGCGCTCGAGCCGCCCCAGCAATTCCAAGCAAAGCTGGATTTTTCCCCTGTGCCAGATGAGAGGGAAAAGCCCTCGCAGTGATCAGCCCTGACCCAGGCTTCCAGGGGAGGCGGTGCCCTTGCTGCCGTGCTCCTGACTCTGCCCTGCACTTCAGCCGTCTCTCCGCGCAGGGCTGAAGGCTTTGCCAAGGGCTGCTAGGAGCACGTTCTCCTGACTATGGCCAGTGCCAGTGACTGCCTGGCCGGACAAGGCCCAGTCTCAGCCCTCCATCGCCTCAGCTCTTGCTGACACCTGCTGCAGAAGGAGGGTTGGTGCCAGAGCCGCGTATGCAGTGGCACCAGGCTGAAGCTCGCACGCCACGGGAGAGCGGTCCCAGCCCAAGCCTTTAAGATGCCCCCCAGCCCCTCACCTCTTTGCCTGGTCCAGACGGTTTTTGCGTAGTTTCTTCAGCCACCAGTGCTGCCTCAGCCGGGCCAGGTCGCCACGGGCAGCCGCGCGGTGCAGCCCATGCAGGCCCTCCTCTGGCAGCTGGTGGGCATCGCTGTCTCTGGACAGCAAAGTGCTGCTGGGCATCGGATGCTCCTGGTGCCCCAGGAGCCTCTCCATGCTGCAGCAAGGATGTGGGCACAAGCCCACCTGGGGCCACTGGAGCCCTGCGGGCCCTGCTTGGGTCCGACACGGACAGGCGCAGGGGCAGGGGAGCCGAGCCCCGAGCAGCGGCTGTGGCCTGGCGCTCCCAGGCAGGGCAGGGACGCACCGAGACTCCCAGCCAGGGCAGTGCTCTTGCTCCCACAGCAGAGGCAACAGCACTGAGCACTGCTGGGGGCAGGGGTGCATATATACTGTGTCTCAGCATTACGTCACGTGATGTCACAATGGACGTCATCAGGAGCGTCACTAGGTGTCACAATGGGTGTCACTAGGTGTGGCCTTAGGTTGGAGGGCCACACTCCCCCACAGTCCTGCAGTGACTGCGGCAGTTTCTGGCTCCTGCCTTCAGAGCTCTTTGTGCCTCAGTTGACATTCTTCCGCAGCGTGGATGGGGATCTCGGGCCATGCGACGGGGCTGGGCTCCTCAGGAGGCATCGAGAACATGCCTGGCTGGCAAGGGCACTGCATTACTTCCCTGGGGCCATGGTTGAGCTGGCACCTGCACCAGTTGTACTGGGTCTGGCTGGGATGGAGCTAACATGCCCTGCAGCAGCCCATACAGGGTTGTTCTCTGCACTTGTACAGAATCATTAAGGCTGGAAGTTGCCTTCAGGATCATCTGGTCCAACCATCACCCTACTACCAATGTCACTCACTAACCCACGTCCCTAAGCGCCAGGTCCAACCTTTCCTTGAACACCCCCAGGGACAGTGACGCAGTGACGCCACCACCTCCCTGGGCAACCCGCTGCAATGCCCGACTGCTCTTTCTGAGAAGAAATGTCTCCTAATTTATAAGCTTATCCTCCCCTGGTGCAGCTTGAGGCCATTCCCTCCAATCCTGCCACTAGTTACCTGAGAGAAGAGGTGGACCCCCAGCTCGCCACACCTTCCTTTCAGGTAGCTGTAGACAGCAATGAGGTCTCCCCTGAGCCTCCTCTTCTCCAGACTAAACAACCCCAATTGCCTCAGCCGCTCCTCACAGGACTTGTGTTCCAGGCCCCTCACCAGCTTCGCAGCCCTTTTCTGGACACGTTCCAGGGCCTCGATGTCCTTCTGGCACTGAGGAGCCCAAAGCTGAACACAGTACTCAAGGTGCAGCCTCACCAGAGCAGAGTACAGAGGAAAAATCACCTCCCTGTTCCTGCCGGCTACGCTGTTCCTGATACTAGCCAGGATGCCATTGGTCTTCTTGGACACCTGGGCACACTGCTGGCTCATGGTCAGGCCAGCATCGACCAACACGCCCAGATCCTTTTCCTCTGCACAGCTCTTGAGCCACTCTCCCCCAGGCCTGTGGCGCTGCGTGAGATTGTTGTGGCCAAAGTGCAGGACCCGGCACTTAGCCATGTTGAATGTCATGCCATTGGCCTCTGCCCATCAAAGCATCCCGTCCAGGTCACTCTGCAGGGCCTTCTGTATTTTAGGAGTAGTTTTAGCTGTATTTTAGGAGTAGTTTTCCAAAGAATGCCCAGTTTGAATGCTTAGGGAGTAGGGACACTTGAGGATGAAGCGGGCTGCACAGGACTAAGGCTAACAACACTGGTGTGCAATAGTCCTTTGCAGGTTCCCTTCAGATGTTCTGCGTGGAGCCTGTGGAATTTCTTTCACTAACTTCTGAAATGCTTGTAGTTGGAGGTGAAAACATGCGTTCCTTCCTTAAGCATTTCCCTCTTATTGTGCCTTTCCCTGTTTTCACAGCTGAACATTGTTACAGATCAGATGAAGGTGGAGCAGAGGACGTCCCAGTCCAGAAAACAAGGCATAGTTCTACCAAGGTGGAAGAAGACTGCCAACACTTGCCTTCAGCCCCCTAATTCGGGCAGTTTCCAGGCAGTGAGCAAGAGCAGCCATTGCCCCCACCATGCTGGCAAGAACGCAGCGGTTCTGTGCAGATAACAGCCTGCCATTAATTCCAAGTTCTGTCGCCCACCTTGGCATTTAATAAACCATGTCATGTAGTGCGGGTCTTTGTCGTCTTCTCTTCTCCCTTCTGGGCTTTGCTTCTCCCCTCCCCTGCTCATTTGACCATTCCCTCTAATTCCTGCCGCTGGCAGGGGCACAGCATTACTTCCCCATCCATGGCTGCGGTTGATCTGCCAGCTGTCCTAGCTCACCCCCGCACTCTCCCAGGCACAGGGCAGCACCGTGCCCACATGCAGGGACAGTCCCCCCCTGACGTCCAGCTCCTGCGGGGCCATTCTTCACTTGTGCTGCCACAGTGGTGCTGCTGCATTGGTGACAGTGGCTGAAGGTGTTCCCGTGCTCCAGACCGTCTGGGTGCAGATGGCCCTCCCCAGATTTGCCAGAGGAATGGCAGAAGATCTCTTCCTATAGGAGTATTGGGTTTACATAGCCAGGTTTTATCTGCAGGGCGCTGCAGGGGTAGCCTCTGTGAGAAGAGTCCAGAAGGAGCCCCATGTTAGATAAGGGCCAGATTCCGTTGGCTCCAAAGGGACCTGATGCTGGCCAGAGATGAGCTAAAAATTGCTCTTTGTGCATCCGTGAGAGCATGTTTAAGAAAGGGAAAACAAACAAACCACACAGTGACACAACTGCAGCTGGGAGAGTGAGGAGTGAGAACCAGCCCTGCAGCTGTCGGATAACCCAACCGAAAGCCCTGGGACAAACTGACACAACGACCAGCGTTTTGTGCCGTAAGCCAATTTATTGCTGCGTGACATTATTTTATATAGTGTCAAAGCGTCCCACCCAGGAACCCAGGACCCCTCCCACTGTGCTCGCAGGCACCCCAGACCCTTCCCCTCGTGCACGCAGGCACAACCCAGAATAATCCCACAGCAGCCCCCATGCTCAGTGCAGCGGGAGGGCAGGAGGTGCTCCAGGCACACAGCAGCAGTTCCCCTGCGGCCTGTGGAGAGGCCCCTGGTGGAGCAGGCTGTCCCCCTGCAGCCCATGGGTCCCACACGGAGCAGATCTCCACACTGCAGCCCCCCCATGGGTGGAGGAGCCCCCAGTGGAGCAGGTGGCTGTGGCCTGGAGGAGGCTGCGGCCCATGGAGAGCCCCTGCAGGAGCAGGCCCCAGGCCGGAGCTGCAGCCCATGGAGAGGAGCCCACGCAGGAGCAGGGGGTCTGGGGGATGCTGATGCCCGTGGGGGACCCGTGCTGGAGCAGTTTGCTCCTGGAGGATGGACCCTGTGGTACCAAGCCATGTGGGAGCAGTGCTTGAAGAGCTGCTGCCTGTGGGCAGCCCCCGCAGGCTCTGTCCGGGGCATCTCGCGGGAGGGACCCCATGTGGAGCAGGGGCAGAGGGTGACCGTGAAGGAGCGGTGGAGACAAAAGCATCAGGGACTGACCGCAGCACCCATTCCCCCATGCTCTTTGGGGTAAGAAGGTGGAAGAGGGTGGATGGGAGGAAGGTGGTTTTGGTTTCTTTCCTTTGTTTCTAACTTCTGTAGCTTGTTAATAATAGCCAGTAGGTTTTATTAATTTCCATACTCTGAGTTTGTTTTGCCCTTCACAATAATTGTTGAGTGATCTCCCCGTTCTTGTCTCAACCCTTGAGCCCTTTCCTCTCTTTGAGGAGGGGCAGTGAGCGAGCGGTTGTGGTGGAGCTCAGCTGCCCACCGGAGTAAAACCACCACAGAGGTGTGTCCCACAGTCACTGCATAGGCCAACAAGGAGTCTTGCAATGTGAATCCTTCACAGTGGATGAGAAGTTCCCCCTGCTCCCTTCTCTTTCTCCCTCTGTAGAGGTTCACAGTCTCTTATAGTTTCCCTATCTCGGCTGTGCCCTCTCCTTGAAGCTTCACCATGACCTCTGTTGTGGGTCCAACTGCAGGCTTTTTTAAACTTTTGTGGTAGACAGTTTTACAAAATGAATTGTTTAATTTTTTTTATACTTCCTACGTTCGATGTTTCTTTTAAGATTAGAGAAAGGTCTTTAGTCAAGAGAAACCCAGCTCTGTACAGAGAGAGGTGCATAATTAGGCAGAACTTTTTCAACAGACCAGTTTATACTTGGACAGGACTTTCACACTGCCCTGTTTCCTTCCAGCCTGCGCTGCCCAAGAAGGAATGAATCCTTTCAGTAAAGAGAGTAGTCCTCTCAGAAACGTGTTGCTGCTTTCCATGTGCACATTTTGCCACCTAGTGGCGCATCATGTTGCTGGACCATTTGCCTCTAAAGATTACACTTTGTTTATACAATAAAAAACAATCTGTCCCTGCTGTTGGAGTCCTTCATCACGCAGCAAGGTGCAGCTATCCATTCGGGCTACTAACTGTACTGCTGTGAAGAAGGGTTCAGGAGACTAGGTTTTCTTGAACAGTCAGTCTGGGGAAATATCCTCTGTCAAAACTACAGGGATACTTAAAATCTGTGCTTTTATTAAGCTTAGTAGAGTTTTGTGTTATTTAAGCAAGTACACATTATATGATCACCCTTGTTCCTTATTTGGAGATGAATCTGAAAAAGAATTTTGGGGGAATATCTAAAATAAAAAGTCACATTTTGATGGGATTGTTTATTCCACAGATGAGCCCCAGAACAGCTAGGTATGCTGCATCTGTGAAATGCAGCAGCTGTGTTGTGCAGGTAGCTAAACCAGCTCCAGGGAACTGATGTCAAATTGCTTTAGAAGAATTTAAGAGATTCATAAAATCCATAAAAATCGCTTTGGGTGGAAGGGACCTTAGTGATCATCTAGTTCCAATCTTCCTGGCATGGAATCATTTCGGTTGGAAAAGACCTCTAAAATCATCAACTCAAACCATCACATAACACTACCAAGTCTACCTCTATGCAATGCCCCTAAGCATCATATTCACAAATCTCTTAAATACCTCCAGAGACAGGGACGTCACAACTTCCCTGGTCTGCCCATTCCAATGCCTAACCACCATTTCCATGAAGAAGTTCTTTCTAATACCAAATCTAATTTTCCCCTGGTGCAACTTGAGGCTACTTCCTTCTACCCTATCACTTGTTACCTGAGAAGAGAGACATCCATCTTGCTACAACTTTCTTTCAGGTAGTTTTAGAGGATCATATGTAGCCACCTTCCTGAGCTTTCACCCACTATTGAAACTGTATATATACCTTGGAAATTAGTCTGTCTAGCTTGTGTTGTGAGGCTATGAAAAGTGTCTTTTTGTATCCATAAATCAGATGCCTGATGTAGGTCACCTCACATCAGAAAAATGTTATGATCCTCCCATTAGTAAGTATCAGCATGGGTGGTATGTGCTAAAAGGCACACATGTCCTAAGTGGGACTGATTTCACACACAGGAGTAGACATGCCATAAAGTATATATATTCATGGAGTGTTTCAGAAATGTCCTGATTTCCTGAAAAAGTTACCTCAGAGCAGTCTTTTGTCAAAGCAGCTTTAATGAGGCAACCCTCAGGAGCAATCTTGCAGAACAGCACTGAAATAGTCAAATATTCTCCAGGAGGTTATAGCATCTGATGAAATGCTATGCAATGCTTACCTTTGATAATCAGGCTTTTCTGGTAATGCATTTTTCTAAGAAAATAGCAGGTTTTGTTTCCCAAGGTATATAAACACTGTGCAGTAGACAGTCTAGTCAGAGGCACTATTAAAATCCCAGCTCATAGTAGCACTTCTTTTGAGATAACGAACAAAGGTACTAGCGTGCATGGTAGTACCGCTTTCTTAGCGCAATTAGATTATGTTCCCATAGCTAGATTTGCTCTTATAAGGAAGTGAGCTCGTTTAGCAGTATTTTCACCCTATTCATAAATATGCCATAAGAACAGACCCTTAACCCCCCACCTCATTTGTTGTGTCTACAGAGCAGTTTCCTCACCGAGCTCCAGTGGCTCACCTCTCTCATGGAACATGTGTGAAACCTGCTAAATTGCTTTCCCCTCATGGAAAATTCACAGATGGTGGCTGCCCAATTGCTACACCACTTCCAGATGTCTAGTTGATATATGTTTATTTAGTAAGCAACTATGGTGATTTAGGATGATCTTGCCACCAGCTGCTTGTTACTGCCTTCTACTTAGACTAGAAGGGGCTGGCTTTCACTTCTGAGTTTAATCTAAGCATTCTCTGATGGGTTTTACCTTTTAAAGTGATCAGCTGCTTTTTTTTTGCCTGAAGCTGATGAGGAAACACTACACAAAACAATTCATATACTCTGTAATATCTTTAGATGGAGATACTTGACTGTTGTTTGCAAAAGTACTCTCTGGTTACATGGAGCTGTAGGATAGTAATTCTGAGATAGAGTCAGTAACCAGAAATTGAAAGTGGCAAGTCTTCATCACTCCAGTAGAATCCAAGAGGAGTGAATAGTCATAGCCTGAATGAAATACAACACGAAGAATTTTGTGTCTTTTCTGTGCTCCTTCTTGGGGTATGCATTTTATTTCTAAAAATCTATTGCTCCCAGGCAAGAACTAAATTTGAATTCTTACAAAGCTAGAAAAGAGAGGAAGAAAAAGGTTTCTAATAACAAAGATAATCTGAATGTATATTTTATTACTAAGGTACTAAATCTTTCATAATCATAGAATCATAATAAATTGAAGAGTTAATTTGCTAATACATAATGAGTCCAACAAATATAAATGATACATGTAAACCCACATAAGTAGTCCCAGTAAGTAAGTCAGATTCCCTGCAACATCTCATGAACCCCATTTTACCTACTTTTTACTGCAGAACAGGGTTATGTACTGTGCCAAGCTGGTGACAGAACCCTTTCCTTATCTTAAAGTGGTCTAATATTATTAAGGAACAACAGTCTGTTTGTTTGTTTGTTTTTGTTGTTGTTTTGTTTTGCTTTGTTTTGTTTTAATTTGCTGAGGGTGGGAGGGTTTGAAATTCAGTTGTGTCTTGGGTCCAAGGATTGTGGTTTCCAGTACTCTTAAGACCATCTTCACTTACAAATAATTTTCAGTGTGCTTAGTTTAAAATTTTAGTATCATAGAATGAAAGTAAAAGACTCATTTAATAATTAAGCCTTGTAGTGGTTATTGCTATTGTCTGTAATAATGGTCCTTTAAACATCTGAGAGAAGCTGAGAAACTTCCAGGTAGCTATAAGAGTGACATAAAAAAGAGTGACCTAAAGAAATTATTCTCTTGAAGAGAGGCATAAGTGAGGCATTTTTATAACTAATTAAAATGAATAGCTAGAAATAGTAAGGTAACACTTCTTTCTCCATGGCTGGTGGTTGACTGGCTCTGGCTGCATCTGTTGTTTACACAGCAAGCCAGTTACTCTTTTTTTTTTTTTTTTTTTTTTTTTTTTTTCTTTGTGGTGGTGAGTAGATGGGGTTAGTATTGAACAGTTTGCTGAATGCAGTTAGCTGTTTGTTACCACCCTTCCCCATTCTGGCACCTGGCAGTTGTTACAAGCACTTGTTTCTCACCTCACATTTAAATATCAAATTGACTTGCAGTACAGATCTTTCTGCAAAAGGCAGGGAGTGCTGTACTGCATATATAACTTTGTTTTTATTTTTTTTTTTAAATTTTATTTTTTATTTTCTGTATAAAACTTTGATCCATAAGTAGAGGAAAAATAGGCTTTTATTGGCCTACCAGTAATTATTGAAGAACAACTATCTTTTCAGTAACTACAGTAAGAGGCAAATAAGCAATAAATACTAAGGTGTTTAATGAAATTGCAACATCTCCCTAAAATGCAGGATTACAATTGGTGAATGCATTTTTAATGTAATTAAAAGGCAGGTAAGCAAATAATCATCCATGCAATATAAAGACTGGAAAGTGTAGGTTAAATATGTTTTGCAGCATTAGGTGTTTAAAAGTATTGATTTCTGTAGTTGCAGATGACTCAGAAAAATGTTATGCTAAAGAAAAAAAATAAATATGGGGTATGAATCTTACATGACCTAATGAAAGGATTAGTTTTGGTAATAAAAATATTAATAGTCTACGAAGAATAACATTTAAATTATATGAAATAATTGTGTGCATTTCTTTGTTCCATCTCTGGGTGCCACTGTTACGCATTATGCCATATATTTACTTTTTTGTCTGTTTAGTTTCCACTAGGGACGTTTTTAAGGGAATAATCCCAAATCAGTCATGTTTTTCTCAGTTTCAAAGATTGGAGCTTCTTTTCTATGTATTTCAAAATACAGTGGTCCCCTGTAAAGGACCTTACATAGAATACTACATTATTACCTACTATTACTAATGCTATACTATTACCTACATAGAATACTGCCTTGGCAAGTATTCTATTGCAAGGCAGTATTCTATGATTCTATTTGTTGCTTTCTTTACACACACACATATGCACATATATAGTTGAATAAGCATGTATACATAAAATGTTAGGCTTATATAAAATGTTGGCTGTCTTGGCCATAGTGACGATGAAGTAGTTGAATTTAAAGCAGGAAAGCTGACACCAAAAAGTCAATGCATTGGGGAGAGTAGAGTTCAGGCTACTCAGAGAACTAGTTAGTAAAGTCCCCAAGAAACCTGTTTTTGAAGGTCCATGAGTACTGGTCACTTTTCAAGTACCACCTCTTAAGAGCAAAGGTTAGGGCAATTCCAAATTGTTGGAAGTCAAGCAGGCTGATTAGGGATCTTCTAGAATTTAGGTGGAAAAAGAAAGTGTATGGCTGCAGGAAGTGAGGTCAGGTGACATTGGAGGGCTATAGAGATGCTCTTCACCTTTGTAGGAAGAAAATTCATGTGGCCAAAACTCAATTAGAGGTGAAGCTGGCTAGTACTATGGAAGACAATATATATATATATATATATATATTTTAATATGTTAACAGCAAAAGGAGGACTTGAGAAAACATTGGTCCTTTACTTGATGAGGGGGGTCACCTCACAAAGAGGGACATAGGCAAAAAAGATGATTTGATGACGTCCGTCTTGCCATTTTATTCCTAAAAACTGTATCTCTTGTACAGGTCCTTTGGCTTTGTTTTACGGCAAAACCAGCCTTTAAAAGGATTTGGACTATTTTCTTCCCTTTCTCAAAAAATTTCTCTGTTGTGTCACCCCACACAATGATGTTATTGATGTACTGCAGGTGTTCAGGAGCTTCCCCCTACACCAGTGCAGACTGGATCAGTCCATGGCAAGTGGTAGGGCTGTGTTTCCACCCCTGGGGCAATCTATTCCAGGTGTATTGGACACCCCTCAAAGTAAAGGCAAACTGTGTCCAGCACTGCTGCTGCTAAAGGGATGGAGAAAAATGCATTAGTGATATCAACTGTGGCGTATCACTTGGCTGCCTTTGATTCTAGTTTGTACTGGAGTTCTAGAGTGTTCCAGCACTGCTGCATTCAGCAGTGGCGTGATTTCATTCAGGCCACGATAGTCCACTGTTAGTCTCCACTCACTATTAGACTTTCGCACTGGCCATATAGGACTATTAAAAGGTGAATGAGTCTTGCTGATCACTCCTTGGCTCTCCAGTTGATGAATTAGCTTATGGATGGGAATCAGGGAGTCTCGGTTGGTGTGATATTGCTGCTGGTGCACAGTTGTGGTAGTGCTAGTTGTAGTTGTACTTGTGGCACCTGCTGTTCTTCGACAACCAGCAACCCTGCAACAGAAGGGTCCTCCAAGAGACCAGGCAAGATAGGCAACTATTTAGTGTCCTCTGTCTTTAAGGCAGCTATGCCAAAAGCCCAGTGGAACCCTTTTGGGTCCTTGAAATATCCTATCCTGAGACAGTCTATGCCAAGGGTGTGTAGAGCATCCGGGCCAGTCACAATACGATGCTTTTGCCACTCATTCCCAGTTAGACTCACTTCAGTTTCCGATACAGTTAACTGCTGGGAAGCCCTCATCACCCCATAAATACAGATGGGTTCTGGCCCTCTATAGCTTGATGGCATTACAGTATACTGTGCACAGGTGTCTACTAAAGCCTTATACTTCTGTGCATCTGATGTGCCAGGCCATTGAATCCACACAGTCCAATAAACTTGATTTTCCGTTTCCTCCCCCTGGCTGGAGGCAGGGTCCCTCTAGTCCTGGTCAGAATCTTCATTTCTGTGTTTAAAGGACTGCCTGCTGGAAGTTGGAGCAGCAAGTTTCTCAGAGAACGCCTTTTTTCCGATCGTTTTCCCCTGCAGCTCACGTACCTGTGCCTCTAGGGTCGAGGTATGTTTTTCATCCCATTTTCTCATGTCCTCTCCATGATCACATAGGTAAAACCACAGGGTGGCATGGGTTTTGTACCCACTATATTGTCTTCCTTGCACAGAAGGATGCCTACCCCTGATAGCTGAGACACTGGTTTGCACAGGTCGGAGGAAGATAAATTCTTTTTGAGTTGTTGGACCTCTTTAGAAAGTTTCTCCACAGCTGAGATGCAGGCCTGTAGGGTAAAGGAGAGACTTTCTTCGTACTGCCAGAGTTGTTTAGCCAATTCATCCACCGTGGGTTCCTCATGGTCTTTCCGGATCCTTATGGCCAATGAGCTGGCATATGATGATAGTGCACTCCGCACAAACTTCCGCCACATGGGTCTTGTACACTTGACTTTGTCTGGATCTGTGGATATTTGTTCATTGTCTAGGTCCCTATAAATCACCTCTCATATGGCTAATTCCCTCAGGTACTGGATTCCCTTCTTCATAGTGGTCCACTTGCCTGGTAGACATACAAGTTCTTCCTTGAAGGGATACCTTTCCTTCACAGCTGACAGGAGACACCTCCAGAGGCTGTAGCCTGGTGCTCCATTTCCAATTGCTTTGTCAATACCTGCATCTCTAGCAAGGGATCCCAGCCACCTGGCTTCCCTGCCCTCTAATTCCAGACTATTGGCTCCGGTGTCCCAGCACTGGAGCAGCCAGGTGACAAGGTGCTCACCTGTCAAACATTTCCAAAGCATTGGAAATCCACACAACCTAGATAACAAATCATCCAAATCTACACTCCCCTTGTCTCTTTTCTCCAAGACCATTTTCATCAGATCTGAAGATAGGACCTGTGATACACTCTCAGGAAAGCAATTTCCATGGTCATGCTAACCTTCTTGCTTGCCATGGTTACCCCTTCTGCTTCCAGAAAGTAGCATTGCCCGTGAACCTAAGCAAGGCTCCATTTCCCTCCTCACTTCAGCAGCCCTTACACTCCAAAATGCTTAGTGCCATCACCATCTGTGAGATGTGGGACATCACCAAGCAAAACCCTGCTGTCATCACAGATGTCTGTATGACCTCTGATTTCTTCTGCCTTTACTCTGGCTAGAAACTGGATGCAGAATATTTCTGTGAACTGTCAAGGTGGTATTGGAAGAATGGAGCATGTAGGTTTTTTAATTAAGATGATACACAGCAGATCAGCCTAGGCCACAGCACATAACCGTCAGTGAAAGAGCATTAAATTTCATATGAAACAATTATTATAAAATACTTTCCAACCTTTTCCACAATTCATTGGTTAAAATCTTCAGAAGAAGATTATGGAATTAAAATGTCCTTTTTTTTTTTTTGAATACTGAGAGATTACTGAGAGATCTGTGGCATCTTGAGAGGTTTATTTTTAACACAAGGTTAGAACTAGCTCCACCCCCACTTTAATAAGCAGTTTTAAAAGGGGTATACAGTACAGGCAAAAGTACATTATATGTTACCTGTGAATATCTACAAAGCTATGCAGCTGGGTCACTAGAAACACAAACCTATATTTGTTCAAACTGTTTAATTTTAGCATAAGAACTGTTTTTCTGCATGCAAAATATTTTATGATTAAGGGTTTAATCCTGCCAGAGCAGATTGTTGCCAAGTGGGATGCTGGGCTCTGTCCCTGAGCTGGTCACTTTTACTGGATGTGTGCTAAGGGCTGAGATTGCATCTCTGACCCTTTGGCTTGGCTTTTTGAAGATCTCAGATCATTAATTATAAGCTGTTTATACATCAGTAGTTCTCATTATTTCCCGTGCAGCAACCAGCAGTAAACTATAAGAAAGTCATTTCAAAAATGACTAGCCAAAGAAAAGGGAGGATGGTCACAGCTGATCAATTGGAAGGGCAAAGAGGTTAATTATTTTTGCCTGTTTGCTCAGTATTAGTCTTTTCAGGCCTTTGGAAAGAGAGTCTATAGAAAAGCTAGTGACACAGAAAGTAATTTCCCTGGTGAATTCTTTTATTTACAGTCCATGTATATGTCTATTTAATAAAGAAGAGAGGGGGGCGAGGTTAAAGCATGCTAATTCCTCTCTGTTTGAGACCTGTGAAGCCCTGCCATGCACAAGAGCTCTTTCCTCAGGCTGTGAAGTCCTGCTGTGCTGCCTGGGAGCCCACAGCTTGGCTGATGTGGAGTTGTCATCTGGCCCAGAAACCCCTCCCAGAGTCTGCTGCCAGCATGAGTCGATCTGGGCTGCGACCACGTTTCCTAGGAGGTAGCAAGCTCTTCCCATGTCTCTTTAGATGAGGAAATAGGCAGACCCATATGCATGGGTGCAGACAGAGGTAAGTTTTTTTGCATCACTTTCCAGGATAGATGAGGGTGAAACACCCCACCCCTGTCTGCCAGAGTGGCACAACTCTGTCTGCTCCCACTCACTGCAGCACTGTGTTGTACAGGTATGGCTGTTTGCTTCCTGTGCTAAGGCAGAGCAGAGAGAAGCCACGGTCAGTCCCTGTTCATCAGTGTAGGCATCCCCCAGTTAGCTTCCTGCTCAATTTCCATAGGCACAACTTCCACAGCCAATTTCCTTTTTATTTATTTATTTGTGAATCAGCACAGGATTATGGTAGACCCGCTAAAAGAGCAGATAGGTTCAGCAGTGCAGCTATTCTACACAATGATCATAGCAGCTCAACATTTGTATTTAATTATCATATTCTGTCTTACTATTTTCACACATCCAATCTAAATTTTGCCTCTTCATTGTCATGCCAGATTAGCAATCATCGTCGTCTTCGTCTGGATCTTCGCGCGCAGAAATACGGGCAAAAAAAACCAACAATGCTGCCGCTGGCAAGGGAGCTCAAAAAATCAAATTCTTTGCTTACCTTTATTCAGGTTCAAGATGGCATTCGTCCCAACCTGACTCAAAAAGGAGCCACCAAATGGTGGGGCACCACTCCTAGATCAAATCAGAATTCAGGAACCATAGCCATCCCAGACGAGCCCCCAGATTGTTATAAATTCGCTCAGTCCCAAAGTAGGATTAAATAAAAAATAGGATTTATTAAAAGAATAGAGGTAAGCAAACAGTGCTGGGTGCACCGGGAGTCTCCGCTCTACCAGGACGCACACCAGTTACATCAAGTAGCTGATTTTTATGCTCCTAGACTAATACATATTCATTACTACTTCTAAAAAAAATAGGTTATTATAATTAGCTTCCGGGGTGCAGTCCCTCCTACTGGGGCATGCGCATCAGTCTCCGGTGGTCCCTCTGGGGGTCTCTTGGGGTCTTTCATGCTGAAGGCTCGTAGTCTTCCTCTCCGAGTTTTTTTCTTGTCCTTCCCCTTTGTACTCCTTGGCAGCATGTCAAGTTTACACAGCATCCCCTGCAGGTCTTGTCTCCTAGCCGTCCTCCAGCTTCTTTTTTTTCTTCTTCTTCTTAATCTCCTGGCCACCTGGCCAGATATCAGAGGCTTGCATAGTGTCTTATTCAGAAGCCATAACAGTCACTAGTTGTTAGCAGGTGTTCTGAACCCCCCAGGCATCAAAGACTTCAAAGAAAGAACATACAAACACAAATAGCTCTCTTATTGACACTTCACGAGTAGTTAAAACATTCCTCACAGGCCATTCACAGGGACACTCCAGTCACATCTATAGCAGTGCTAAATCAACCACAAAGAAGACAAATAAGGCTGCAACTGTTAGAAATAAGAGTTCGGAATAACAAAAGCAAATAGGCTCATGGATTTGAGGAATATTTCGGGAGATTTGATAATTTGACTATAATGAGGGGGAGACTGGGACACTGGGAGGAAAGGGAAGAAACCAAAGTCAAGGTACAAGAACTATATACATTAACCATTCTGTTTTTCTTAGACTTGTGGTTATACAAGGGTATGTAAGACAGAAGGTCACATTCATCATACCATGCAGCCCTAGTACTGTTCCATACTGACACGAATCAGATGAACATATATAACAGAATATATTCTGCCAAAATAAATAAATAAATACAATAATAAATAAAATAAAATAAATAAATAAAATAAATAAAATTCTACTTGACTTCTTTATCACAAATTGTTTTATAAGGAGCAAAACTGTTATCAACAAATAAATAAATAACTTTGGGTTATAAATCACTTTGCTTTGTTCATATATTTCTTCAATAATTTGATCCCCTGATCATTCATGTAGATTACCGAGATTTTGCTGTTCCAAAATGTCAGTGAGAAATTTTAAATATTTATTATTTGTTAACTACTACAGGATATTTTCAGCAATACTCTTACCATATTTTCAGCAATATTGACATTCCACTTTTAGAGAATAATATTAACAGAATAAAATCCACTTTTAGAGAAGAGTATCACCAGAATATCACCAAACCCAGCATTCATAATAAATATAGGATATAATTTCTTCTTTATATGTCAAAACACAATGATATGCAGGCTTTATACCATAGATAACATGAGTGGGAGTGGATTTTTTTTTTTCTTGTCTGTTAAATCATTAAGAAGTGTAGTTGTATTACTTCAGCACAGGTGATATATGGATATTGAGACAGAAGAACAGAAGATAAGCATGACTTCTCTCTACCTCTCTCTTTTACAAGACCAGGCTGCCTGGATATTAGAGATTGACCTCTAACAGGGAATTATTATTATTTTTTTTTTGATTCTTTTCCCCTCTTCCAGGTACATTCCATTACAGTTTTCAAAAAACTCCATAATTCTTGGGTACTAAAAAAAAATTAAGATGACAATGAAGGTTCTTGTGCTAGTATTTCTGATGCTGTAAGCAATTTGGGTGCACAGAGAAGACAATACCAAATTCTTTGACAGTATAAGAATGCTGATTAGAATTCAGTTCTTTAGATATTCAGTCTTTTTTCCAGCAGCTTTGGGAGCGAAGCTCTTGAATTACTTATTAACTTTGGTAATATTGTGAGGAATGTTTTAACAATTCGTGTCCATAAAGAACAATTCTGTTTGAATCCTGTCTGCCTCTGGGCCCTGCACTGGCAATTTAATTCTTGAACCACAGATGCAGTGTGTCCCAGTCTCCCCCTCATTCTAGTCAATTTATCACTTCTTAAATTTATGAACCTGTTTGCTTTTGTTATTCCGGACTTCTATTTCTAACACTGCTATAGATGTGTCTGTGAATGGCTGGGGAAGAATGTTTTAATTACTCGTGTGTCTGGGAGTTTCAGAACAACTGATAACAACTAGTGACTGTTATGGGATACTATGTGGATCTTTGGTATCTGGTTAGACTATGGGCCCCTCACTACAAGAAGGACATCGAGGTGCTTGAGCGAGTCCAGAGAAGGGCGACGAAGCTGGTGAGGGGCCTGGAGAACAAGTCCTACGAGGAGCGGCTGAGGGAGCTGGGCTTGTTCAGCCTGGAGAAAAGGAGGCTCAGGGGTGACCTTATTGCTCATAAAGAGCAAGTACATTAAAGGAGGCTGTAGTGAGGTGGGGGTTGGTCTATTCTCCCATGTGCCTGGTGACAGGACGAGGGGGAACGGGCTAAAGGTGCGCCAGGGGTGTTTTATGGGCTGCCCAGGGAAGTGGTGGAGTCACCATCCCTGGAAGTCTTCAAAAGACGTTTGGATGTAGAGCTTAGGGATATGGTTTAGTGGGGACTGCTAGCGTTAGGTCAGAGGTTGGACTTGATCTTGAGGTCTCTTCCAACCTAGAAATTCTGTGATTCTGTGATAATGCATTCTTATATGGAGACTGATTCTTACATAGATGCAGTTAAATGTTTTGAATCTTGTTAAATAGCTTTATGCAGTATTAGCCATACAGTTTATTTGAAGCTACAGGATCATAACATGGAACATGTGCCCATTTGTAACAGTAAATAAAACAACACAATTCCTTAGGACAGAACAAGACTATATGTACTTTTCAAAAATACTATATGGTGAAAAGATCTACATTAGGTTATTTCCAGTATTCTAATGCTATGAATCCTATTTTTACCCTCTAGTGAGCAAAATGTTCTTTCTTTACATATGAAAGAGTCTGGATTGATCAATTTTGCCTGATTTAGCAGACAAGTAGTATCATTCTGTTCCTTCCTCACTCCTACTTATCTGTATATAAAATATTAGCCCCAGCATTACACAAAGGCATTTTTTTTTTTTAATTTTATTTAATTATTACTCAGTGGCAGCCTGTAGACAGTATTAAGACAAAGTATGATACTACTCATTCCCAATATACACATTGTGTCTACTACATTGCTGAAGATTATAATCATAGTGGAATGTTGCTTCTCTTTATGAAATTCCTATTCTACATCATCTTCCATATTTCATGGGATCATGAGGTATATCACTGAGATCAAGCAATCTTAGAGAATACAGTCTAGACATGATTCACGGTGGGGCAGGAATAATTTTAGGCAGGAATAATTTTCCCTTACTATTCTTCACTTCTTGCTTTTCCTCTGCAGTGCTGACATCAGACTCAACTCTGCTGTCTGTCAGGGAACACCTTCTCTCTGTTCCTCTGATCTGGGGATGCATAGGTGTAGGGCATCAACCTTTGTGCTGGGGCTGATTCTATTCCTGTAACCCCATGAAAGTGGCAGCTGGAAAGCAGGGGACTGTGTGAAGTGCAGGACACAGGTATTCACAGCAGGGTGCAAATCTGATGCACTTCTATATGAAAGGAAATGGAAAGAGGTGTTCTTCATTACTGTGCTGTCAGGGCCCTGACTACATCCTTGACTCACAAGGTTTGGCTGAGTTGGCTCAGGGTGAGCACTGATAGGGTGCTGCCATGCAGCCCTGGAACTGGCTGCTGCTCAGAGCTGCATGAGAAAACAGTAAGAAGCGTATAGTTCTTTGTTGAGGCCTGGGAGGGTGCATAATTTCAGGCATTTAACTGGTGACCACTTTTCTTGCTGGCGAAGGCAAGAATCTTTGAATTATGAGCTGCTTGTAGGAGTTCTTCTTCTAAGGAATTAGGCCCACCACAACTCCTTTCGTAGGTAGGTTCTCAGGTTCCTCCTGCAGCAGGCAGTTATTTTGCTTTGGTGGTGAGCTGTACACCAAATTCCAAGGTTATCAAAGGGATGTTTACACACATTCCAGGATACATCCTATTCAGACTCTTGACAGCCATGCAGACTTCAAGACAGTGACACACCAACATGGCTGCAAGGTCTGAATGTGTTCCCAGAATTAAGCATATAAGGTATTTGTAGATGGGGAAACTTGAAAGCTTGCTTGGAAGCAAATGGAGTAGAGATTTTGGCAAGAACATGGAAAACAATGGTCTATTAAACAAGTTATAGGTATATGCTGGCTCTTAAATAGGATCAGCACATATTTATTTCAAAGTTTTAAAATTGCTTATATCTCTGGCATAAGCCTGTATAGGAAAGTACTTCCCTGAGAGTTGCTTTGTGGGAATAGATGCTCTTTCTAATCACTAAATTTATACAAATCCAAACCAAAGGTTTTCCTTTGCAGTATTTATATATAAGCTCTAATTTAGGTGTAAGCTTTGCCTTGCCTATTCTAAAATGAACAGTGTGCTAAGGCTTAACTCCAACTAGGATGTCTACCTTCAGAAGAAATGCAGAAGAAAAATGGAAAAATGTATTTTTCCCTCTTTGCTTTCAGCATTTTCTCTTCAGTTTGACAAAACTCCAGACAATTGTCACTGAAACTAGCATTTTAGTATGTGCCAGGCTCAGTAAAGGAACAAGAGGTTAAATTTGGCTCCTTGTTTTCCATGTGTGTATGGGTATTGTGTGCGAAGTTAAAATTTTCCTTTTCTTTTTTGGGATAAGTTTAAGTCATAGTAATACTCTGTGATAGGATCCATCTCACATAACTTTATAAATAGCTCCATTTCACCTACACCTTTCTGCTATTCTAGATATTCCTTTCTAGTCAAGAAGAGATGTAGGCTTTTCTAGAACATGAATCACTGGACCTGTTTTAAAGATACGCTTTACTGAGGGATGAATTTCTACTAGCAAAGAAGTCTTGAGTGTCTGACTCAGATATAGGTTACGATGACATCCATCTGTTGCCTCTTCTCTGGTAGTATGATTCAGTGCAAATACTTCTTGAACCCTACTGCAGTATTTATGGTTTAACTCAAGTTAAGAAAATGGGTGAGTGCCTAGATTTTGTGTTTATTTACAAAATAAGGTTTTGAAGTGCTTACTTGCCTGTTTTCCCAAGTCTGCATTTCAGTGAGTGTATTTTTTATATTCTTTAGATAAAAGCTGTTACGTTTCTAAATTCAAAAACAAAGAAAAGAACAGAAAACAAAAACAAGACCTTGTAGAAGAACAAAAGGAAGAATATTTTATTCATTTCATAGGTCCAAAATCTTTGAGCAAAGAGATTTGCAGAACCTACTAGTGTATCCCTATGTTTTTATTGTTTTTATATTAGACTCTAGTTCCTTTCTAGGGAACATATACTTCAGACCTAAGGGACAGGAAGAGCTTTACTTAAGTACAGCCAGAGGAAGTGTTTCTTTACCCCAAATCCCTGTGTAACATGCTACCACCTTTGCTCAGTCATGTAATTTTCCATCATCTGGAATAATACAGGGTGACTGTGACAGACAAATATGACACAGCCCTCAAGGAGACACTGCCTGGAGGAAAATGATCATTATTTAGAAACCCTGACATTCTCCAGGAAGGCAGTTATAAAAATAAATAAATAAATAAAAATAGCCATAATACCCAACAACAGCTTACCCTTTCTCATTCAGAGAGATTTTGGCTGATTCTTCCTACAAAGAGCTTAAGAGACTAGACACTTGCACACAATTAATCCATTTATCTAATACATTTTAATGAGAACAAAAAGGGATCAGAATTCTATCTGCCTGATAAAAACTGTAATGAGAACAAAACCTCCATTAAGATTACTATGTAAAGAAAAATTATACAGAATATTTCCATTTATCTAAGTCTAGAATGAGAGCACCAGGACCAGTAAATGGTGTAAATTGAATAGGTTATTTTAACACTATCAGCATGACAATTTGAATGTTCTCTACAGATGCAGTGCCAGCTCCTGATAGGCCCAGTATACTGTAGGCTAGAATAAGTGAAGAAGACATGGACAATAAAGACTAGGAATCACATATGTAGTATCTTGTATGGGGAAAAGCAGAATACACAGAGGTATTTAGGAAAGAATGTAGCCAGTGAGATGGGGTGTGTGATAAAAATACTTTTCCTTCACTGCTAAATGAGTTCAGTGGTGCATTCATAAGATGCACCGCAGAAAAGATATTTTGTACCTGGTAAACAAACTAACAAGTGTCTAATGGGGATGAGCAACCAGTGTCAAGCACTGTTGACAGAATCACAGAATGGCTGAGGTTGGAAGGGACCTCTGAAGATCATGTAGTCCAACCCCCCTTCTGAGCAGGGTCACCAAAAGCATGTTGCACAGGATGGCATCCAGGTGGGTTTTTAATATCTCCAGAGAAGGAGACTCCACAACGTCTCTGGGCAACCTGTTCCAGTGTTCTCACCCTCACAGTAATGAAGTGCCCTATCATATTCAACCAGAACCTCCTGTGCTTCAGTTTGTGCCCATTGCCTCTTGTCCTGTTGCTGGGCACAACTGAAAAGTCTGGCTCCATCCTCTCAACACCCTCACCTCATATGTTTATATACATTAATAAGGTCCCCCCTCAGTCTTCTCTTTTCCAGGCTAAACAGGCCCAGGTCCCTCAGCCTGTCCTTGTATGACAGGTGCTCCAGTCCTCTAATCATCTTAGTAACCCTCCTCTGGACTCGCTCCAGTAGTTCAATGTCCCCCTTGTACTGAGGAGCCCACAACTGGACACAATACTCCAGGTGTGGCCTCACCAGGGATGAGCAGAGGGGAAGGATCACCTCCCTTGACCTGGTGGCAACACTTTTCCGAATGCATCCCAGGATACCATTGGCCTTCTTGGCCACAAAGGCACATTGTTGGCTCATGGTCAGCCTGCAGTCCACAAGGACTCCCAGGTCCTTCTCTGCAGAGCTGCTCTCCAGCAGGTCAGCCCCCAGCATGTGTTGGTTCTTGGGGTTATTCTTCCCTAGGTGCAGGACCCTGCACTTGCCCTTGTTGAACTTCATGAGGTTCATCATTGCCCAACTGTCCAGCCTGTTGAGGTCCTTCTGAATGGCAGCACAGCCCTCTGGGGTATCAGCCACTCCTCCCAGCTTTGTGTCATCAACAAACTTGCTGAGGGTGTACTCCGTTACATTTTCCAGGTCACTGATGAATAAGTTGAACAAGACTGGACCCATTACTGACCCCTCAGGGTCACTGCTAGCTACAGGCCTCCAACTAGACTCTGCACCACTAAGCACAACACTCTGAGCCCTGCCATCCAGCCAATTGCCAACCCACCTCACTGCTCACTCATCTAGGCCGCGCTTCCTGAGCTTGTCTGTGAGAATGTTATGGGAGGCAGTATCAAAAGCCTTGCTGAAGTCAAGGTAGAACAGAACCACTACTCTCCCCTAATATACCCAGCTAGTCATCTCATCATAGAAGGATATCAGATTGGTTAAACATGATTTGGTGAATCCATGCTGACTATTCCTGATCACCTTATCCTCAACATGCTTGGATATGATCTCCAGGATGATGATGTTCCATCACCTTTCCAGGGAAGGAGATGAGGCTTACTGTTCCTACAAATGTTAGATATAGGTCAGCCTTTATACTTAGTGGGGGGAAAAACACCTATGAATTAGTCATTTTGTTCTGAGTTCATAGTTCAGATACAATCTAGCTTTGTCAGGAGATGAAGGGATGAAAGACATGGACTCCTGATGGCTCTTGAACAAGAGATGTTTATTGCCCTTTTTCACTACTACATATACTTTCTCCATAGCCCCATGTGCTGTCCATGCACCCGAATATGTCATAAAATTGGTTAGAGACCCTCAGACATGCGCCTCGAGCCAGCCATCAATTGGCCACTGCACAAAGCTCATCTTTAACACTCTGGCCAATTTACTTTATTTCAACCCTGCTCAAGTTTTTGTTTCTACTGCTTGTTTCCTCATTATCTCTAATTCAGGGATGTGTGGAACAGTGTGAAGCCACTTGCAAATTCCTTTCCCACACGGAGATTTGATACTGAGATTACTGGCTGTGTTTACTCTCCAAATAGCAGAGAAGTATCTGCCTTACAGGATTGTTCTTGGTTTGTTCGGTTAAAAAATGAAACACTCATGTATTGTAGGGACAAACTCTTTATAAGTGCTAGTGATTAACACAGATCAAATAAATGATAGTAACAACTTTTTGTTAGAACCTAGTGTAAGAGGATTTTTATTTGAAGCATCATGTGGTAATATGTTTGCAAAATCCTGGAAAAGTACTTTTTATCAGTTAGCCCTATAATTGTCTCAAAGAAAAAAGGAACAGGTCTGTATGACAAGACCTATCTTCTTTTAATCCTCATTTTGACCCAGTGTAATTGCATTAGAGCAGTGTAATTACATATTGTAATGTTATTTGGTAGTCGATTTTTTTGTTAACAATGTTATAAGTTTACTTGAGAATGATGTCAGACTGATTAGTTTGTATTTTGCTAGGTCATTCATTTTAGTCTTTTTAAATAGAGTGACAGCATCTGCAGTTCTTCAATCCTTTCATTATTTCCCTCCATGCTTAAGCCCAATATACAGAATTGTCTGTATACACAAATACTCTTATATACGCAAGCAAATGTTGCGTGCAGCCCTGCTGCATCTGCCTCGCTGCACCACTCAGACCTAAAAACAATGGGTGGCTCAGAGGACACTTTAAACAGCAGAGAAAAGGCATCAGATATTACAATTTAGGAGAAGTAAGTGGGAGGCATGGGTCAAAAGATGATATTCTTCTGTGAGAAAAGGGAGAAAAAGAGAAACTGTAAATTGAAGATAGAGAATATTAAAGACTGTTATTAGATACAGTTTATATGAGCTGATAGTAGTTAATGAAGAAGCTATAGGGGGTGGGTAGGGGTGGGACAATTTGAAGGCTAGTAGAATGCCTCATGTATCAAAAATGACAGAAACAAGGGAAGACAAATACCTAAATGTGTTATCAGACATAAGTGACAATTCCTGGATTCAGCAAAACTGTTGTCGATTAACTGAGTGGGCCATTAAGAATTTTGACTTCATCAATTTGCATGAACCAGAAGTAGATCAATAGTGAATTCACTGAAGTGAGTTTTGTTGTTGACCGTTACACCTTAACCAGACAGAGAAATGCCCTGAAACAGGCAACTGGAACAGATTAGAACACCAAATCATGTACAAGCAAGACTGTTAGGAACTACCAGATGCAAACTACTTTCAATTTTAAACACTGTCTTTCTTCCATTAACAAAATAGGCAATTTTACCTCCCCTCCCCTCCCCTCCCCTCCCCTCCCCTCCCCTCCCCTGTCCCCTCCCCTCCCCTGTCCCCTCCCCTCCCCTCCCCCTGTCCCCTCCCCTTCCCCTCCCCTCCCCCTGTCCCCTCCCCTCCCCCTGTTCCTCCCCCTGTCCCTTTCCCCTTCCCCTTCCCCTTCCCCTTCCCCTTCCCCTTTCCCTTTCCCTTTCCCTTTCCCTTTCCCTTTCCCTTTCCCTTTCCCTTTCCCTTTCCCTTTCCCTTTCCCTTTCCCTTTCCCTTTCCCTTTCCCTTTCCCTTTCCCTTTCCCTTTCCCTTTTCTTCCTGTACTAAAAAAAATCTTTTAAATCCAGGTGATTATCATATGTATACAGATATATACACCCACACAGTTATGTATAAACAATCAGAAATATAGCATACAGTAGGTAAGAATAAGCAGTCATAATATAGCAAGATTTGCTGCTTGCCTGTTCATACCTCAGAAAGTAACAGTCTTCAAGAAGAGCCTACCTAGCACTGAAGGCACATTCTTCAAGGATTGTATCACTGTATTCTTGTACCATATAGCTCTGCTTGCAGCCTTTTACTGTTTCAACATCCCTTTTTAATAAGGTAACAGGGAGCTACTGAGATTGCTCTAGTTTTATATGCCATTACGGAAAAGTTGAAGCTAATAGATAAAAAAAATAAAGGTGTTTTTTAAGTGAATGATATGTTGCTGTAGGTGACCTGGATAAAAACAGGGGAAATGCATGTGTGATCATGAAAGCAGCTCTGTTATAGGTGCTTACCAGCTCTGCCTCAAAGCAGAGGTTCCATGGAAGAGCTACTAGAGGGACAGCCTGAGGAGGATGATGTGCACCTTGAGCAGGTACAAACTATACTGGGTGCCAAGGCAATGAGTGGATCCTTCAAAGTCCTCCTTGAGGTCAGAGCTGGATCCTGGAGAGGTAGAAAGCAACCCAACAAAGGAAGGAACTGAGTATCGGCCCCGCTACCCATTACTCTTCATCCGTTGGCACCAGTTAGGTAGAAAATCAGAAGAATACTTTCTTCAAACTTAGCCCATAAAACCTGAGAAACTGATATGTTTTTTGAATCGTATCTCGGCTCAAACTATCTTGCAAGGCAGATGAAATACTAATAGGTTGATTATACTGGAAAGACTTCTGATCTTTTCCTATACATCCAGGAAATGAGAAAAAAGAGGCTGAATGGGAAAAAGATGCCTGAGACCATGAGCAGAGGCAAGGGAAAAGGGATGTTAACTGAAAAAGAAATAATAATTATGCAGTGTTGGTGAGGCTGAAGTCCTAGATGTGAAATATGAAAAAAAAAAAAAGCATACAATCAGATTTTAGAGGAATATGGAGTAAATAGTAAACTTTTTAAGTAAAATCAGCAATTGCTTTAAAATAATTCTTAAATAATTAGCAGAAGAGGTGTTTTATTCTGATTAATTTTATTTATATTTTTGACTGCATTTTCCTTCCAGTCTGACAAGAATGTGATGTAATGGTTATATCAGAACATCAACCTACATTTCCATGCTCCTTTTTTGTTAGTTTAATGTCTATGTCTTTGTTGTTGTAAAAGCATATTGGGGTCATGAGCAGAAGGGCTAGAACTGTTATATATTTAGTTTCTGTTTAGTAGTTAGCAAAGCCACATAAAGTGGTTAGTAAAGCAAGCTCTGTTATCTTCATCAATATGAATGTGCTGAGATCCCTTACACGAAAAGAGGTTGTTGAGGGACATAGAAGTTTGACCATCCAATGCCCTTTCCAATCCAATGGCTTTCAGTCCAAAATTGGAGAGCTGCATTGTTTGATGTACCTCCAAAACCTGTAATAAAAGACAATCATGAAAATAAAATTTTAATTATTCAAACTTTTAACACTATAACCAAGTCAATGGTATATTCAAAGGAAGAAGCATAGAAAAATAAACATTAATGGTTTCTAACAGTTACTGTAGTATGCTCACTAAGTGAAGTGGTACAGCTCAAGAGCTGCTAATTGGTTTGCTTTCTTTTGAACCACAGTGTCTCTGGAAGGAGATACTACAGGAGAAAATAACCTTCAAGATGTTTTCTATCCTGTTTTATTCTTTTTGCTTTCCCCAAATTAATGTCTGCAGACACCACTGTGTGATCAACCCTACACTGTTTAGCCTGTGGGCTCTGCACTGCAGAAATGCTCTAATGATGCTGCCTGTGGCTGCCAGCTGATGTTCTCCCCATCCTCTTTCTTTTTCTAAGCTGACAAGAATGTGAAATTAACGTTTATTTTTAAAACATCAAACCCACATTTTAATAAGTGATTATCCTTGGTGCTGCTTTTTGTCAATCCAACATTCTTACCTGTGTTATTTCTTTAATAACACTAAGTCCTATGTTTTTAGCAAGTTCTTGCGGAGTTTGTCCTGTGCTACCATTGGGAGTAGGAATGCTACATGAGCAATGAAGTAAAAATATCTAAAAATCAGGAACACAGAAACTTCAGTTTTCCAAAGCCTTCCTAAACTAATGCTCCCAGACTCTTGCAAATATTTGCAGCTTGCTAGCAGGATTTCTGCTAGACAGCCAAGAGGAGGTCTGCAGTTTAGGCAGGGAACGCATGCAGTTTCTAGGGCACACGTAGGGAAACAAAGAGTTTATGGACATAAGAAAAATGGCCTTTATACTTGGCTATATGTATATATGCAGCTGTAGTGGGTTTATGTGGCAAGGTTTTGGTTGCAGGGGGGCCATAGGGGTGGCTTCTGGGAGAAGAATCCAGAAGCTGCCCCATGTTAGATAAGGGCCCCGCCGCTGGCCAGAGCCAGGCCAATACGTGATGCTGTTTGCGCCTTTGTGAGAGCAGACTTAAGAAAGGGAAAAAAAACTGCTGTGGAAGAGCAGCTGGGAGAGAGAGACAAGGGAGAAACTGCCTCGCGTACACCAAGCTCAGTGCAGAAGGAAGGCAGGAGGTGCTCCACGCACGCAGCAGCAGTTCCACTGTTGCCTGTGAAGAGGCCCTGGTGGAGCAGGCTGTCCCCCTGCAGCCCATGGGTCCCACATGGAGCAGATCTCCACGCTGCAGCCCCCCCATGGGTGGAGGAGCCCCCGGTGGAGCAGGTGGCTGTGGCCTGGAGGAGGCTGCGGCCCATGGAGAGCCCCCGCAGGAGCAGGCCCCGGGCCAGAGCTGCAGCCCGTGGAGAGGAGCCCACGCAGGAGCAGGGAGGCTCAGGGGAGCTGCCGCCCACCCGTGGGGGTCCAAGATTGGAGCAGTTTGCTCCTGGGGGATGGACCCCATGGTCCGGAGGCATGTGAGAGCAGTTCTTGAAAGGCTGCTGCCTGTGGACAGCCCACGTAGGATCAGTTTGGGAAGGACAGCATCCCTTGGGAGGAACCCCACGTGGAGCAGGAGCAGAGAGTGACCATGAAGGAGCGGTGGAGACGAAGTGCTATGGACTGACTGCAGCCCCCATTCCCCCATTCCCCTGCGCCCCTTGGAGGGAGAAGGTAAAGAAGGATGGGTGGGAGGAAGGCGTTTTTGGTTTCTTTCCTTTGTTTTTCACTTTTATAGCTTGTTAGCAATAGGCAATAAATCTTAATGCCTCCCTACTCTGAGTTTGCTTTGCCCATCACTATAATTGTTGAGTGATCTCCCCGTCCTTATCTCAGTGCTTGAGCCCTATTCATCATATTTTCTCATCTTTCCCTTTGAGGAGGGGGAGTGAGAGACTGGCTGTGGTGGAGCATGGCTGCCTACCCAACTAAAACAACCACAGCAGCACCAGTGCAGCCGACAACCTCTACCCAACTATCCCTAATTATCCATAATTTAAATGTGTTACAAGAGACTTTCAGGTGATTGAGACTACTTTAATTTATTTTACAGCAGGGACCTAACAGTTACAAAAACCCTCTCAAATGACTAGCCTGTTCATTTTAACAGGATCTTATTGGAATTGATTTAGGTAAAAGGCTGATCTACTCAACCTGTCCATGGTTAAGTATGTGATAGACAGATAATTAAATAAATGTCCTACTGAGTGCAGCATGTACAGGGTGAAAACACAATTAATACATCAGTTATGTTTAACCATTGTGTAAAAGTAGCTGGGTAGCTGAAGTCAGTTGCTATAGTCAATTCCAATGCAAATTATATTAGAATAAGTGAGTAAGAGTGATCTAATAGCTTCTTTTACCATTGCACAGCCTCAAGATATGTTTCCTACCTAAAATCCTGAAAAGCATGCACTGAAGAGTTCACCAGCCACAATCAAAGCACTTACAGCACATGCCAATATTGCTAATTAGACTCCACAGAAGTGCGTATTTACATCTGAATTCTCTCTGAATAAGTCATAATTACCAAATCAGCTGTACTGAGTCGAGTAATGCTGACCGGTGGGTGTACTTTAGTCCTGCTCATTTAATCTTGTGTTATCAATCTGTGTTTGTAGTGTATGGTGTAAGAGAATGCTTATGTCTAATTTTCTGTAGCTGTATCATCTGTCTCTGATTTCAACAAGACTCCTTTTAAGAAAATGGGCTCAGCTGTTGACAAGTAGTGTTTAGATATGGCTAATAGTGTTTACAGCAGGAGAACAACACTTCAATATATAGTACTTTAATATAATATAATGCAATGTTGTGAATACCATGTTATATCATGTGACAATTTAACAAAACAGATACAGAAGTGTTGCAAACATCTTACATTGAGGAAAGTCTCAGTATTGTTGTATAGACTATTAGGATTTTCTGAATGTCTGTATCAGTATAATAGCCTGCTGGAATTAAAAAGCAGAAAACACTGGAGTTATTTTGTGTATAACCTGTCACCATCATGACACCAATCCCTGCTCTGAAGATCTGTCTCCAACAGGTCATAAGACTAGTTTTTCCAGCTCTTGATCTTCACAAAATACAAGGACTGTAAATACTGCAAAAGTAACTGGGACTTCAGTTGTCGGGAGGAATGCCTGCCTAGCCACCTTTAAATGACGTTTTCCTATACTAAACAACACAGAGCTAAGAGAAGATGGCCACTACTATGGTAATAGAAAGTCTTTCTAGGAAGCTGAAAGATATTGAAGCAACAGAAGAGATAAAGATATCCTTCCAGATGGATGAACCTCAAATCTGCTTTGCCCAGTCCTGGGCTGCTCTGTACGAGAAAGGTGTGGACGTAATGGGGGGAGTGCAGCACAGGGTCATAAAGATGACAAAGGGATTGGAGCAGCTTTTATATAAGGAGAGGCTGAGGGAGATGGGACTATTCATGCAGGGAAGAGAAGGCTCAGGGGGATCTTATTCATGTGTATACATATGTGTATAAATACCGGGTGGGAGGAAAGGAAGATGAAGGAGCCAGGCTCTTATGAGTGGTGCCCACTGACAGAAGAGGCAATGGGCAAAAATTAAAATGTGAAATTCCATCTGAACACAAGCAGAACTTTCTTACTATGATGGTGGTCAGACACAGAAAATGTTGCCCAGAGCCACTGCGGAGTCTCCTTGGAGGTATTAAAAGGCTGACTAAACACAGTCGTGGACAACCTGCTCTAGTAGAGTCTTCTGGAGCAGGGGTTTGGACAAGATTACCTGCAGAGATCCCTTCCAAGATAAATTAATCTGTAATTCTGTTAACCTAAACTGAAATTATTTGTAAATTATACTCTCCTCTCCTCTCCTCTCCTCTCCTCTCCTCTCCTCTCCTCTCCTCTCCTCTCCTCTCCTCTCCTCTCCTCTCCTCTCCTCTCCTCTCCTCTCCTCTCCTCTCCTCTCCTCTCCTCTCCTCTCCTCTCCTCTCCTCTCCTCATTTTAATCATCACACTGAAAATAACTTTCCCACATTTCCCATATAGCAGAAAACATGTATTTGTGAGAAATGTTAGTTGCAGAAGTAGATGTTCTTTTTCTCACTTGTAAGCAAAAATGCACTGGGGTGAGATTGGGGGTTAGAGAAGGATATAGAATGGAAAGAAAAATGGATGCGAGGAAAAAGAAACAAATTCTTGAGATTGCAAATATACTAGTTGCAGAGATTGTTGCATATAAATACAATATATATTATACAATATAGTACTATAGATGAACCCAAATTAGTCATAAAAAGTGATCTCAGTGACAGGAATGCATTGAAAAAGCCTTACTAAAAGGAAAGTATTAGTTGACTTTTGACAAGAAAAAAGAAAAACCAGGAAACCTCCATGAAAGCACTTAGTGTCACGCCACGATGATTCTGAGATAGAAGAAGAAAAAAGAAATAATTATTTTTGCTTATTTTTTATCAACTCTATACCTTTACCTATTTATTCTGGTACTTTTTATAGCTTGGCAGATATACTGGAAAGCTGGAAAAATGAAACGGCACATAAAGTTTTAAAAAAATGCTTAGTAACATATATTTCCTTGTCTTAGTGCCTTCTGCCAGGAAGGACTGCTAGCACCTTTTATGATTTTTATGACATTTCCTAGAGATTCAAAAATTATCTTGCTGGAATAGCTCACTGTTCTATTGCAGTGAGGGTCTACAAATGGATGCTGCAAAAGGAACTGATAAAAGCCATGCAATGTGCAGATACAGATCATCTCTCAGCATGATAGGAATGATGTAAAACTGAGCTTTTAAATAATTGAGTTTATTCATGTTATTATATACATATATTTATAGTGTTGGTGCATTTATGTTTTTATTAACATTTGTAGATTAGGTTTATGGCCTTGATTTGAAAAGGAGATATTTAAATGTTCTTACTGAAATTGTTGGGACTGCTTATAAGCCTTAGATTAAGAACTCTACAGGAAGAAATACCCTGTCTGGATGTAGTCCCTGTTCCAGTAGTTTTTCCTTTCATGTTCAACATAAGAAAAACAACTAGTTTAAGGTTTACAATCTCTTTCTAAAGTAGTTTTAAAGTAGTTTTAAGTATTAAAAAAATATACAAGTCTCCACTTAGACAAGAGTTTAATCTACAAGTGTTACTTGTAGATTGAAACTTTGAATGTTTATAAAAAATGTAAAAATGTTGTTGTTTATTTTTCCCATGTTATTTATTTTTTCCTCATGGTTTTTATGGGTCATGACATTCTGAATTTTTAAGTGGAAGACTATACAAATAACTTTGATTATATTAAATATTTATACACTTAGAGATATTTGTAGATATTTTATGGGTTGTATTACTTCTGTTTCCAGCATTTTTACTTTCTTCCTGAGTATTTGCTGTCCTGTTTTTCACTGATGTCCGAGTCAGGGGACCTATAATTGACTGTCTACTGTCATTTATAGTTGATGAACCCTAACATAAAAGTTGCCAGGAGTTAAATTCATGGTAACTGCAGCCTGAAACTTGTCTTGTCACTATGATGGGGAAAGACGTCTTCACTAGATTTATAGGGTTGTATTGGTCTGTCTCACCAATGTTTCAGGATTTCTAAAAGTGCAATACTTCCCTGACAGCTAAAGAGAGGTTACTGCCTATCACAGTTTGTAGTGTAAATGTACTCCATTTCTGCCTGTCATAATTTGTACTTCAAGTATGTTTAGTTTAATACTACGAACCTGTGAATTATAACAGAGATAGATCCTCGGCTCAACCCTTCAGGTGATGAAATATAGTGTAATCTCTTCAGTGTTATGATTAAGGATGAATGTTTGTTAAAGCCATGACTTTCTTCACCAAAAAAAGTATCTTTTAGGATGTCAGTATATTTTGTGGATAGTGTGCAGCTCCGCAAGCTTTCATCATGAATGCTTATGAATTTGGCTGTAGACATGCTCACTGTAAGTCTGCATAAAAGTCTGCACATTAAAAAATACTTAATTGAAAAATACAATTTATTTAATTGATTTATGTCTTATTTTTTCACTGAAAACATTACTAATTCACAGTTTATTTCAACTTGTTATCTTTAAAAGAGAAGTTAACTGTTTGGTGTTTTCCACAGCATTGCTTACTTGTGAAACATGGCCTTTTTGTTATCACATGCATATTCTTTCACTTAATAGGATGAATTAATATTAATTTTTCAAAGGACTGTGCAGACAGTATGCTAATGACTATATTGGCTGTGATTCTTTGGCCCATATATTCTAAAAAAAATCATTGTTTGCTCCTATTCTGTGCTTCTTGTGTTGATTTTAATGAAGATAAAACTTTCACACATTTTGAAATGCAATACTGGGTTGGATATACGATAAAGAGTAAACGACATTTTCCATCAAAGGTTATGCCGCTTAGATCCTCTTAGATTTTTGAGACCTTAGTTCAGTTCAGTAGCTTTTCCATACATGATCTCTCAAAGGTGGCTTGAAGAAAATAATTTACAAACAATTTCATTATACTGTTGGATATGATGAGTTAATTCTACCCATTATATTTATTTCTGTAGTTTTCAGATTTGCTCTATGTAAATATCTGAAAAGTGCTTTTAAAAACTGTGTAGCTAAAATTTTATAGAGTTGGAAGCTAAAAGATGAAAACAGATCTCATTTCAGGTCTGTCTGGACAGATACCTCTGTCACACATACCTCTCCAAGTTTTTATTGTGTGAACAAGGCAATTGGTGACCAAAATACTGACCTGGAAACTAAAATGAAAGCCAGACGTAGGGAGCTGGTGCTTGTTTCTGAATTTCACACCCATTTATCTTGAGGTAGATGAAATTAATTGTGAAATACAGATATAAAAAATCTGAAATGGACTCATGGACAGACAGATTGAATTCAAATGGACTTCAAATCAGATCTGAAAACAGACCTACTTTTTTCATTGCAGTGTCAGAGTTCCTCACAGAGATTTAAAAATAGAAACAGCAATGATTGTCTCTCTTTCCCAGCCTTGAAAAAACAGCTGATTTAATTGATAAGTTTCTTTTATTTTAATTATGGTGGTGCTTAATGAGATGCATCCTGTGACAGGAAGCTGATCTGGTGAAAGAGGTTAAGTAAAGTTTTTGCTCATATGTGAGCATGGTGAGCTGATGCCATGCTGCATCATCTACACAAGATACTCCACTGTGATTGTTTGGGACTGTTTAGTTTTTCTGCAGCCAAGATGGTAACAGATTGCATTGCCTCACCTATTTCATTATATGCCCTTTCTTATCTTTTTCTTATTTTTTGTGCTTTAAAGGTATTTTAATGACAGTGCTGCTATTTACCTATAGCAAGACTAAAAAAGAACACACACACACAAAATGCAGCCATTCTCCTGCAAGTTTCTTAGCCACATGCATTAGAAGGAGGTGGGCCTGAGAGGCAGGGTGAATGTCTCCCTTTCCCTTATGGTTCTACTGGGATGAAGAAACACCTGAACCACCACCACTGTCTGGGATATGAGGCTCTAGAAATGTGCTGGGGTGATGGGGTTTGAATTAACTTGGAAGGAGTGTTCATGTGGTCAATCTCAGGAGACTTTAGCTATACTGGAGTAACATTTCACAGCATGTTATTTTGATATCATTAGATCTATGTTAAAGTGTCCTACTGAATTTGGTTTAACTTGATCATTTAGATTAAACTGGCCTCAAATCCAAATCTGAATGGGTATTTCTGGCTATGCATATTTCTATCTGAATACATTGTCTCATGTGAGTTAGTAAGCCAAAAGTACACCACAAAACATATGCAAAGCACACAGGTAATTCTCTGTATCCATACTGATTACTTAAATCTCCTGAGCACCTTACGAACAAGCATATATTCCCTGGAGCAGACTTGTACTGTGTGATGTTTAGCACAGTATATTACAGCTGTGACTACAGCCTGTATTCTGGAAGCAAAAATAAAAATTGATGTAACTATGTGAGGCTAATACCAGGAGTACCTCTGAGGAACTGAATGGATCATTAAAGTAACTTTGCAATAAACACTTTTTCCTATCTAAAATATGCCAATAAAATGTGCAGTGAAACTTATTCTCCTTTTAATGACAAAATGTAAAGTTAACACTCTACATGACACTGGTCCCTGAAGAAAAGGCTCCAGTGAGTGCTGCAGCACATCAGCCATCTATGACCTTCTGGAGAGCAGCCAAGAAGAATGTGGAGGAAATGGTGAGAAGTGCTCTGCAATAATCCAGTGAAGGTTGTCTTCTTTGTAGGAAAGTAAACCTTTTCAATTATACTGGGAGCTGTAAGACTCTAACGTGAACCCCAGTAGTGAGATAATTGCTTCAGAACTTGGTGCAATACAGAAGCTCCTAGTTCAAGAAGTATTGATACATTAGCGATTAGCATAGTAATAAATATGAAAAATCTTGGATTTAAATCTTGGTCACTGCTGATTCTATAAAAGGAAAATACATGTAGAAATACCTCTAAAGGACAATTTTCTCAACTATTTGATTTCCCGTTGAACTCCTTTGCAGTGGTGGCTGTTTACTGGTTCATATGTTCACTGTCAACTTAATCCTCATATTCACTTAAACATTTCTTCTGTAGTATTTTTCTTTGTCATTGCTTTTACATTTTTATTATTACCATTATTATTGCAGTTATCATCTATTATTATGTAGAACACAAAGATGGGATGACGTTCTTTATTGTTGTCTCCTCCTGTCTGAAGAATTGTTTGTAGAAATTGGACTCTGATGGGGACTGCAAGCATATGAACTATTTCTTAAGAAGGCCCTGTGTGGCCTACAAAATTGTGTTATCTGAGGATTTATAACATTGCAGTTGAGAAGAAAGTCAGTAACTCAAACTTCAGACTAGTAATATATATATATATTTTTTGATTAAGTAGATCTCAGGTTTAGTGGCGTCCAGCAGAATCACATTATGGAGGTCATCAGAGAGACATCCTGAACATTGCAGGCAACGAATGAGTGGGCAATACGCCCAGAATTTCTTCTCAATATTATACAAAAGCTGAGTGCAACCTGTTTGCATTGTTCACAGCAGCAGAAATATCTTCTGACTAAACTATTTGGTTAATATATTGCTGATCACATTTAATGTAGTATGCCAGTTTATTTTTTCATAGTTAAACTCTTAACTTTTGTTGGTGCTAGGAATGCTACTGTCTTACAGAGTCCATTTGTCTATTCATGAAGTCTACCTTCTTAGTTATCTATGGGATATAAGCCTCAAAGGAAAGTATATATTACACTTCAAGTGTAATCAAAGCCAAACATACGCTTATGCAGTCTGACCTCTTGGTATTGATTTATTTATCCACCACTCTCATCTGGATTATACTCCCACTGAAAGCAAAAGCAAAATGCAATGAATGTAATGTCAGTAATGTCACCGGAGTGTTCATGATAGAAAGTTGATAGTCTAACTCACATGGAAAAATGTATTTATATAAATTCATTCTTTTATTTATTCTAGAACATATACAGGTAGAATATATAAAATATCTTAAATATTTTTAGTCTGATTTCCAAAAGAAAAGTATATGCAACTGTATTTTCTGTATGATCTTCTCTTCCTTTGAAATCAATTTTTAAACTTTTGAGCAGTATTCATGTTTCAGAGAAGAACTGAGATCCTGAGTATGCTTAAGTTACTATAAGTCTGTTTACAACAGGTGCCTTATTAGAAAAGAGAGGCCCCCACTACAGACTTTTTTCCTGGCCTGTCAGCACACAGGCAGCTCAAGGCTGGCCCTGGTCCATGCCACTCAGGGGGCATGTGGGGGTGACAATGTCTGTGGAAGAACACTTTGGGAGGACTGGAGGGACACACAGTCATGAGAACCCAAGCACTGATGTTCTCACTGCCTAGACAGTAAATTGTTTTAGGTGTTTCCTTTCAGTGGTCTCTTAAAATATGGCCTGTATTCTTGTCCCAACGACATCTGTATACTACAAGCGATACTGATCTGAATGCATGGCTGTTGCAGCTGAATTGTCTCACGATCAAGCTGGTAACCCAGTAGTCCTCAGTGACCATGCTCTGGAGTCCATCTGGGGCATCAGAGGTCTCCTGGCTGTGACTGGGCACACAGGATGATGGCAGCCTCTGTCCTAGATCGCTAGAGCAGCAAAGCAGCAGCAGGTGTAGCCTCTCTGACCCGGCTCAGGTTCTTACTTGAAGAAGCACTATAGGGGTGCCAACTCTCTGTTCAGTTAAACTTTATTCTTGATAAGTGGCTTGATAAAAATACATAGGATAAAACACGTTGTCCTGAAGATCTGTCCTCAGTCACAACTTTTACAAACTGAATATAGCTTGTACTCTATAAGCATTGTCCATAACTAGTTGCGTTGATAAGATTGCTACAGGAATGACATACATGCTCCTGTCAGTGAAGAGCAGAGAGACCAATGAAGAGTTCTGTCTGGGAAAAGTTCAGGTTCAGGTTAGTAATTTTCTTGAAAGAAATAACCAGAGTAAAGAAAAGAGAAAAGATGTTTGGAGAACTGTGGAAGTTTGGAAAGAGGAAAAACAAATGCATAATGAAGAGAAAAAATGCTTTCACATGCTTTCATACTTCAGTTAGAAAAGTGAATTAATTTCACTGAGAAATATCTAATTAAGTAAGACACCTTTTAAGACAAAAACTATGATGATATTCTACTCTTTAGTTTGGTGGCATGCTTCACAGATAAATCATAGCTCAGTTCTGTGCTGGATAAATTAATTGTGAAATACTGATATAAAAAATCTGAAATGGACTGATGTCTACTCAGTAATACTGTAATACTCCATGGAAACCCAGGCAAGAGAATTCAAATTATGAACTAACAGTTTTATTAGTTCATGGTGAATATTGTAGAGGTAGTGAAAAAAAAAAAAAGAAAAGTTATTTTTGACTATTGCTAACTAAAGATCACATTTACTTCTCTGAGTTCACTCACTTTCTTCTTAGAACTTATGATTAAATTGTTCTGAATGATCTTGCACATGATAAACATATGTAAACAAGTATAAAAGCCTTTCAGAGTAATAGTTTACAGATTTGAGGACTTATTAAAGGTATACTATATACTTGCAATGTATATAAAGGGGTATCTATATATATATATAAATTTTTGAAGCCAAGGTTAAATTTAAATAATGAAAAGAAACACATAACTCTTTAAGCAAAAATAATGAACAAGAATGCTAGATCTCATAGCACAATGATCACTAATTAAACTCACTGCATTTGTTTTCCACATATAGTTCTATCTGTACTGAGGGGGAATGTGGTATCTTCTGTATTTTGAAAATGTGAAAAAAAATCAGGATTCTTGTTTCACAGACTCCTGAAGGATGACATTAAGAGACTTCCAGTCATCATAGAATGCATTGGGTTGGAAGGGACTTTAAAGATCATCTAGTTGAAATGGAGTTTGAATGGCAAATGGTAATGAATGGCAAATGAACACAAAAACCCTACACTGGTGTCTTAAGTTTTGCCACTTAAGATGGCAAAAATAAAAGTTTTTCAGTTTCTAGTGTGTTATCATGAGAATGGTGGTTAGTTTTGTGCTTCAGAGGCATACTAAAATAAGTAGTTTATTTTTCCTTCCTAGATATTGTAATTAGCCTTTTTCTGCTAAGGCAAAACCAAATCAAACCAAAATAATTAATAACAATAATTAAAAAAAAGCAAAACACTTTTTTTTTTTTTTTTTTTTTTTATCCAAACGTTTGTAGTCTATCATAGTGCTCTGGGTGATAACAAGCATATAAACATTTAGTAGAGAACTACAATGCTGATAGTCGTGGTAAGTCTGAAAATGCAAACATCCCCAATTTGCAAACTTGAAGGCTTTAAAATTGTGTTCTTAATAAAAGCAGAAATTCATTGTGACTGATTTGTAATTCACAGCATAAAAATTACACTAAATGAAGACCCGAGTTATGCAAATCTAAGTCATACACCAACATCCAATAAATAAGTAAGCAGAGAGTTTTTTGCTATGTTCTTAGCAGTTTTTTGATTACATCATATCAGATGCATTTTTTTAGGGATGTAAGTAGAAAAAAAAGTAAATAGCAACTCTAATTTGGTTGTTTATCCCAGTTTCAGATTTGTTCCTTCCCTGGTGCCTAATTACTGTTAGAATAAGAAAGCATGACACATAATGAAGTATTCGAAAATATCTCCTCTGAGCTTTGCTAAAGATACTAATATTTATTGAAATGTGCTCTATGTTTTCTAAGGTACTTTTACTTCTCTACCACTGCAGACTGAATAAGTTTTGCTGAGCAAAAGTCCCCATGGATTCTGATAATGAATACATTATTGCTCTAAGCACAACTGAAACAGAATATTCAAAAAATAGCTTCCATACTACCTGGAGTGACAGCATTAATATTCAATCCCTTTCTCTTCAACCTCACAGTATTCTATTTATGCCACTGCCAATGTTTGGGCTTTATGACTTCTGAAAAACTAACAGCAATGTTTTAAACTGTTGTAAATGAGGAACATTTTCCGTGTACCATAAAAGAAGTCATTGGCCTTGTTATTTGAAATGAGCTATTATATATTAGTTGCACAGTATTGTTTCTGGAGCCCTGAAAGTCCTTTAAATATTTTTTCCTTAAATTTATGGCTTACACTTCACATATAAAATAACATTGAAAATATGTTTTCTATAAAACAATGGAAATAGGACATATTTTGAAGAAGATATATATTATCGAGTATCCACATTAACATACCTGTAATTTCAACTGCTGCCTTGGGAAATGTGTTTCCAGAGAGATGGTTTAACTGTTTGACAGGCAATTATTCTTTGAGAAATGTAGACTAATTAGACAGTTCTTCTTTGTCATAGATATTCAGCTATTGTTCTACACAAAGTGGCATACTGTCAGACATATTGCACCTTTTATAGTTTGGTGCCAAAGAAAACCTTTTAAAATAAATTACAAACATTGATATTATTTAAAAGACACTTCAATTTAGCAGAAATTAATGTTACTTTAATTACTTAGGGAAAAAGGAAACTTTTAAAAACTGAAAAACTTGCCTGCTTTACCACGCAGTAGTTCTGCTCACATCAGTGATACTGTTCACATGAATCAAATGACTATGTTTGTGATTTTTTTTAAAATTATTATTATTATTTTTGACAGATCTGTCAGTGGTTCTCATTTATTCTGAAATAGAAACTACATAGCCATGTCTTTCTTCTCACTCTTCCTCCCATGTGAAAAGTGTAATAGGAAGTCAACAGATGAACTGAATTTTTTGTATTTTGCTTTTAGTTTGGTTCAACTCAGGTTCACAGGACCCCTCACCAAGCAAGTGGTGCATTTTGTTTGAATGTCTAGAGGATATTATGATGCTGAGCAACAGGTATCAGATTTAGCTGAACACTTGGCTACCAATTGAGAAATATAGACAGTTCAGATAATATGTGGCATTCAATATGAGATTAGCCTCCTCATTAAACTGTCTAAATTACATACAGTTCGGTGCTATGGAAACCCTTCCACAGTACTATTATTCCTGCTTCCACAGGCTTACAGGAGCTGGCACTGTTCTTCTGTCAGGCGGTATATTCTAAGTGACACTTTGCAGTTGCCTCAGCTGATTTGAAAGAAAATTTCTCAGTGAAAGAAAAATGGACAAATGTGTGGAAGAATAAGCTCATGAAGCCAAGTTTGAATGTCAGGCTTCTACCTGCCAGAACTAGGTAGAAAATCCACATTACTTGATGCTAAATGCAACATCCTGCCTACTGAAGTTCATTGAAAAGAAAAAACAAAACAAAACAAAGCAAAGAAGCACACACGCACACACAAAAACAAAAACAAAAACAAACACACACACACAAAAAAGAACTATTTCTGTTTACAGAACTTTGGTTTCTTGGTGAGATATTTGAGGTTGTAATACACATGTATTTTGTCTTCCAGCACATCAGCATTTTGTATGAACTTAATATGAGGATGGACAATTCAGGGCCCCTCAAAACTAGCCTTTAGAATCTCTTTCCCTCCTTGTTTACACTGAAGAGTGAAGGTTTATTTATTAAATCATATCTAGCAAAAGTGATGCATTCCCTTGCTAAGCTAATAGCCAGTGGATGCCAAGATACTAAAATAATTGAACCAGGGATATTCAATAAATATAAATAGGACAAATGAAGAATATGAATAGATGAAATGTACCAGGTTCACTAGCACTGGGTGTTCAATGAAATCTGTAATTGTTACTTGTCAATAAGACAAAAAGCCCTGTTAAACTGAGTTAGCTGCCATCTCTATTTTTCTAATCTATATAGAGTCTGCATAGCATATTTTTCAAGTTGTTCATCAAAAGAATGAAAGCAGGGTCTGAAATGAACATTCAAATGCAAAGTATAGAGAGAAGTGTTGAATTCAATTCTGAAAAAAATTACTGCAGTTCTTGCTTCCAGATGGAAAATATAGCAATTTCAAGTTTGGTTCTTGTGGACATGAATAGTCTGAAAAATGTTTTTCTCCTGGCTGAAGCTTCTCTTCTTTTCCTTACAGCCAGCACCATACACACTACCTTAAGCCATGCCCAGCTGATCTAAGGCAAGAAGTATATTCCTTTCCACTGTCTTTCCTTCCCTTTGTTTCTGCTGGGGAAGACTCTTGTTATGCTTTGTTTGCCCTTTCTTACCAGCTGGAAAGGAAGATGGATTTAGACACAAGTAAACTATGAGTTTCAAAGCCTGATCTTCTGTAGTCTAGCCCTTGATCTCTACTTGTGCTCCTTCTGAAGTTCAGCTGTAAAAGGAAGAAGCAATGTCATTTTTCTGCAGTGCTCACACTCAGAACATCGAAAATTAAGGATGAAATTTTGCAGTGAGGTACACAAGCAAAGAATCTCATCATCATCACGATTATTGAGAGGAGTAAAGTGAAATGTATGTGAAACCCTTTCAGGAATGAGTAGAGGAATAATGCTACAGAAGAAAAGAATGATTTTGGAAACATAATATTGTATACTTTCACGTTATTTTGAATGCATTAGGCCTTACAAAAATATTTAAAATATATAATTATGTATGTAAACAACATTGCAGAAGAAAAACTTTGTGATATTTAAACCAAACATTTCTATATCTCTGTAAATTGCCTGTCAGAAAAACATGAAAATGGATATTAGAACATAAAAGATTTATTCTGGAATATCCGTTGTATCTAAAAGAACAGATGAAAATCCATTTTATTTTTAACTAGAAATTCTGACATTATTAAGAAAAGCCTACTGTCTCTTAATGCATAAATAAGAAAACTCCTAACCCAACACGTTCATGTTTTTTCTTTTGTCTTATGTCATATGTCTTATGCCATTTGGCCTCTAAATATTTATGTGCATTCAACCACACAGTCATACAGCAAGCATTCTCCACATTAAGAAAGAAGTCCTTTGCAATGGACTGTTTTTCTACTTGTTGTCCTTCTCTGATTTTAAATTTCCTCCTTTCACTTTTCTTTCTGTCTCATTTTCTCTCTCAGTTTCTTTTTCTTTCTTTCTTTCTTTCTTTCTTTCTTTCTTTCTTTCTTTCTTTCTTTCTTTCTTTCTTTCTTTCTTTCTTTCTTTCTTTCTTTCTTTCTTTCTTTCTTTCTTTCTTTCTTTCTTTCTTCCCCCCCCCCCTCTCTCTCTCTCTTTCTCTTTCTCTTCTCATTTTGTATTTATTCTCTCTTTTTTGAAATACTTTTCCCTTCAGATTCTCTCAACACTGAGAGGCAAAACAAAAGGTTAAGAAATATGAATTGAACAGACTGTAGGCAGTGACCTATTAAGATATTAATTTAGATCAACTTTCCAAAAGTATTCGGCACAGAACACTGTCTTATTTTTTGGGCACTATAGAGACATTTCAGAGTATGTAGTGTAGAAGGCCAGATATCTGGTCACTTTTAATATACAGTCATGCCATAGAGTCTAAGGAAGGTCCGATGTTTTTCAGTTATGGAATGGCCTTAGGTTTAGCTTTTAATCTATAAAATAAAGTAAGGACTTTTTTTTTTTTTTTTTTTTTTTTTAACAAATCACATATCTTCTGTACCTTTGTTATAAGTTAGACCACACAATTTACTGGTCTATTGAAATCATTTTATTAATCAAGTAAGCAGACACAAGCAAAACAGTGCTGGGCGGCTGGGGAGTCTCCGCTCCACCACGGCACGCAACTTCCCCTTTCCAGTGTCGCTGTTTTATAGCATTGAAGTTCCAGCTTGTCGAGACTTGTCGAGACCTGTCGAGACCTGTCGACTTGTCGACTTGTCGAGACCTGTCCTGAGACTGCGCAGTCTATTGTTGGGGGTCGTTATTCTTCCTCTGGTGATCATGTGTTGTGCTTGTGTTCAGGTGGGGGCAAAACAGGATGTCTTGCGGTGGGTGGGTGGTATCTTACAAAATCTTTGTTTTAACAAGGATGTTCACCCAACCCCCCTTCCCCATTTGTCCCCATGTTACAATGTCGTGAGTTGTGAAACCTTACCTCCTCAGTAGATTCTTTAAATTCTCAAGGACAACGAACAAACCCCTACTAATTTATCACACCTTTATATACCAACTCAGTATACTCACTGATGAATGTCTGACTTTGCAGAATAATAGCTTTGCTCAACTCTGGGACTTGTGGGACATGGATATTTTTGAAGTTTAACCTGACTTGTGTACAGAATGTCTGCTAGTACCTTGCTAGTGGAGTATGTGGCTTAAACTTTTAAGCAGAACTGCAGTTTTCTGCTTAATCTCCCCAGAGATCCCTTGTTTCTCTATTTTCTACTTGTTGGCACGTTTTCTTCATTTTATATGACTTGTCAAGTCTTTCTTCCTTTTCTTTCTCTGCTTTCTTCTTTCTCCCCAAATTTCACTTCTTGTTAAGCATAAGTAAACTATATATACACAGGAGCCTATTTGCCTTTGAAATGTCCTTGTCTATATTCGCCTGCAAGTTCAGAGAAGCTCATTTATATCCTGTATGTTAGCTGACAGTTCCACACAGGTGTCTAAGGTACCACAGAATATCTCAAATATCACTAAATGCCTTTGTTTCAGGGACTAAATTGTACTCCCCCTAACCCCTAACCCCAAATCTTCCCCTAACACCACAGAAGGTTTTCCCACTATATTCTCCTGTTCTCTGACCTTTCTCTATTATTTCCATTTCTTAAAATCCCATCCTCAGTTCTCTCTCAAAGCACTCCTCCTGGCAGAACTGTGTGCCTCAGGATCCTGTCTTCAACCTATGTCAACAACAGCCTTGTTGTGAACATCACCTCCAACCTTTTTCTTCCTCAGCTGTCCCTCAGTAATCATCCCGGCTATGTGCTCCCATCAAATTTCTGCCTCCATGAAACAAGGGGGAAACAGAGAGAGAGAGAAAAGATGATTTTGAATGAAATAAAAATGAAGCCTTGCCTTTTAAAAAATCTCAGTGTATGGAAAAGCATAAGGAGAAACAAAAGACACCTTAGTTGCTTGGCTACAGATCTTCATCTGAGTCCAGCTTCTCTGCATAACTGACCTTTTATTGTTATTCCCTCCCTGTAAAAGATGAACTTTTTTTTTTTCTTTTTCCACTTTGCATTGTCTGAGCTAGCAGCTTATATATTAATTTTTACAACATTATTTCCAGTGGGTGCACTTTATATCCTGTGTTCAGCATGTGCTTTTATAGTGTGAAATACATCAGTCACATCAGTCACATAACAGCATAGCTTTTCAGCTATACCAGTCTGTACTGAATCCTATAATGTATAATTAACTTTGCAATCATTAATTAAAACTTGATTATTACTTGTGATAAAAGACCATAATATAATAAAGACAATTTTTTACTTGACCATAAGGGAGATGTGACGGTACTACTAATAATCCTGCAAATTTTAATATAATACTTAACTTGCTATTGTGCTTGTTTCCAGCAGACAATTTTACAGTGTATTTATATAAATAACAATTTTCTAACTCATCCTCAAGGCCTTTTATTTGCTGCTCATACTTTTAATAAATGGAAGAAGAGGTAAAAGTTTCAGGAGCTTAGCATTCTAACCCACACAAACAGAAAAAGAAAAAGAAAATAGTTTGATAGTTCCCAGTAGCTATCAAAGTAGTTATCAAAGCCATGTACCTGCATTTGGGTGGCGTTATATCTCAGCTAGTTACTTCCTTTGGCACAGCACGTTAGGGGGAATCAGGCTATACATCTTCTGATCTGGGCTGGCCCCTCAGTGGCTGTGCCCTTCAATACTCCCACTCACCCCATTAGCTTGTGCAGAACCAGCCTGTGCACCTCAGCAACTGTGCTGCAGTCTACAGCTGTGCTGTATGCCCCCTGAAAGCTCATCCTCCTGAATCATCTTGGGCAAAAAGAGAAAGTTATTCTCTGAATTCCATCTTTCAGACATCCTTAAACAAAACATTTCTATGTTTTCACCATCAAACTGGTTGACACTCTGTACAAGCATGAGTCAGGCCTGGTGCACAGGTGCCAAAACCCAGAGCTGCTATTGGCTTTCCCGACACACTAGGCAATTATTTGCTGATTTTTTTTTTTTTTTTTAAGAAAAAAAGTGAAAAGTACTTTAAAGCATGGAAAGTTTACATCTTCATTATGGGGAAAGAAAAAAAAAACACATGAAAAACTAACTGAATCATTTCACTGACTAAATTATGTCTCTAAAGAATTCATATGCTAATCTCCTTTCTGATTCTTCTGGAAGGCAGCTTATTAAAAAAAAAAACACTGAGATTTTGAGATTCTTAGTTTACAGCAACACTTCAAAACCATAAGCAGTTATGGTCACATAAATAGATAAAATCCATAGCCTTATGTCAGCCTTATAAAGTCAGCCTTATTAGTGTCAGACAGTGATTCACATTGATAAGTAAATGGCTCTTTAGATAGTCTCATCTTTTCCTATGGCTAACTGAGGAGTTAATGATTCTTGGAAAGTATTTTGAGATCTGTTAATTCATAACTCTACCTAGCTCTAGATAATATTATTATCACTATTATTAGCATTAATTATAATAGTAATAACCAGAGAAGAAGCCAGTCAGTAAGAATACCACCAGTATGAAACTAAGCGGGGAGTCACTATCTGATCACTCCAGCACACCTGCATTCATACTTAATGAGAAACAACATAATTTATTGTGAATGTCTTGGGGATTTAATGTCTGCTAACTCTGAAAGCATCAGATTTCAATTGTACAAATGACAGTCAACCTTCTATTTCAAGTTGGAAGTGATTTAGTATTTATCTCAGCAACCTTCCTCCCTCTCTTGTCTCCCCCCCAACTTCTACTATGCATCAGAGATCTTTCAAAGATTAATCTGAAATATGCAGTTGGAGGGAGAAATAAATTAATATTTTATATCATATCGTATAAATATTTATTAATTATACTATATATTATACCTATTTATATTATATTATTAATATAGTAATATTAATTGAGGTACTCGCAAAACAAGACTGAGCCTGCTGAACTAAAGGAGACAGAAATGATACTCAAGTTCTTAACATAGCACAGAAAAGAAAGAAAGTGTGGCTGCACTTTCAAAGCTGAAACAAAACTGAAAACACAAACAAAGCTGAACAAAACAGAAACAAAGCTGAACAAAGCTGAAGTTGTTATTCAGGGAGGGGGGTAGGTTTTTCTCCAATGCAGGAGAGAAATTAAATTCAAAGGGATGAGGGAAGTCTCCTTTTTGGGTTACTGAAGGAGTTATGAGGGAACCTTAATCAACTAGACCTGGATTTCCTTTTTAGGTCTGTGCCCCCTAGTTTGAACCTATACCTATGCTTCTTGCCTGAAGGAAGGGAGAAGGCAACTAGTGCCAGATCTTTGGTCCTGAGGTTAGGAGAAATCTTTGCTGCAGATTTACTTCGGGTATAGATGTGTGTTTGCATGTTTATCTGTCTGCATCTACCTTTTTAGCATTCCTGATTTCTGGCTATTTACTATGAGCACACCCACGTCCTTTTCCATGACTGACAGTACTGAAATGCTCCTACTGAAGAAGATAGCTCTTCTGCTCTGACAGCCAGCGATTTGTTGGTACACAGTGCCTGTGCTCACTGTGGTAAGTTTCCATTAGGCAGAAGGACAAACAGTAAGGCATCAATGGGTCTGGCATGAATCAATGCACTGAGTGCTGCTGAGTGATGGCTGGTATTAACTATCCTCCATTGTTCTGCCACACTGCGTGGAAAGGAGTGGAACAGATCAGACTAGAAATGGCGCACTGGGATTAACTTGCAACTTTCGGATCCTTCTTACTGACTCTTGTAGACAGCTGGAGATTTTGGATTAGGAGTTGTATTAAATGTCATTGAACTGCACAGTATAGCTTCTGTTGGCTGAGCTCACTGAAGTTACTGAGGGCTGCTTCAGCTAGCATTTCTTCTGTGCTTTTCCAACTGCTCCCTCCACTGTCTCCCCACTTGTGAGACTCCCTGTCTTCACACCATCCTCTTGGTTGATTCTGGGGAATCTCTGTGACCACAGCCCTCACACCACAGGGACATGGTTTTTGATTCTGTGTGGCCCCATTTCTGCTTTAGCTATTACACCCTATCTCCAATCCTCCTTCTCCTCCCCTTATTTCTCTCTCTGTCCATTCCCTCTTGCCTTCCCACTGTACACCCTTACTAGTCCTGTGCATACCCCAAATAATTACTCTGTTTCTCCTGGCAGAAGGGTAAAATGCTCCTGAGATGCTGGCCCAGGTGGTGAGATTCATCTAGCGCACTGTCAGCCATGAAAGCAGAAGGCTGCTCCACGATTTGGAAAAATGTTCAGAGAAGTGTTTGGAGGCTGTGGCATCTACAAACCTTTCTACGGAATATTCTGTGGTGGGCATGGTGCACACAGCTGGCAGAAAGTAAAGTGAGATGTAAGACATGAATAAATAAGTGGTTTACTCTGTGGGGCATCTAATGAAAAGCAGTGTGGACATGACTACTGCACTGCAAAGGTTCAAGCCCTTATCTGTGCATGTCAATGGACATGCCACTGTTTCCAAGAACTGGTATACCTATGCAAATTTTGATTCCACGGAGAGATGAAAAACCGTTGAGTCCCTCCAATTTCTCCCCTCAAGTTTTCTTTTTGCCTGTCACCGGCATAAATGAGATTTAGCTAGTCATTGTCAGCATCTTTGGCATTTATCGGACCCAAAGATACACCATCAGACAGAATATAGAAGCTTGCCTCACCCAATTGTTTATAAATTGGTGACATCAGACAACACCAGACATTGCTGACTGCCACAGTGTTTGACATATTTTCAGAATTATGTCTTTCCTGGAATAAGCACCATTTCTTTATTCTTGCTACTTACAGTACAAAGTCAGTACAAATCAAAGAACATTTTTTCTCTGAACACTTTTGGACTTTTCTTTACAAAATGCCAGATATCCACATTTTCCCCAGAAGTGATAGTGCATATAAATTGCAAAATGTTTTTATCATTTCTACTAGAAGTGGAGAATGTGATCTCCTTTCATGCTTTAGCAATTTTGCCAACATTAATTAAAGATATTTTAATGAGATTTTTAGGAATTACTTCAAGCTATAAGAAAACATAATCTCTTGATTAAATTTTACATAACAAAATTATATTTTGAAAATCCTATGTAACTTACAGATCTTGTAAGTCAGATAGCTTGTTGAATTTTACAAATAAAAAGCTGATTTGGCAGTAGAGATACTATCACGACTAGGTGTGTCCAGGAGCCTGCAAGTTGCAAGTTCTACATCTAATGTAAAATTTAATCCTTTTTTTTTTTTTTTTTTTTTTTTCCTGCTGTGTGCCAAAAGTCATTATAATGCATAGGGGAATAAGTTCTTAATTTCTGAATAGCTGGTCAAGAAAAATTTAATGGCAAAATGATTATTAATGTAATACCATGTACAGAATTCAGAACATGAATGGTTAACAACACAAAGCACAATTAACTTTACTCTTCCTGCATACATGTATATGTCAAAATATATGTACTTCTGATGATATCTTCAAAGGTACAAAAAAGTGTAGTATCTTAAGCTGTCATTGGCACCTAACAGAAGTTAACCACTTCAAGACCCCTCTGTGTCTTTGAAAATTTTCCCCAGGCTTGTAGACAAATCTGGTATCGGGAACAGACATAAGGTGGGAGAAGCTGGCGGAAGGGGTCTTAGCTTATCATTAGCATTGGATGGCGTAACACTTTCTCGTGCATCATATGATGGGTCCATGGTTGCATGGATGTACAGCCCTCCTACCCCTCTCCACAAATAATAATGAAGTTGTATCCACCTTTGGATATTATATGGTATTGATCATTAATGTAATTTGAAGTTGCATGCTTGGAAAACACAAGTCTCTCATCTTTATGTTCTATTTGGTAATTTCCTGTAGCTCAGAGTTCACTTCATCTACACAGGTTTGGGGAAGGCTCAGCAAATGTTATCGTGTTAGCTGAAGCTGGTTAAATTTGCTGCCTCTGAAGTACGATGTGCCTCAGTTACCATCAGAAAACGTTTTTTTCTCTCTTAGGAGCATAAGGAGTATGTATTTGCAACTGTATTCACATGTGAAGGGATAAGATAATATTTCATATTAACCAGTCACTTGCATAATCCATTCTCTTTGGAACCCTCCTATACCACCTTCCCCTGGCAATGTCCAAGGATCCTCACCTCCACTCTGTGTGACCCAGCTGCATAACCTGCATAACATTGCTGAGGATATTGGAAGAGTAAGAGCTCTGAGAGATCTCTAGAAAGATAAGAAATGTGAAATTGCACAGAAGTTGGGTTGCTGAGGTGGGGATTGAGAAGAAAAAAAGAAAAAAAATACAATATGGAAATATATAAAATCACAGGCTGAACTCATGTGTGAGTTCATATGTTTGTGAACAGACTAGAAATGAGAACAAGAATGCAGCCTCTGGAGTTTGTGTAGATGTTTACAAATAATATTTGGATTATATTATTTTCACTGTCCTGTATTCATTGCAAAATGGATAGCAGTAGTCCTTATGAATGCTATCAGTGCATCTGTAACAACTGATGATTGCTGGCAGCGGTTCCAGGAACCTGTAGTCACTGGTGAATGTACAATTCCAAAGCCTTTGCTGCTTGCAAATGCTTTATTTATTATATTATATTATATTATATTATATTATATTATATTATATTATATTATATTATATTATATTATTTATTTTATTTTATTTTATTTTATTTTATTTTATTTTATTTTATTTTATTTTATTTTATTTTATTTTACTTTTTATTCCTTAAATCTGAGGTTTTGATTGAATTTATGACAGTAGTGGTTGTAAAGAGGGTAGTTAGCTTGTTTAAAGTATAATATATGATTTTAAATTGATTAACCCAGACATTTATTAGTCAAAGTGAAGTTACAACATTGATTTTAACATATCATCCTTAAAGTCAGCTAGGCCATCATCTATGCAGTGAAATGTCCCCTTTGGTAAAGCACTAAATCTATGTAACCATCAACATCCACTTATGATAATGTCAACATTTCTTTACTTTGGGGGTCTCCATAAAGCAAATATAGTTTGTATGTACCCATTGAGATAATTTGATCTGTAACCTTTACTGATATTCGTTATTTTGGCGTACATCCATTCTGCTATACTGTGTGTGAGGGAGTTTTATTTCCCCAGATGTGCAACAAATGTTTTAAAATATCAGCTAGAATTTTATAAACTGCATCATTCAATTCTAAACCATGTTAGAAGTTCTATTGCTACAATGCTAAGAAGGATTTATATGTCCAAGAATAAATAATTAATAGAACAATTGATGCACAGGGAAGATTACATTGGTTATAGTGAAGAATACAAGACAGATGATGCCAAAATGAACTTCCCCTATAGACATCATGTTCTGAGCCTTTGAAGGCTGCCAGGAGCAAATTAATTCTGGTTTTAGCTCTTTATTTCCTATTTTATCTACTTGTCTTCTAACAATTTGCTTCTGTCCAATAGACATGAAACGTACATCATTAAATAGAAAATATCAAGAGCCAGCTTAGTCAGTGTCTGCTACAGGATTTATTCCCCTTGCAGAAATATGACTTTATGTTGCTGTGTTTCCTTCTAACATTGCAGGAGTTGTATAGTCTTTCTAATTTAGATACATGCACAAAAATGCCCAAGCTGAAAGAATGGCTGAAGCTCAAAATGCTGGAGAGAATGGGATGCCATGCAAAGGGACATTGACAAGCTTGAAAGATGGGCCTGTGCAAAAAATATGTAGTTAAACAAGGACTAGGGCAAGGTTCTGCATCTGAGCTGGAGCAATCCCAAGCACAGATACAGACTAGGCAATGAGTGGATTGGGAGCAGCCCTGTGGAAAAGGACATGGAGGTACTGGTGAATGGAAAGCTCAACAAGAGCTGGCAACACGTGCTTGCAGCCCAGAAAGCTGATCACATACTGGGCTTCAAAAGCAGTGTGGCCAACAGGCTGAGCGAGATGATTCGCCCCCTCTGATCTGCTCTTGTGAGATCCAACCTGTAGCACTGCATTCAGTTCTGGAGCCCCAGCACAAGAGGGGCATGGACCTATTAGAGCTAGTCCAGAGGAAGGCCACGGGGAAGATTAGAGGGCTGGAGCACCTCTTCCTCATCAGGCTGAGGGAGTTGGGTTTGTTCAGCCTGGAGAAGAGAAGGTTCTGGGGAGACTTTACAGCAGTCTTGTAGTACATAATAGGGCTCTACTGAAAAGATAGAGAGGGAGTTTTTGCAAGGGCATGTAGTGATAGGACAAGGGTTACGAGCTTTAAAGTGATGGAGGGTAGATATAGATTAGATATAATGAACAAATTATTTACTTAGAGGGTGGTAAGGCACAAGTTGCCCAAAGAAGCTGTGGATGTCCCATCCCTGGAAGTGTTCAAGGCCAGGCTGGATGGGACCTTGAGCAACCTGGTCTAGAGGTATGTGCCCCTGCCCATGGCAGTGGGGGTTGGAGCTAGATAATCTTTAAGGTCTCTTCCAACCTAAACCATCACATGATTATAGTGTACGACACTGATGTACATTGGTTCTCTGTTTCTAGCCTGTTTCTTCCACTTTCATCTCACATTCATGTTACTGGGAGTCACCATAGAAAGAGGTTATTTTCTGGATTAGAAAAGCTAATTCCCATATAATTTTCTTCTATATTTCTTTCATGTGAACATATGTGAAAGATTTCTGTTTAAAATCTTTGTGTTCTGCAAAATGTTATACAGAGGGCCAGACATAGTACCTTTGTAAGGCTTTCTTTTATTAATTGGTTCTGGAGCAAAATGTTCCATCCTGGTTAAAAAGAAGACAGGATAGTTCATTGAAAATCTGAGCTCTTGGGCTATTTTTCCTCTCAGGAGGCATCTGTAATAGGTCTTCTTTGCCCATCCAAGTCTTTAACTTGCACTGAAGTTATTATTCAGCTGGTGTAGCTTTCATGTAATACTTCTTGTTAGAGTCTCAACTGATTTAAAAGGCATGAATAATTAAAATAAATTTAGATATTGAACAAAGCTGCTGTCTTGCCAGGTATATGGTGCTCAATCAGAAATCAGCCTGCATCCTTTCTGTATGAAGGAAACGATTCTTGGGGTACATCCAAATGTATTCTAAAGCTTGTGATGATTCTTACCTACAACAGATGACACTGCCTCTTTAGACAATTGCATATGATTGCTCTAAAACAGCAATTAAGAATCATTTTTTACAAACTGTTTTGGATATATTTTGTACAGTGTGTGTGTTATGAATGATTTTCAGCAAAATACCTATTCTGTGAAATACAAAGGGAAAGTTAATCTGACCAACTATTTTGTCCACCTTCTTCAGTTTATTTTTAACACTTAAAAAACGTTCTTAAAACAGTTAAAATAGCAAAAATGTGGGCTGGACAGTTCTTATTTTTCTTTTCTGTCATTCACATGGTGGCAAAAAATGAACAAATCTCTGAAGTGAAATGCTTTCCGTTGAAGTGTTTGCTGATATTATATAAGAAGGCCACCACATAAAAATGTAATGTCAGAAGTATCAGTGAATAACCTGTCAGAAAAACTGCTCTTAGATACAGAGTGGAACAATGTAAAAAACAACTACGTCCTGCATAATTATTTTCATCATGTTTACTATGAAAACAAAAATCTTTTGCATTTTTAGAAATGTAGAGGCTGTAAAGCTCTGTGTTAAAATATCTTCCAAAAAGGCACTGTTAGTAAGTGACAGAAATCCATCCCATAATGTTCCCTGTGCATCCACTGTTTCTTAGTGCTTACATCAGCAGCAATGGCTTCTTCTCCCTTACATGAGAATTCCTTTTCCCAGGACTTCACTTATTCACTCCTAAATGAGCAAGTTAAGTGCTGTAGTGAACTGCTACCTATTTCAAAGAGATATCAGGCTCACTGCTGTCTGTTGAAGGTCTCATACCATAATATAACCACGGGAAATTTTGATTCCATCCTGTATATAACATAGATAAAACAAAGCTGAATTTTGTAGCTTGAATCTGTCATATTTGTCACATCTGTACTCCATTAAAAGTGCTCAATTTACCAGCTATTTCCCAGTTAAGGACAAATGAGCAGAGAGGCAAAGATCATCCTTTTTTTTTTTTTTTTTTTTTTTTTTGTTATTATGTTATTCAAAGATGAACACTTCTTCAATACAGAAGTATTTTGTTCTCTTTCCCATGATCCTTTCATTGGAAATTTTTCTGCCTGGGCAATGGTAAGGCAGAGTTCCTAGAGCAATGCAGTTGGTGGCCATGTAATTGAAAACTGTATCATAATATGTAGACATGAAGGGAAGAAAGTATTGTTGTTCAAAATTTAATTCTGGCATTCCTCAGCTTTACAAAAACTATTTTGCCTCCTTCACTCTGGTCTTTTTAAGGATCTTTTTTTTTGTTTGTTTGTTTGTTTGCATAATCTTAAAATTGAGTCTCCTAATTCTGAATTTGTTATATTTATCTTTGTTTGTAATGGGGATTTATTGGAAAGAAAAAAAGTTTGACTTTTTTTTTTTTTTTGAGTCTCATAAGATTGCTTCTTGAGTTGATGGAATGAAGCAGTCTCCCGAATCTAACTTTAACATCTCTGATTACTCTCAGTATACCACAGTAATTTCATAAAAACAAAGTCTTAAAATGTTTTTGAAATGTATCAGTCACTTTTATTTAAACACATGGGTATAAAATTCCGTGAGTCAGGACTGGTGTTAAAACTAGCTTGATTTTTGAGTACAGAGGCAGTTATGAAACATCAAAGTATATATATAAGACTGAGCTTACGTGCTGTGTTATATCCATGAGGGTATCATTATGGCAAATATGCTGGCATCTGCTTTTATATTTCTTTGCAATTTCAGAATAATCTTTAAAGATATTTGGTTAAATCATTTTGGCATGACTTTGTACCTCTGGGCATCATTGTTCTTTCTACTCTAAGTATAATATCAGCTATGTTCTTTCGAGATTAAGGAAGTTATCACTGCAGACAACACAGGCAGATAACTTTAATTTGTGTATGATTTTCACTGTGCTGCTTAAGTCCCATTGTAATTTGATGTCATAGTTCAAACATGTCTTTCTGTTAACAAAACAGGAACAACAATTCATCTTCAACACTCACCATATGGCAGAGATATTGATATGCAACAAGGCATAGTTGAATTAGCATTTTCTGCAAGCCATGCTCATCTGTGTAACTGATTCAATAATTAGATGTGTTCTTTCCTGTCTACAATTAAACTTATCATCTTTGCTAATTGAAAATGCCCAGTCTCATTTTGGCAAATCCGGAAAGTGTAAGTAATACAGTTTTAGGAAAAAGCTGCTGGGTTTTTCTTTGTGTTTTCCTTACTGCTGACAATTGCTTCTTGTAGGGAGGAGGGAGTCCAGTAAGTTACTATACAATAATTTAGAGTTTTTGTGTACATTTGATTCAGTGAAGCCTTTTTGTTATTTTAATGCATCTGTTCAAAGAAAATACTTTTGCTTAGTCCAGCAGGACTGCTAAAACATTTTGTCTGCTTCATCTGTGTAGGAGCCTTTGCTTTAAGATAAACATCATTTCTACTGCTGATCAATTCAAGATCATAAAGTCCCACCTTCAACCTTCCCTACAGAGTTTTGTCACTAAATCAAGTCCCTTAGAGCCATGTCCACAAGCCTCTTAAATATCTCCAGCATTTGGAAACTTCACCACTTATCTGGGAAGCCCATTCCAACGCTTGACAACCGTATCCATGAAGAAACTCCTCCTAATATCCAGTCTAAATGTCCCCAGCACAAAGTCAGACCATTTCCTTGAGTCCAATCACTTGTCACCTGAGAAAAGAGGCTGACACCCTCCTTTTTTCAGCCTCAGATAGTTGTACAGAGAGATGAGGTCTCCCCTCAGCTTCATTTTTTCCAGACTAAGCAGCACCAGTTCCCTCAATCACTTCTCTGGTCATGTTGTTTTCTGTTCCCTTCACCAGTACATGAGTGTGTGCTAGCATAATGAATGCATGGCTTTGGCAAAGTTGCCTTGCTGTTCCACTCATCAAAATTATTTTATTACTTTCCAAGGCAAATACGGCCTTTCTCGTCCTTTTAAGAACTTCCTATTTTGCTCCTGTAGTCCCAATGTCACTGTCAGGAACCTGGTCCAAAGCACACAGGCAGCCACTGAACCCTCAGTGAGATAGTTCTGCTATTATATGTTGAAAACTCCTCAACTCATATTACTAATGTGGCTTTTTGACTTCTGCTTTGAAAATAATTTGTTCAGTGAAGAAAGAAGATGAGAATCTGTCACTCTGGAGCCAAGCACCATGTAGCAGTGCTCAGCGTTCACTGAATGTAAGCAGCTGCAGAAACTTCTAACCCGCAATGGCCAAGGTTCCATGAAGGCTGGCCAGACACCAGCATGTCAGAACTGTGGAGGCTGATGGCTCTTGGAAAGACACCACTTTCCCTAACATAAGGACGAGGAAGGAGACTCAGTTAATGTTGATGTTTAGTCAGGATGATATGGGTACAAGTTTATGGATTATTTATTATTGTCATTGTCATTGTTATTGTTATTGTTATTATTATTAGTAGTAGTAGTACTAGTAGTAGTATTTAATGAAATAAAGATATCATCAAAGATATCTTTCCTAGTTTTCTGTCTAGTGGTTGGACATATATTTCCACATATTTTCTCTTTTCCCCTAATCTGATTCTGAGATGTATTAGGCATAAACTGCTGCTATGTGTCTAGTAGTCTTTTTATATTATTATTATTATTATTATTATTATTATTATTATTATTATTATTATTATTATTATTATTATTATTTTCTCTTCTGATTCTGCCACAAATATTCAAGTAAACTGGGAAGTGAATAGATGAGGACTCATGAACACATAGCATAATTTTAAAAGAAATTTCTTTAAAAAGAAACTCTGCAAGCCAGAAGTTCATGAGTTTCTCAGTCTTGTTTTGCCATTGAAGAATTTTTAACTGCCTATCTCTCCTTGCTTCCAAATATCTGTGTTTTGCATGGTCCTGCAGTCTCTCACCCTATAGTCTCAGGAGCTTTACAAACACATTAAATGTAAATTTGATGCTGAAGTCCATTTCACAAATATAGATTTTCTCCTCTGGGGTTGTGATAGCTATCTCTTTCATTTTGTAAACTCTTGTTGTTTTGCAGCCTTCCTGTGGTTATCTGACTTCTGTAGCTGGCTGAAAGTGTATCAGTAATCTTCTCTTGGATATCCCTTAGTAGTTATCTTAGTAACAAATTCCCTGTTTTTACTCTCTTTTATATTTAGTCCTAATATCTTAGAGTCCTTCCTTAAATAAATGGCCCCATTTAAAGGCAGTACACAACCTAAAATATAACACTCCATTACAGCTTTACCTCCTTGCTACAGATTTATTTAAGATGTTTAGTTCCTATTATAACTCCACTCAGGAACTTCACATGCCCTGTTTCTCCTCCCTTATCTCACTTATCTTTCTGAGAACATAAGGTACAAAATGATAATTCACTCTCCTGCTGTCTACCCCCTTCCAAGCTCTACCACTAACTGTACACTCCACAGCCCAAAGCAGTTCAGTATTCAATTGAGTTTATTAATTTATATATAGCGATCACATTTGTTTCCTGAAAAACACTGGATGTTGAATTCATTGCAGCAGTTACACAAATACATGCACAAGGGAGCTTATGAATGAGGCTTTGCTTCAGTGGATGGATTTCAGCACACAAGCTTACTTTTCAGACCAGAAATGCCTCAAAATCACTTATTTGTTCATCCAACAACATGGAGGTTGAATATGAATAACCTAAATCAGTAGGAGAGTGTGAGAAAAAACGAAGGTACTACCAGTATTGTGCTCATCTTTTCTACAAACAGGTAGAGTTCACATCATCTCACAGCAAGAAAGGCTGTTTCTGCACATTTTTTTTTTTTTTGACACTTAAGGGAGAAGCATGCAATTAATAAAACTGTTTCTTGAATTAAGGATTTTTTTTTTCTTAATTTTCCTGGGGAACATTTCCCTTACCCAAGCCCCAAAGTGCTCACAGTATCTTCTGCAGGTTGGTGAGCAGGAACAGACCTGTGCTGTGCCTGCCCTGAGCCTCTTCACTTGCTTCTCTCCAAGCAGTACAAGAGGGGCAGCCAGAGACTCTTAGTAACAGGAGGGATGGAATTTTGTCTACCTGCTCCCAACATCTGAAGTGTTTTTTTCTCTGGAGAAGGCACAGTTTTTGTCTACCCAAATTTGGACATAGGCAGAGCTGGCTGTTGAAATCCTCCCACGAATATTTGTTATCTCCTGCTGCTCATCCCGGGTGATCAGTTGCCCACCCCATTCTTGCTCCAGCTCCTTCTGATCACAGGGATCTCTGCTTGTTGCTTCAGGAGGGAGCATAGTGGAGGGTCTTCCAGTGCTGGCCTCCTTTCTTGCTCCCAGCTCCATGTCTGCAGGAGCAGGGGCTTTTGAATCTGATTGGTGTTTATCTGGCAGCCTACTGCTGCTCCATAGACACCAACCTTCGCCAAAGAGGTCCACCACTTGCCTGCCCACCGTGGAGACCCTCATCCATGTGAACCTGATTTAGATGTCTTCAGAGCCCTCTTCTAGGATGCACGATTTTAGACCACAAGAGAGCAGCAGTGCATAGCCACTCTATTAACTTACTGGAGCTTATTTAAATTGTATGCCCTGATTTGATATAAGCGAAGGCTATGATTTTCAGGCAGTGCTGAGCAGTCAGAGCTCATGGGAGAGTCAATATGAACTCTGGCCTTAAGCCTCTGGAAAAATCAGATCCATAGTGAAGCAGGGCAATCTGTAGTTCTCATTCTAGAAGTAGATTTTATGAGCTGCAGGTAAACTGTTGCATGAAATCAAAGCTGAAGGCATATTTATCTTAATGGAAAATGAAAAATATATCCTTCCTTCCATTGATTAGATTTTTTTTTTCCTTGTGTGTTGTAAACCTTTCCATGGCAGCTATTATTATTTCCATATCCACTATTATTTTCATTACTGTTCAGGCACTGCAGGAGAACTAAAGTAAAATCAAGAGGTAGCTGCAAATTAAGCTGTTATATAAACAGCTGCTTCTGACACTCAGCCAAACAACCAACTGCTGCATTGTAGAGGAAGGCTTAGTCCCAGTTTCAAATAAAAAAATCTTCTGGCATGGAGGACCATTCTCCAGGGCTTGGAGATTGGGATGGCAGTGCTTTCAGCTCCATTTGGAGACAACCAGATTAACTGATGTAACCTTAAATCACCAAAACAAACAAACAAACAAAAGCCAAAAAAAAAAAAAAATCTCTGTACTTTTGGGCAGACAAATCATGTCCATCTTTGATAGCTATGTATATCTAGACCAGCTCATGCATTGAATTTTCTTCTGTATCGAGAGCTGTGGTAGAAATTTTTGAGGGGCCTGGGAAGATTGCTGCTTGGCATTCATACACTAAATACATGTAAAAAGAGAGAAATGGTATGGGACCTTCCCACCTTTCAGAATCCCTGAGGACTGAGGTGGCAGAACCAGCTGCTCTGGAGCTTGGTTGGTGCCAGTCAGCCCAGAAGGACCAGCTGCTGGTCCTTCTGGGAGAGCCCTACCACTGTTTGCTGTGCCCTTGGGTCTGCAATCTACAGTGGAGCCATGGCAGTTTAAGGAAACTGCAGGTTTGTGTAATCGGGGAACATTTGTTTTACATCTCAGGAACAGCAACAGCCCAGGGAACATTATGGCTTTCTGGCCTCCTACGGTGCAAAATACCAGTGGTCTGTGATTCTGGGTGTCTGTCCTGTACAGGCAGGCTGCTGCTGCTGCTGCTGCTGAGGTCTGAGATGGAGGCAGGGATTCATTTCCCTTTTTTAGGCAACCAATTTGCAGCTAGACTCACACTGAGCATTACAGCCTTGCACCTGGAGATTACACTAATTCTGGAGAGGTGCAGGCTTGGCTGTGGACAACTCTGAGTGAGTAACTGTGAGGAAGTCTGTAGTAGCACTGTCACCATCACTGGGAGCCCAGCAGGCTCCTCTATCCTGTAGATAAATCTCCTCTCAACTCATAACAGATTAATGGATCCCCAGACTGGGAGATCTATGGCCGCATTCTGTGGCCTATCCATAATGAATGAAAGGTGTAGATTAAAGCAGTGACCGGTTGTGTTATTTATAAATAAGAAACATTGTTCTGTTCTGAAAAAATATATATATATATATATATATATATATAAGTATTATTTACCCAACACTACATTAAATATCCCCTCTTGTAGAAAAATTGCCTGTGCTGATCCCACTCATACTGTGCTTGCTGAACTGACGATAGACAATTTTGTTGGTGCTAAATTTAGGAGATATGGATGCTATATGAGAAGTTGTGTCCTAAAATGTGACAGCACCTACATACTCAGCAAATCTGTTTCCTATATGCGTTCATAAACATGCCTGGTAGTGTTACAAATAATTTTTACTAGATTTTCAGTCTTGCTAGCACTTCAGAAACAGTATAACTAAGTGGTGTCAGCTGGATTTTATTCACCTGAGTGCATTAGAATTGCTCACTGCTTTCCATTACAGGCACAAACAAATGAAAGGATAGCTGCAGGGCTGTAATGGGTTGCAAGGCACACAGGGCAAATTCTGTCCTCTCTAGCTAAATCTGTACATGTCAGCTGCGCAGCTCAGGGCATATGCTTGGTTACCTGTACACTCTAACTGCTCACAATTTTCTGTGTCCTGTGTCTGCTCCATGCCAGCTCTCTCTCTCCCGGGCAAAGCTTGGACACAGTGGAGGAGTACCCTGTAGGCATTCCTTTAGGGGAGGATGTCTTCTGTTAATTGAGAAGACAGACTTTTGCTTTGCGAGGCTAACTAAGCAAGTGAAGTTCACGTAACCTGTTTCATTAGATATAATGTGTTCTTAAAAATTCACCAGTCTCATAAATGTAGTGATGCTGATTCTTTGAGACTATTCCCATTCACTTCCTTTTTTCATAATCATAAGTCCAAGGTTCATTACTTTTTTTTTTTTTTTTTTTTTTTGCTTGCTTTTATAGATGATTTTCTATTTTCCTTTACATCACTGAGAACTAAAATACTTTTCTGTCAGCTACTGCAGACCTCTTTCTTCTTCTCTCTTTTTAATTCTATTTTTACTTCTGCTTCTTTGTCCCTAATGCTGTTTCCTTGTTCTCCCCCATCTCTTTTTAATGTAAGACATAAACAGAACATTTTATTTTGGGAAAAATGCTGCTGTAAAAAGTAAATTGCCAAAAAATAAAAATGAAAACTCAAAGCTCTGCCTATTTTGTGTCATGCTTGTGGTGACAGAATTAGGACAAGACTGGAAAATTTCAAGGTTTTACACATTTTCAAAGTAACCTGTTTTGGCATAGAACACCTAATGAGTATTACCATGGTAACTCTTTGAGGACACTGCAGTGAATCTTATTTGCTTTTACTGCTGTCACTTTAAAACAGTAGCATTAAAAATGGTAGGAAGACTACCCTCATTGCAAAACTTGGATCAGTTTGAATGATCCATGATGGGATTGGGAAATAAATTCTTTGACTGCAGATCTGTGAATACATCAGTTGAGAGGAGCAATGAGCTTGGCATGAGTGCTATCCTCAGCTACCTGAGGAGCTGGATACTCTCCCATATTTGAATCTGTGTGTTCATTAATGATTTACCTCTTAATTTTGCAGGTCTGCTGTAACAACATGATTAAGATCTTATTCTATGCCACTTTAGAAAGTATCCTGGTGACAATGTACCTTTCATTTAATGGTAGAAACATAGGCAGCGGTAGAACAGGAAAGCAGGCAACCTAATTTCTGAGGTGAGCCCACTTATAAACATTTTTCCAGTTTAGAGGCAAATAGGCCCAAGTGGGAGGTGGCATGGCAGGAAATTTGGTCAGAAATAACAAATGCAGCAGATGGAGTGTGAAAAGAGGCAGTAGTGTGACTTCATGTATTTTGGCAGGTATGAATTTATATGTTTTGAAAGGTATCAGTTTATTAACTTTGAGAAAAGCATGGTGAGATGAAGTAGGAAAGTGGGAGAGTATAAAAGGAGATTGGCTTGCATCTTGCAAGAGCTATCCTTAAATGTCATCCCTGTTTTTTTACAAAGAAGCAAAGATGAACTTAAAGTCATGTTGATTTTTCAGGTATTATTTTGTATGACTGGCAATTACGAGTTTGTATGAAATACACTGAGTGCCTCCTTCAAAATTCAGGATCCCTCCATCCTCATAAACTCCCAGAAAATTAATAAGAACTGATTGCCTGCTCAGATTTGCAGTCATGACTTTAGGCAAATTAATGTTTCATATCTGAATTGCACAAATATGGAAAATATTTTCATCAAATGTATCTTCATTACAGAACACTTTAGCAGGGATATTGTATGTTTCATGATGTCAGGGATATCTTTAATAATTCAATAAATGTTCCTTTACTCTTCTGTGTTCTCTTTGTTCTTGTTATATTCTAAAGAAACTTAAAATGTTTCAAAACTGAAGTCATTGATATAACTGTCTTGTTTTATCTCCAGCAGCTATAAACTCCTTTATTTATTAGGTACTTCAGGCCGAGGTGATGTCGGCTGAGGATTATTTTAGGTATGAATGACAATAACAGATTGGGTTTTATGGGTATGTTTGTCTGACCGGCTAGGGAAAATTAAATAAAAAAATGGGTCTTTAATAACTGTTGGTAATAAAGAAAAGTTAGGGTCTAGTTTAGTGTGATACTGATGTAGATGCTTAATTTCAAGCACGTGAGCAACTCCATTAAAATTGATTGCACAATTAAACATTTTAAAGATTAGTCTCTGAAAGGCTTTTAATGTTTAGGACATAATGTAGAAGAGCACAAGCTTCTGATAGCTTATCCTATATGGACTGAAAATTGATCAATGAATATTTCATGTTCATGTCCACAGATTGTGAAAAGGCTGACAGAAATAGCCTTAGAAAGTGCAAATAGTGTCTGAAATGAAGGGGAGAAATGTCAGTCTTGGCCAGAAGTGCTTAATTTTGACCTAATACCTCACTGAATGAAGAGGGAAATGTCTCTGTTTTCATGAAAAAAAAAAAAAAAAAGAAAGATTGTCTCCTCATGGAAATAAAACAAGTCTTCAAAGTTAAGTGAGTGTAGAGATCCTGTGAAATGAAGAAATGGGACATTGAATTTTAGCTCATTCACTGATTCTTTTTAACTTTATGACATAGACTTAGCTGGGACCTAAAATAAGAACATACTGCAATTTAGATAGCCTTAACAACTAGTCAAGGGACAAATGGGCTGAGAATCTGTCTGTAGATCTCTGAGGGAGCAATTGTAAATATTCTAGACATACAACTGGAACAGAAAGACATTCTGATCCCAGAAGTAGTAAAATGTAGCCTCTGCAAAAGTTAGTTACAGAACTTACAAACTGTTGGAAAGAAAAGAATAGATAAGAGAAGGAAAACTGGAATGAGAAAAGAAGTACTTAAAAAGTTCTTGAAAAATTCCTGAAAAAAAAATAATTTAGGACAAGATGGAGTATGTCAGAGGTTTCACAGTAATGTTTCCTGTAACAAAGGGGAGGTGTTCAAGGATGACATTTCTAAGACATCTCCTATGCAAAATCCAGTGCTGATTTCATTTATATCTTGTTCCAAACCCCTGTATTTCATTTCATAAATGGAGATGGAGCCCACTGAATTATATCACCCTGTGCAGAAGATTATGGGGAATTAATCTTATATATATATGGGGAAATAATAGAAGACTATGCAGTGTGTCCTATATGACACGGAGTCTACTAACTAATGGGAAAGGTAAAAGGTATCATTTAGAATGTCTAAGCAAAAACTCCACTGCAACATTCTTTTCAGTCACACTGCATAGTGCAGATGAGCAAACTCTCACTGTAAGCTCTCACAGGTCACATGTGTTACATAAAATCAATTCAAGTGGTATTTGTACTCCTTGCTAACTAACTAGTTGTACAAAGTTGTTTTTGATTAAATTCATTAACCTTGTTAATAGCTGACTTCTTTCTTCACCAACTCAAATATCAGTTTTCCCGGAGTGCTTAGAGCAGCAATATCTCAGCACCTAGAAATTTTTGACTACCATTTTATCTTCAGCTTTCACTTAAAGCATTCATATCTTAGCTCAAAGAAAATATGTTTTTAAATGAATGGATGATTTGTACAACATTGAAACTGAAATAAAAGAAGGAATTACAACCTTTGTTTCTTTTATTGCCATATTGTGTGCTTGAATCTGTTGGAAAAGTTACCTTTTCTTCTAATGAGCAATGGAGAGCCTGATAGTCTTGGTAGTGATCATATCCCATTATGACAAGCTGAAAGTTAAAATTTTTCCTCTTATTTTGAACAAAGAATGATACGATCTTTGAAACTAACCAGTGAAAGTGCAAACAGCAAGCATTGTATTAAAATATCAATTGTCGGTAGTCGCAGGATAAATTACTGTGGAATATAATAAGCCTCCGAAGTTCAAATGATACATATAATTTAAATCAGACACTACTTACACTGAATATACCTGAAGGTAGTATAATTATGTTGCAACTGCAGAATATTTTTATACGGTATATATAAATTAGGCTTGAACCAGTGTTTGGCCTCATGAACAAGATGATCGTTTTCCTTGGCCTCTCTGGTGGGGCATGGGTCTTACAATCCCTCTCATTTGTATTCCTGACTGTGAAGTCCCCCAGTAGCCCCAGTTTCAAGCTCAGGTATCAGGCAGCCCCTGACCAGGGGAGACCTTATTATTTTCAGAAACCCTGGTTAGTAATCCTGTTGCTGAGCATTAAGGTTTTACAATACAATGAGAGAATTGATAAAGGTTAAAGTGATAATTCCAGCTTGGGTTGATTTAGAATATAAATATAACCACAGTGAATAACAGTGGCTAGCTGTATGTAGGTTGGAGAGAATTAAAGACCATAATATGTACTGTATAACTAATTAGTATTCCAGACAGAGTCTGCAAACAGATTTTGTAAAATGGGAGCACTACATAATTAATATGTACCCATATCACACTGAAGAGTTGATTCATTGCTAGAAATAGGGGTATTACATCAATTTCTTGTATGCCTAAGATGTGCTAATCAGAGTATTCTGAGTTTAAATAAGGAAAGAAAGATACTACAGTCTGCACAAATACATTCCAGTGTTCCTACCTGTAGAAATGAAGGAAGAGCCAGGGAAAGATCCTATTCTTTCTTACATATGAAATATGCATGTAGCATAGGATTCCTGGTCTGGTGGGAGTTTATATGTACATATGCACACATGTAAAAACATATGCAGGATATCTGGGGATTTGCAGAGATGAGCACAGAGTGGCTGGCTTCCCTATCAGAGTCTGCTGCTTCCATGCCACAATGTGCAGTGTGACACTGTTGTGTAATGAATAGTCATTGTCCCATTTCTGATAGGGCTACATTTGTGCTCAACTGCACACAAGCATGCAAAAATAACACTTTTTTGGATGTTCTTTGAATTTATAGACAGTGGTTTGACTGACCCTGCTGCTCAGCTCCTTATTCATATGTTGGAGAGGGGACAGCTGCTAATTAATGGATGATATACACAGGTAAAGTAATAAATTATTATTTATCACTTCATGATATTTTACTTGCTAGAGCATTAAAAACCAGTTAGACACTTATTACACTACAGAAAAAACAACCCACATATATTCAGTTTTGACCTCATGTGCACGATGGACTTTATAATTATAATTATGACTGAATTTATTACTGATTTTATGTTAACACCTAGAAGCCCCAGAAAAGTCTGCCCCTGCCATAATTAGGTTACAACCTAAGTTTAAGAGAAAGCACTGCCTGAATTTTTATTTACACTCTTGAAGAGCATTTGGAGTACATGGCACACAACATTTAGTGCAAAATAAGAGAATTAAGACACATCATTCTCTTGGAAGTAGCTATAAGAAGAAGAGAAAATATGTTATGATACATTTTCTCAAGTGTGAGAATATAAACTTTTAATGCTCAGTTCATATTCTTCATGACTTCTGTGTTGACTATTGATATCTATTTTTGCTAGGACTGGATTCTGCTGTCCTTGAACTCAGTATCAAAACTCCTGTCCAATATACTGGGACAAAATCTGGTTCTGAGAGCCACCTTTTCATGCTACCACATAGTCAAAGCTTTAAGTATTTCTTCAACCTTACTAAACTACAGTAATTACTCTTTTTAGTCTTTTAATAAAGATGTTATGTGTGCTAGTTAACTTACCAGTTTTAACTTCTGATTACTGAGCATGGGATTAGTATTGATTAACTAAACATAAGAAATATTTACAGTTAAAAACAAGCCACAGATAATTACCTGGGCAATTCTGAAAAAGGACAAAGAAGAGAGTGATTCTTCCATGAACATATTCCTATTCAGCTAGATTATTAGCCAAATGATTTGTTCCATTCTGCTGTTAACAGGGGGGATCAAGTCAAGTGGTATGACATGTAAAATAAAATCTTAGTTAAAATAATGACTGATTATTATTATTAATTGTATATGTATTATAGTTATAACAACTAGAAGATATTATTTACTAGAAATAAATTTAATGAAAAACTGCTTTCAATATCAGTGTATTTCTCTTAACCGAGAATCTCATTTCTCTGATGCTGAAGATGACACGGTTACTAGTGGAAATTTTACAGAATAGTCTTGGAGATCTTACAAAGTAGGAAAATATTAATTTGGGATGAATTTTTGTTGCATGAATACTGTTATTATATTTAACAACAACAACAATACCAACACACAAACTTAAAATGTCACTGGAAATTCCTAGGGGAAGACAGCTTGTGGAACAGAGATAGTGATGAATTGAAAGGTAAAAGCAGATTCAGAGAAGTACTAAAGCTAAGATCACAGATCAAATTCACAAAGACTTGGTCTTAATTATTAGTCACAGGCTTCCCACAGAAACAAAAAATGTGATACCACAGAACTGTAGAAATTACAGATGAAAAGATATAATTATAATATCATTATACTAATATAATATTATCATAATTATAATTAAAATATTATAATGATATAATGTTAATTGTCAGCCTTGTAACAAAATCTTTGATGGAATTTGTGATCGGCAGCTAGGTTGAAATTCTGTTTTATCCCAGAGAGTGGTGGTAAACAGAGTGGAATACAGCTGGCAACCAGTCACCAATGGTGTTCCCCAGGAATCTGTGTTGGGGGCTTTTGATATCCTTTTTAATATCTTTATTGATGATGTAGATGAGGGAATTGAGTGCACCCTCAGTAAGTTTGCAAATGATACCAAGTTGGGGGGAAGTATTGATCCACTGGACAGTAGGGAGGCCCTGCAGAGTGACCTGGACAGGATGCTTTGATGGGCAGAGGCCAATAGAATGAGGTTCAACATGGCTAAGTGCTGGGTCCTGCACTTTGGCCACAACAACCCCATGCAGTGCTACAGGCCTGGGGAAAAGTGGCTCGAAAGCTGTGCAGAGGAAAAGGATCTGGGCATGTTGGTTGATGCTCACCTGAACATGAGCTAGCAGTGTGCCCAGGTGTCCAAGAAGGCCAGTGGCATCCTGGCTAGTATCAGGAACAGTGTAGCCGGCAGGAACAGAGAGGTGATTTTTCTCCTGTAATCTGCTCTGGTGAGGCCACACCTCGAGTACTATGTTCAGCTTTGGGCTCCTCAGTGCCAGAAGGACATCGAGGCCCTGGAACGTGTCCAGAAAAGGGCTGCGAAGCTGGTGAGGGGCCTGGAACACAAGTCCTGTGAGGAGCGGCTGAGGCAATTGGGGTTGTTTAGTCTGGAGAAGAGGAGGCTCAGGGGAGACCTCATTGCTGTCTACATCTACCTGAAAGGAAGGTGTGGCGAGCTGGGGATTGGCCTCTTCTCTCAGGTAACTAGTGATAGAACCTGAGGGAATGGCCTCAAGTTGCACCAAGGGAAGTTCAGGTTAGAAATGAGGAGACATTTCTCCTCAGAAAGAGCAGTTGGGCATTGGAACAGGTTGCCCAGGGAGGTGGTGGCGTCACCGTCCCTGGGGGTGTTCAAGAAAAGGTTGGACCTGGCGCTTATGGTCATAGTTTAGTGAGTGACAGTAGTAGTAGTAGGGTGATGGTTGGACCAGATGATATTGAAGGTCTTTTCCAGCCCTAATGATTCTACGAGTCTATGATCTACAGTGAGTAGATAGCTGCTGCATTGGCACAGTTATTAATATTTGGACTGAAGTTCCTGAAAGAGTACTTGAGCTTGCAGCCACCACAGTGTAAAGAGCAGCTAGTGTCACTGAAATAAACACCAGATGATGGAAGCATTTCTAGTCTTCTTGTTTTTAAATTCTTTATAATCTGTCATACTCACAGAGAGATGATTGTTACGGTTTAATAGCATTCCACTAAGAACTTATTTTCTATTTGAAGACATCTATTCTTGTACTTAAAATGATTGATGGCGCTTAGCTCTCTCTCTTTATCTTCTTCCAACACCACTGTTGCCCATGCCAAAATGAAAGCTTTAGAAATGTGGGGTTCAGTGAACATCTGCTAGTGCTGTGCAGTAAATAACTGTGCTGATCTGGAGAGCAATGGGTCCATTCCTCTTGTGCGTGAGTACAGCTAGGTGACATTCACTGAAATGCAGCACTTCACTTGTGCACACTTTTGGATAGATGAAAATTGGTGCAAATTCTACTCAAATGAGATTAAATAGTTTAACAGAAAAATGACTGAGAACTGCATAGTTTCTGTTTATCATTTACTAAATATTTTAATTTTTCTTTTGACATATTTTAAGTTAAAAAGCAGCTAAACAATTTTAAAGTGTAACCACACTTGTGTGTTTCAGATATTAATTATGGAAACAATTAAGCTCTATACACTTTTCAAATGCTTTCAGTTCAATCTGAGCATTTTATAAATTGAATAAATTATGGTGCAGGCCAGGCTAACAATGTGGTGATAAATCTAGTTGGTGCATAGTCTAGTTGGATGCCATTAACTAGATGTGTACCTCAGGGGTCAATACTGGGTCCAGTCCTGTTCAACTTCATTAGTTATCTGGAATGATGGGGCATATTTGTTGAATGTAGCCTCAACCATCTTGCTGGTGACTCAGTGCTGTGAGGGGTGGCTGTCACACCAGAGGGTTGTGACAACCAGAGAGACCTTGACAAAATGGAGAGATGGGCTGACAGGAACCTCATGCAGTTCAACAAGGGGAATTGCAAAGTCCTACACCTGGAGAGGAACTCTAGACACTAGAACATGCTGGAGGCCAAACATCTGGAAAACAGTCTGTCAGAAAGGGACCTGGGGACTTTGGAGGATACCAAGTTGAAAAGAAGCCAGAAAGCTCTGTCACAAAGAAAGCTAATAGTCCTGGGCTGCATTAGGCAAAGTATTGTCAGCGGGACCCCTCTACTCAGCCTTGGTGAGGCCACACCTGGAGTACTGTGTCCAGTTCTGGGCTCCTCAGTACAGGTGAGACATGGAGCTACTAGAGAAAGTCCAGTGAAGGGTCACAAAAATGATTGAAAGACCGGAATTTCTCTTCAGCTGATACCAAAGAAGGAAGAGATGCCACTCAAAGGGACCTGGACAGGTGGGAGAAGTGGGACCATGTGAATCTCATGAGGTTCAACAAGTCCAAGTGCAAAGTGCTACACAGGGGTCAAGGCAATCTCAGACATGAGTACAGACTGGGAGAACTCATTGAGAGTAGCCCTGCAGAGAAGGACTTGGGGATTCTGATGGACAAAAGGCTTGACATGAGCCAGCAGTGTGTGGTTGTAGCCCAGAAGACTAACTGCATCCTGGGTTGCATTGAAAAAGGTGTGACAAGCAGGTCGAAGGAGGTGATTATCCCCCTCTACTCTTCCCTTGTGAGGTACCACCTGGAGTACTGAATCGAGGTTTAGGGTTCCCAATACAAGAAAGATGTGGACCTGGTAGAGTGAGTCCAGAGGAGGGCTACAAAGATGATCAGAGGGCTGGAGCACCTCTCCTATGAAAAAAGGCTAAGAGACCTGGGGTTGTTCAGCCTGGAGAAGAGAAGCCTCTGGGGAGACCTCACGGTGGCTTTTCACTACTTAAAGTGGGCTTATAAAAAAGATAGAGAAGGACTCTTTACTCACGAATGGTCTTAAACTACAGGATAGATTTATATTAGAAATTAAGAAGAAATTCATCGTGGTAAGGGTGGTGAGGCACTGGAACAGGTTGCCAAGAGAAGTTGTTAATGTCCCATCCCTGGATACGTCCAAGGCCAGTCTGGATAGGGCCCTGGGCTACCTAATCTAGTGGGTGGCATCCCTGCCTATAGCAGCAGAGTTGGAGTTCTTTAAGAGTTGGATGATCTTTAAGGTCCCTTCCAACCTAAGCCATTCTATGATTCCATGAGGAGAGAATGAGAGAATTGGTACTGTTCAGCTTAGAGAAACGAGGCTCAGGGTGGTATTGTCAATGTACCTGAAAGGAGGGTGCGAGAAACAAAGAGCCAGGCTCTTTTCAGTTGTGCTCAGTGCCAGGACAAGAGGCAATTGGAGCACAAGAGATTCTATGTGAATAATGGGAAACAGTTTTTTCTTGTTTGGGTGATCAAGCACTAGCACAGGCTGCCCATAAAGGTTGAGGAGTCTTTCTCCCTGGTGATCTTCAAAAGTTACCTGGACGTGGTCTTGGGCAAGTGACTCAAGGTGAGTCACTTGCTTTAGCAGGTGGTTAGAGAAATTGACCTCCAGATGTTCATTCCAATCTTATCCATTCTGCAATTTTTAATGGCACTTTTAATTTGTGAATAGGGAAAAATTAGATGATTCTGAAAAAAATATTAAGATTCCTCCCCTTTCCCCCTCCCCCCCGCATTTTATGAGAAGTGAACTCATGCCTACTTTGAGAATTAAACTTTAATATTATAAGGGCCTGATTCTCAAAATAAAAGAAAGAATGATGATATTTTTTTCCTTTTTGAATGATCTATTCATGGGAGAAAATTGTGTCTTTTTCTAGTCACTTGTCCACATATTCCTTATCCTTAATAAATATAGACCTCAACTGGTTTCTAAATGCAGCAACATTCCATAGCTCTTGCATTCTTCTAGTGTGACAAGATGTAGTAGCAGCTTATATTTGCACCATTGAAGGATTACATAAACAAATATTATCTCAGACCTGTTTATATTTGTTGCTGGTTTTGGTCCTGCATGCATGTGGAATATTGATTCCCAAAATCTTGTTGCTGCCAGCAGGTAATAGCAGTTGTATATCTGACAGCAAACATAGATAAATGGATGAATACAATTAGGACAATACAGAAGTTACTTCTTTTTACTACTTGGTCTGAAACTCAAAACATGATTTTATACACTTTTTGCACTGTTCTACACTCTCCCTGATTTAGAATATATTGGACTATAACTTCCACCATTTTACTCATTATTTTGCTTAAGCTGCTTTGAAAGGGAAATGATTCTGTTACAAATGCTCTTCCCCTTGTGTGTGATATGTCTGGGTGCTTGGCAAAGATAAGAAGACTACAACTGTTCTGTGTCAGGTTGATTTAATGATGGATATCAAGAAGACATTGTACAAAATGTCAGAACAAGGACTCATTTCTAAGTATTAGTAGAAAGGAATGTACTACAGTTAGTATAGAAAAAGAAGGATTTGAGTGAGTACAAACTGTTTCTGAGCAAAGAAGCTAATGCTAAACCATGAAAGGTAAATGTCATTCTGGGATATGCAAATACAAGTTTTTGTATTGAAGGCTTCATATCTAATCATTCTACTAAGTTGGCAGTAGTAAAATTTCATCTGGAGTGGTCAAGACTGGATATTTAAAGCTAAGACATATGTTGATAAATCAGAGACAGCACTTAAGAGAATAATAAAAATATCAGGTTTTAAAAGCATGGTTTATTACAAAAGGCTGGACCTTATTTTATTTTATTTTATTTTATTTTATTTTATTTTATTTTATTTTATTTTATTTTATTTTATTTTATTTTATTTTATTTTTTCTAGAAGACAAGTCGTGTAGGTGAAAAACTCTTGAACAAGGAACCAGAGGGTGTTCTGTTACACTACATGTCCATTGTGTATTAATAAATAATTTAATTTCCTTACTCTTCTCTATGGGGAGGGGGGGGTTGAATTTCTCGTTATGAGTATTCCTCAGGAACAAGCTACCAAGGCATGGGGTGGGATTCCCACTGGTGGAAATTTCTGAGAACAGATTAGACCAATGTGTCTTAAGGATGGTGTAAGGATGTTCTATCCTAACTTGGTGAGAATAGCTAGAGCTGATTATCTAAGATCTTATGCCTAAGAAATCTTAGGTGCTATTGGTAATGCTTCATCTCTATATTTCTATAACTAAAAATCAAGAAAGCGGAGTGACAAGATCATCTTTAGATTATACAGGTTAGCTGCTGAAGATAGTTATCTTTGGTTTCTAGACATTACAGACCTGCACAATGCAATTTATCTGATCTATAATAGACCCTTTACAGTGCACTGACTTGTTCTTTTATTTGTCTTTCCTCTGACTCTGAAGAGATCCCTAGGTGACAAGATTATATTTAGGTATTTAACTTTATGTGCCCAACTGAGGTGAGAGGACTCTCAGCCTGTTACTTCAGATTCTGAGGTTACTAGTTGCAATTTTCTTTCCTGCACAAGTATACAATTTTCTAAAGTATTTTAAGGCATACTTTCACTGGTGGTTACAGGTAGTTTCCCACCTGATTCCAGCCCAGACAGACATAAGCAAGAATGTCTCTGGATGGTTGGCAATTATGTGTTTATTTGTGGCTGTGCTGGCATTGGTCTCTCACCCCTTAGGAAGGCATGGTGGTTTGGATTCAGAGCACACAAATATGCTTACATGGCATCTAAGTATGGGTGACTCCGAGGTGGAAGGGAGATATCAAGAAGCACAGGGAAAAGAATCTGGGGAATTGCAGGGCAGTCAGCCTAACCTCACTCCCTGGGAAAATGATGGAGCATATCCTTGTGGAAGCAGTTTCCAAACAAGAGGGACAAGAAGGTGATTGCGAGTAGTCAGAACGGATTTGTGCTTAACCAACATGACAGCCATCAAGGATGAGAATAATTGCTTGGTGGATGAGGGGAGAACAGTGGGTGTTTTTAATATTGACTTTGGCAAGTCTTTCAGCATTGTCTTCAGTAGCTGATGAAGTACAGGCTAGATATATGGGCGGTGAGGTGGCTTATAAACTGCCTGAATTTCTATGCTCAAAGTGTTGTGATCAGTGGCCTGATCTCTGGGTGGAGGCCCATGGTGGTATGTTCCAGAGTTTGATACTGGGGTCAATAGAATTTAAAACCTTCATCATGAACTGGATGATGGGACAGCTTGTACCCTCAACAAGTTTGCAGATGAACTGGTTGATACCAGTTGTTTGTGTTGCTGTTTAGAAGAATCGTGACAACATGGAGAAATGGACAAACAAGAACTTCATGAAGTACAAAAAAGGGACATGCCAAGTACTGCACCTGCACTACTACTTTCTGTGTGACATATATACCTGGCGTTTTACATATTTTTTTTTCTCTTTCAAATAATTTAATTAATATTGTTGTAATATTTGCATGCAGACATATGAGCATAGCAAGCCAACTACTTTTTATGCACAGTTTTTAGTTAATCTGTGTGGATGTCCTCTATAGAATTGGTTCTGTAAAAAGGGAGAAAAAAAAATACCCAGGGACTCAGATGCTGCTCAGTTCCAAGTCATGTCTGCAAGTCTGAGTGCTCTTTCCTAGTAAGATACCAATTACAGATACAGACAGCTGTGTTTTCTGCCTCCCCTGCTACTGTGAAATTTCATAGTTCAGCATTGCTTGACTATCATTTGCCTGAATATCTTTATCAAATGCAGTTTCTGAAAATTAACTTTTTTTGTTTGTTTGTTTGTTTGTTTTTTCAGAAAGCATTGGACTAACTCAGCTACAAATATCACCATGGCCTTAAGAACTTCAGAGTGTCAGTCTGACCTTAGCGCCCATAGAATGAACTTTTGATGACAAGGAGCTGAGATAAGTAGCAATATGAATCTCCTGGCAAAGCCAGTGCCAGAAACTTCTCTCTAGCAGTTTGATGTGAAACAGTAATTAAATCTTCCTACTTTTCATAATGGTTTTAACACATTCAACAATACATTTTCTTTTGCTAGATTCTGGCTTTGCACTTTCTGTAGAATGTTTTCCATTTTCTTCTTTAATGTTCTTTATGTATGAAAACTTTATATTTTTCAGAAATATTATTGAGGCAGTAGCATATTATTACATCTGAGAAGTGGACTTGTCTGATTTCTCTGTATCCAATTCTTTTAGTTTTATCTATATTTTAGATATTTTGAAATTTATTTTAGATATTTTGAATATATTTATGAATGTTCATTTCAGGTTTGATTTTTGGTTTTATCATACTGCAGTTTGTTCCTGGTTTTATGTTAATATAAAAATGATGAGAGTGTTCCCTGATAAACAAAAATATTTACTTTTTTTTTTTTTTTTTTTTACTATGATATAGACTTTCACCGATGCTGATTTAGCAGACTATTATGTGAATAAAATGCATTCATTTTTCAAATGTCCTACATCCTTGAATTTAAAATTAGTAATAATAATTTAAAATGATTCTGTGGCTTATGAAAATATATTGTGAGCTAATATGTCTTGGCTAACAAGTGGCTACATTAGATGAATGCACCACAAAAAAAATTATTTGTCCTTGAAAATGTAATAACATCATGCATGTTTCAAAATTGTGCCTTAAATATAGTTTTATATTGACAGTCACATAACTTTATTATAAGTAGCATAACTTGGTAAAATATGGTAGACTCAAGAATTTAAAAGCCTATATATCAGTAAGAAGAAAAGATGAATTACATTCAAAACTTTACTGCAGGTGTTGGTGCCTTGTGGTAATAAGAAATGGGTTACCAGAAAATTCACAAGCATTGCTTTGATTTTCTTGGAGTAATTGGAATATTTGATTGGTCTTAGGTCATTAGTTAAATGTGTTTGTTTCAGATGGTGGCTATAATAAAAAAACATACTTTTTGTTTTAACTTAAGAACAGTAACTGGTTGTTTGCCTGGAGGGCAATCTTAATATGCAGTTGTATTCTGCAAACTCATCAGCATCTATTCATAAAATTTCTCTTCCATGCCAGTTAAGAAACTATTTGTTTACATTTTGATTATATCTATACCATGACTTCTTTTTTGATGTATTTCTGTGTCTGAAGAAATTTTTCCCTGCTTCAAAAGCATCTTCCTTGCTCACTCCTGGAATCATCTGCAGCCCCTTTACTGGCTTCATTTCAAGAAACGCTCAGGACTTATGGTCAGGTGTTATACCAAAGAAGACTCTTGAACACCTCATTAATCTCAGCTCCTTTTTTCCCTGCCTTGCCTGACTCATGTTTCCCAAGCACTCTCGCTTTGTAGTCCTCACAAAACTGCCCTCATGTCTTCTTCAAGTTAGCCACATCTTCCAGGACCTTCTTATCAAGTCCTTTTACCAAATATGTTTTCAAACTTTCTGGGAATGGTCCAGAACTTCTGAAGGGTTTTACCACTTGTCCTACCCCACCCTATATCACAGGGCTAAAGAGTACACACCTACTGTACATTCATGCTTTTATTTTTGACACTTCTGTCCTCTCTATTTTTGTTGTCTACCTGGATTGTAAAGGTTTTCTGGAAAATGTTGCATCTTATTCCATGCCTTTAAATGCTTAACATATTTCTGAAAATATAACTATAATAATATGTTGAGTGGAACTGGTTTAAACAGTGTAAACAGGGATGCTTTCTATCAAAAAGGTAATTTTATCAAAATTGAAATATTTCCCATGAAGGTACCGATTTTTATGATAAAAAGGAAAGTAAAATCTTTGCATTCTAGCAGTGTTCAATTACATTTCACTTATATCATTTGAATTCAACTTCTGGAGACAAAGGAATGATTATTTTAAGACGCTATTTTGTAAATTTGAAGTACATTTATTCAGTTGCAGATGCTACAGACTATACTGACCATTTAACCATCTGATGTTCTACGTGTCTGCTCACTTTGGCACCGTGTTGCTACTGGGAAAATGTCAGTGTACCCTTGTTCTATTACTTCATTGGACATGACTGTCCTAAAAGCCTTTGTGCTTCTTCATGCAACAGACTCGTAGCAGTCATGAGATGGAAGTGTGCATGGGTGGTGGGTTTTCACTTTGATCATACAGGTGGGGACCATGGGGTAGGGAGCTTCAGGTACCAAGGGCTGTGTTATGAGAATAATTTATTCTGATTTATGGTTTGCTGTCTTCCTGAATCTAAACGACCCTGGGGAAAGAGGCTGGTAGCTCTTAGTCTGCAAGCTGAATGAATTATTTAGGCAGCACTGCAAATCTAGCCCATAAACCATAGGTTTTCTACCTCACCCTTGGTTTTACAACATTACAGCAGAGAAAATTATATTAATCAAAATTATATTAATCAAAATGACATAATAGAAATGAAGAATTTTAACAGTATGATATGTCCTTCAAATGTCCTTTCTGTAGGAATTAGCTACATGTGTTTCCTCAGGCAGATTCATAATTAAGTGTATTTCATTGTCTAGCACAGTTTCTGGTGGAGCCCGAGTACTCTGGAGTGGGGACTCAAGTTCTTGATAATCTGAGACAGATTCATCAGCCTGGGAATGGACAGAAAAATATTTTCTGACAGAATGTTGTTTTCTTGAGCTAAAATTAAATTCTTAATGACAGATAACAGCAGGGGCCTATTTGTTCTTCTTCTACTCTGTGGGAAATTGGTTTTCTCCCTGACTCCAAGAAGAGACATTCAGAGCCATAGAGACACCACAAGAGTCTCCTTCACAACAGTGAGTGCAAAAGTACATGATCCTGTTTGTTTCAGAGGGGGAAAGGCAGTATTTCCTTTCCTCTTTTAATAGTAGTAGCAGTGCAGTACACCTCCCAAGAACATCGCGGTATCTGATGCAGGGGTATCTGATGCCTAAATGATGATAAATAATCCTCTATATAGATGAACATGAGACATTTTCCCCTCAAAATTTATGCTCTCTTAACAGGAAAGAACACTTCCTTCTCAGACTTACTATTTGAAGAGACCATGAAACATATGTAGGCATTCTTTTTATGTATAACATTTTTATATACACCTTCTGTATACCTTCTTGTGTCTGTAACACCTTCAATCTCCTGACTGTTCCTTGCCTCATAATTACATTATAGACTACTTTGGGCAAGACTATCATTTTCATGGGATGTGTAGTGACTTCTTTGATGGGTTCCTGGTCCATGATTAAATCTACTAGATCTTATGATAACAATAATACTAACAATATGCTTTTACTCCCACTGGCTGCAGCTCTGTTTAATGCAGTGTGTCATAGTGAAGTCTCCTGATAACTCTCCCAGAGCAGCAGCAGAGCTGTTGTGGCAGCTCTGGCACCCTTAATTGCTGTTTATGAAAGCTTGTGGCTTTCTGATGCCTGCAGCCAAGGCCAGCAGCAAATGTGACTTAACATGGCAGCTAATTAAAAGGGAGTACTTCAGCATGGTATTGAGGAGTGGACTTATTACCTCTTAGCTCAAGTTTCAAATAATGCCCAGTAAACCCAGGAGGAAACAAACTCAACCACATTGTCATTTTGATATTTTTACCAATCTTGCAGGAAGTATTTGCTGAAATTGTTGAGAGCAATTTTATTAGATTCAAAAAGGCCACCAGATGTCAGTATGACCTTCTGTAATATAGTGTGGTATAATTAATTCACTTTTTGCCAGAGAGAAACAAGAGTTTTAATATATATATATTTTTAAAGAAAAGTTCTACTTTCTGTCACTGAGAAAAATACAGTAAATTTTTTAAATGCCTTCTCTGACTTCCAGTGAGTCTTTCAGTTATTAGAAATGAAGGGCAAGAGTAAAAGCTAGAGAAATTCTGTCTACTTCATGTTGGCTTTTGCAGAAAATTCAGACTAGTGTGTATGCTCCTCATAGCTGAGGTCCTTCACAGAAGTGCTGAAGTAGGAGAAAGTGGCCTACTACTTTTGTCCCCTTGGTAAAACCACTTCTGGGCAAGGACATAAATCACAAAAATGGCTAGGCTCACAAAAGTTGTTTATTTCACTTAGATTATATATATATACATAGATATATTTCCTCTAAATTTCCTCTATTATTGATCTTCAAACTAGATTTCTTTATTTGGCTATAGCTAGATTGCTTAGCCCCGGAGTGCTTCCCAGATCTGGGTCTAATTGTTCATTCTCTATTGGGACGAAACCTGGGCATTTGTCAGTTTTGCCTTTGTGTACGTTGTTTTTCCTACCAAGGAAACTTTAATTCACAGACCTGATGGCATCTGCAGCATAATTTCTATGTCTTTTTATTTATTTATTTATTTATTTATTATTTGTTAAGTTTGGGAAGAGTAACATAGGGTATGCCTCAGTGTATTCGATATTCAAACCATGAACCCAATGTCTTTGAAAATAAAAACTATATGCAATATATATCTATATATATATATATATTCTCAAACTTAAACTGAAAACAGTCTTACTCATTTGTCTTTGGATCAGAGGGCTTGTATGTGGCTTGAGCTTTAAAATATACTTAATGATGATATTGTGACAATTGATACTGTTGTTCTGATATCTAAGCAGGTGCAGCAAGATTATATTTCTTTGGTCTTCCATTATTCCAGTCAGTTTGTTAGAAGCAGTATACTTTTAATCACTAGCTTGTCCTAGAAACTGGACATATTTAGTTTAAACAGCCAGATAGACAAACGAAATACAACCATGCTTTGGAAGGTGGGCAAATATCAGGTGGTTGGCTGCAAACTTCCAGCAAAGTATCTCTACATTGATCAGCTCCACTATATATTGCCACCTGGAAGTGCTTAACAGGTGTTAAACAAGTGTCCTAAGTATGTCACACACCAAAGCATGTGCTGGAATCATTCAAGTGTGTTGGAGTAAGTAGTTTTATAGTGAGAAGCTTTAGTTTTAAACAGTCCATTGATTTTTGGAATCTAGAGCTATGGGTTAACCATTTATTAAAAAACACTTAAGAACTATGAATTCATGACCTATGAAAAATGTGTATACAGAACTTTAATGAAAAATAACTTTGGAGTTAAATACAGAGAATTCCTGAGGATGATCCATCTTTCACTAAAGGGGAAAATGTTTCAAAAGTACTTAAGTGATGCAGAACCCTCAACAAGGACCTTTATGACAATATGCATACATATCTATATATTTACTTGTTTTTTTTTGTAAAAAAATTAAATTACTTTAAATCTTGGCTGACCATATTTTCCTCCCTGCACTTTCCTTTTCTTCCCCATACGTTCTCTGACTGCATATAGTTTATCATAAACGTGGTTGTTTTCAGAGGGATTTGAGGATGCTCAAATAGTGTTAGTTAATGTTTTTACAGCATGGAAAACATAGCATGCAAGGTACAGCTAAAGGATTTGTGCCAGGTGGAGAGGCAGCGACTATAGCTATTTAAATGATGGGCCTTCTATTTCTAAAAGATTTCAAAATGTGCAAAATTTGGTTAAATCTTTTTTTAGTGGAATACACACACAATCTTTGAAATTCTTCATAAAGGGAAAAAAAGAACCAAAAAAACACCTACCCCAGTATTGTTTGAATTTATACTAAATATTTAACTTTGATAAAATAATTCACTAAATCTTTGAATCTTAAATATCTCGTTATATTACAACATGTGGTAAAAGGATCAAAATGAATATTTCAAAACATGTTATCCAAATCTTTTACCCTATTATATTATATTAATATATTCTAATTCCATTATGGATTTTTTGGCTTTGTTTAAAAACATTTTAATATATCCAAATTAGCCTCTTCAAAAAGTATTGGACAATTGATAAATTCATCATAAGCTCTTAAATACAAAGACTTTACCTCTGTCTCAGGCATTCACAGATCTGGGAAACATCAGGATGTGTTTGCCCTTTTCTTCTTTCTCTACTTTTCCTTAGTTATCTACTATCAGCTATTTCTGGAGACAGGATACTGGGTTAGCTAGATCATAAACATATTGTTTAACACAATATGGCCTTTCTTACACTGTTCTGCTCTTTCTGTTGAGAATATCTGTTTTCATAAAATTGCATATTCCATGGAGGTCAAATTCCATCTGGAGCTTCACTGATCCATTTTATTCTATGAAGTTACCATTAAAAAATCTTTCTTGCTGTAGCCATTCTATAAGGCCTTAGCTTGAAAATTGTCTGGTTGATTCAGATTGAAGAGAGGGATGGAGTGTTTCAAGTTAGTTTTAAGTTAAAGAAAGTCTCAAATATGTGTTTACATTTTTGGCTTCTGAGTGTTACTCCTTTATCTCCTTTTAGTTCAACATTGGCTTGCTGTCTTTGAGTACTCAAAGAACTCTTAAACCTTCTGACTTACTATTCCTTAAAGAAGAGGAATTTGACATAAGATTACTCATCTTACTCATGATTTTTGTTTTAGATGACTTTGTCTTGCTCCTGTGAAGCAATAATTTCTTTGCACTTCAGGTTGAAATATATGAGACAGCAAAATCTGAAAACTCATTTTTAATGGTGTAACCCAGACCAGAAAGATCTGTGTTTGGGAATCAAAACACACTCTCCCAAACAACCTGCTGACATACCTTGAGTGACATGAATGCTATCAAAGTATGAAAGGTGTGTGACAAGTATTCAAACACTGGTTCTTCTGTGGGGATTTCCAAAACCATTCCAAAAACTTCACATCCTCTGTCCAGCTGAGAGGTATAGTTAGTTTTGAAAATCTGCAAGTGACTCCAGGTTTTTCGTAGCTGCTTATTTGCTATTCTGGATTCTGATTACTTTGAGCAGTGAAACAAAGAAAAAAACTGTCACCAGCACAAAGTGGTCAGCATGAAAGACAGATCAAAGAGAAGCAAAAGGGCTAGGGAGGCTGCAGAGAGTAGGACAGCTGTGGAAGGAAGTAGTTGTTAATTCAGTGCATGCTGCAGGTGAGCAAGGGGAGCTGCAGAAGCATGCATCTTGATTTGAACTGTTCCGTTGAATTCCTGCTGAATTCCTGCTGGTGTCTAAGGCAGCTGTTCCCCTACTCCCCATGTCCCTTCCAGTGTGAGGCACAGCATGAAAGAAGACAGTATAGTACAGGACTTCATTATCCTGTTTTTCAAGCATGATAAACAAAGAACATTGTCATTTATGAAGTTACCTTCCTTAACAGGCTTCTCAAATTCTTCTAAAGGATGTGTTTGGTTACTTCCCTACTTACTGTATTACTTAATTACAGTTGTAGGCTTTAATCATAGGAATCAGTAGGAAGTTTCAAGAGATGTAAATTTCTGTTATTTCCTGCATAATGTATGGAAGGAATTTGATTTGTAAGGAGAAATCACATTTGCTATCTGAGAAGAGAGCTGGCAAAAAAACCACAAAACTGCTCACGCAGATACTGAAGAATGCAAACTGATTTTTGCAATTCTCACCCAAAAGCTGAAATAATGAAATAAAAGTGAATCAGCCATGGAATTATCATGGGGCTTGCAGCCATTTCTCTTGGTATATTTCTGGTATATTCCTCTGCTTCTTCTCATTCTTGCTTGTTGATTGAGATCAGTAGCCATTTGGAACAAGGATTACTTAAGCTACTTTTATTTTGAATGCTTTAAATACAACTTAATTACATTTAACAACTTAAGAAGGTTAATAAATCTGAGTGTATGAATCCTTAAGAAGACTGGGGAAAAAAAACAAACAAACAACAACAACAAAAAAGCAACCCTAAGTATTGGTAATATACCCTGATGTAAATAGAATAAATATCTCCTTCTCGAGCATATGCTATATTTTAAGGTGTGATACAGTCTGCAATGAACCAAATGGAGTTGCTATCATGTAATCATAGAATTGCTTAGGTTGGAAGGGACCTGAAAGATCATTTAGTTCCAACCCCCCTGCCATGGGAAGGGATGCTACGTACTAGTTCAGGTAGCCCAGGGCCCCATCCAACCTGGTCTTGAACAACTGGGGGGATGGGGCATCCACAGCTTCTCTTGGCAACTTGTTCCAGTGCCTCACCATCCTCAGAGTGAAGAATTTTCTTCTAATCTCTAATCTAAATTTTACCTATCTTAGTTTAAAATCATTCTTTCTTGTACTGTCATTATCTGCCCAAGCAAAAAGTTGCTCTCCATCATTTTTTATTTTATTTATTTATTTTTTTAAAGCCCTCTTTAAGAACTGAAAAGTTGCAATGAGGTCGCCCTGGAGCTTCCTCTTTTCCATACTGAACATCCCCAGCTCTCTCAACCTTTCTTCATAGAAGAGGTGTTTCAGGCCTCTGATCATCTTCATGGCCCTCCTCTGGACTCATTCAAACAGAATAACATCCTTCTTGTGCTGGGAAAATCTTTTCACAATTGCACATACATGAAGAAAAGATAATCTCAGCACAGATCCGGAAATCTGACCCTCCTTTTCACCATTCATTGTTTAGTGTTTGTTTTAGATTGTAGAAAATTTTCTTGCCTCCTGTACAATGCTATTTACGGTTCTGAAAACAGCAAGAGAGCTTCATATATGAAGGACACCAGAATTTATTTTAGGTACAACATCAAAAGTAAGACAGTTTACAATATCCTCAAAATGGGTGAGTTATATTCAATAATATAGTACACACTCCTATTGCTCAGATTGAAAAGTGTTGATATTGAGTGGAAACTGACCTTTGGAATACTCATTAAGTTAAATGTTATTCAGTTAACTTGAAATTATCAGTGTAACTGAGATTATAGATCTACTCTGGTTCTTAGAAACTGCAAACATAGATTTATTTATTTATTTATTTATTTATTTATTTATTTATTTATTTATGCATGTCTATCTATCAGCAGAAAGGAATGATAGTCACATTTATTCAGTCCCAGAATAATCAGAGTCCCTGGATACTGTTGAGATTACTCATGAGAGAGTGCTTTGGCAAAGAAAAAGTGTTGAATGATGAAAGAGTAATTGCTGGAAAAGTCTCTGGTCCTGCCCGAGACTTTTTTGAATGTGTACTTTGGTCTTTTTGGAAAAAAAAAGGCCAAAAAAACATAAGTAGAAGGATGTGTGCTGACTCTGCTTTTTCTGTGGCAGTAGAGCTCAATTATGTATTTATTCAAGCTTTGATTTTGTCAGACTTAGTACGTTTTTCTAGGTAACTTACCTGTTTAATACACTATGGGAATAAGTTTAGAAGCATTAAAAGAGAGTCTCAACCCCAGAGGTGTTCTACTAATTAAAACTCTAGACAGAAAAATAGGATTTTTTGATTTGATTTGATTTGATTTGATTTGATTTGATTTTAAAGCTGTATTTAGGGAAGCAATTGAAAAGCAAAGGGTGACAGTAGATTTTCCAAAATTTGAAGACCCTCTGTCCCTTGGCTGCCCTGTGCCATCTGTTCATTATGTTACTTAGATGACCTCCTAGCTACCCACATTTTTCCAGTACTTCTGAAACGTGTTACAAATTGCAAGTGATAAAAAATATCCATCATACCCTCTTACCAAGTGTATACTTTTTTCCTTTCCATGAAATTGTAAAAGAGAATGTCCATGACATAATACTCTTTGTATTTGCTCCCAGTATTTTATCAGCTGTATGCTTCTATTATTATACCAAGAACCAGATACGAATGGGTGGATGTTCAATTGGTTAAATATGTAGATAGGAAATGAATGAAATTTTCAGAAGTGCTTTGATATTTTATTCAGCTGAAGTTACACATAGTACATAATGCTTTACAGAAGAATGATGTAATATGCTTCAAGTTTCAGACCCCTCTCTGTTAAAGCTCTTTATGGATTTGCTCTGTGTTGCTTGCTTATTCTGCTCTTCCCAACCTGATCCTCAACTTCACTTTTTTTTTTTTTTTTTTTTTGACTTTTTGCTCTCTCCCAGCAATTTTTAAAGTGAAAAGTGCAACTATGGAACTTTTTCTTTCTGATTTATGATTAACTCCTCCTACTAAATCACTTCTTAAAATGTTTGTTTTCTGGTTATTCCATCAGTGATTGTGTCTACAAATGTATATATATTTTTTAATCTCAGGTATGATGGATATTGCATACAAGCACATTGCACTGTTTTTGCAATTGTATTTATTACTTGTGTAGCTTGCTGCACAGTTGAACATCTGTACTGGGTTTTAGAGGTTTTAGAGCACTTCTCAAGTCTGTCAAGGTCACTCTGGGGCTTTCCTCTGGCATCCCTTCCCTCCATCATATCAACCACAGCACTCAGCTTGGTGTTGTCCACAGACTTGCTAAAGTTACACTCCATCCCACTGTCCACAGTGCCAACAAAGATGTTAAACAGCGCTGGTTCCAACACTGATCACTGAGGAACACCACTCATCACTGGTTTCCACCTGGACATCAAGCTGGTGACTTCAACACTTTGAGTGAAACCATCCAGCCAATTCCTTATCCACCAAGTGGTCCATCTGCCAAATCTACGTCTCCAATAGAGAAAGGGATGTTGTGTAAATGCTTTACAGAAGATTTGTCATATAACCTCTAACCTAAAATTGTCTGACTAATATTTTTTAATCTATATTTCAAATGATTTTAAATTGATGTTTAAATCTCATATCCCCTAAAACTCCAAGAAATTAATTATTAGCTATTTTTTAAGCAGCAGCTTGAAAGAAAAAAAAATAAGAAAAACTAGAGTTTTCAGGCAGTGAGAAGTCGAACCTACAGAGAAATGCAATATGCAGTTAGAAAACAAATATTAGAAGAGAAATTCTCCTCTACTCAGGGAAATATGCCTACTCTTTTTCCATTCAGTATATTATTTTTTCTGGATTATATATGACCAAACATTCCTTAAATACATTAGCTAGAGGAGCAGTTCTTCTGAGTGCAACATGCTGGTTTTCTCAGTGCTGGGTTTTGGACATTGAAACAATGGAACAAATGAAAATAATCAACATTATTTATCACATTAATTTATGTTAGTAGCTTTGGGTGAACAGCAGTTGAATCCACTTCAGGCTAGATATGATGTGAAAATGAACAGTGAATAATGAATGCTTCACATTATTCTTAATTTAAATAAGCAAAAACAAACACAAAACAACAACAACAAAAACATAGAGGTGTATCATTGAAGCAGGGGTGAAAAATGGGATGGTGCCAAAATCATAACAAGTCTAAGGTGTTTTTTTGGTAAATGAACTTCACAGAATCACAGAATCACAGAATCACAGAATTTTCTAGGTTGGAAGAGACCTCAAGGTCATCGAGTCCAACCTCTGACCTAACACTAACAGCCCTCCACTAAACCATATCCCTAAGCTCTACATCTAAACGTCTTTTGAAGACTTCCAGGGATGGTGACTCCACCACTTCCCTGGGCAGCCTGTTTCAGTGCCTCACAACCCTTTCAGTGAAGAAGTTCTTCCTAATATCTAACCTAAAACTCCCCTGGCTCAACTTAAGCCCATTCCCCCTCGTCCTGTCACCAGGCACGTGGGAGAACAGGCCAACCCCCACCTCGCTACAGCCTCCCTTGAGGTACCTAAAAAGAGCGATAAGGTCACCCCTGAGCCTCCTCTTCTCCAGGCTGAACAAGCCCAGCTCCCTCAGCCGCTCCTCGTAGGACTTGTTCTCCAGGCCCCTCACCAGCTTCGTCGCCCTTCTCTGCACCCGCTCAAGCACCTCCATGTCCTTCTTGTAGCGAGGGGCCCAAAACTGAACACAGTACTCGAGGTGCGGCCTCACCAGAGCTGAGTACAGGGGGACGATCACCTCCCTAGCCCTGCTGGTCATGCTGTTCCTGATACAAGCCAGGATGCCGTTGGCCTTCTTGGCTACCTGAGCACACTGCTGGCTCATATTCAGCCGACTATCCACCATCACTCCCAGGTCCTTCTCTGCCTGGCAGCTCTCCAACCATTCCTCTCCCAGCCTGAATTATGTTACAACTTATTGTAACATAATTCAGATCAGACAATTTTAGGTGGCTAGATAAAGAGTGAGAGAGCTACTGTAGAGGGTATGGTGCTGATAACCGCTCAAGACAGAATACAGACTATCCATAGCAATGGTGTTAGAAAGCAGACCAGTATTTGAGGTTTCTCTTTTCCAAATTTAAATGAAGTAGTTCTGATCTCTGCCTGTTTCTTTTTCCTGCCTTCTTTATCTTCAAGACAATTCATCAAGGGAAGAAGATCCAAATGGATACTATGCTTTTCTCAAAGAAAATGGATTTCCTGCATTGTCTTGAGTAAGGGAAAAAACACCTGAGGATGGGTGACATAGCTCAAAACACACTCACTCTCTCCCTTTCCTCCTCTCTGTGCAGTCTTAGTTTCTTGGTTGCTTTCTGCAGTCATGGACTGTTTGTAATATTTGGCATTGTTTCCCTCAGGGAGAATAGGAAGACTCATCTTTTTGGCATAGATTTCTTACAATTAAAAACATTTTAAAATGAATAAGTGTTCCCCTCTCTGCTCTTTTACAGAAAGGACAAAAAATCTCTAAGGTAACTCTAATCATATCAAAGGGCAGAACTGTATCTCCCTGCTGTGCACAGTTACCATACAGAAGGGAACAGAGTAAGGGTAATAGGAATCTTTTCCATGGGGCTTTGGACTAGTTCCTAAATAGTTTGTACAGTCAGTGGGAGATTTGGATAGGTCAGGGTGGCTGAGTCTCAGATCCCAAAGCAAAGGCTTTCTGCTTAGAAAGAGGCATATGGTAGACTAATTAAAAGTGATATTTTCCAAAGATTAGAAAGTGAAATTTTAGTACCAAAGTGGGGAATGCTTTTCTATTCTTTTCTCAAAATTTTACAGGTCATCTCTAAAGGAATATTTTGTTAATCATCAGTTTTGTTATGAGATATTTTGCAATTTTTCCATGACCTTTAGGAAAGATATAGTTTATAAAAAGAACTGTCTATGTACAATAAAAGTTGCTGGGGGCAATTTTGTATTTATGAAAAAAAAAACACATAACACTTCTATCAAAGCAGGAGTTATCTTTGGTGAAGTAAAAGACTCAAAATTAGGAAAAACCCACTCATATTGTTGTAAAATGACAGTTTCTCTTCTCTCTTCTCTTCTCTTCTCTTCTCTTCTCTTCTCTTCTCTTCTCTTCTCTTCTCTTCTCTTCTCTTCTCTTCTCTTCTCTTCTCTTCTCTTCTCTTCTCTTCTCTTCTCTTCTCTTCTCTTCTCTCTCCCATTTCACAGTGGTAAAAGCACATAACTGCCGTGAGCATGTAAGTTCCAGAACTATTGATAAATATTTTTTCCTGAGATTTTATGCTTTTTGAGAAGTATAACACACAGGTTTTAAAACAAACACATAACAAGCTTTATAACTCATATTGGGTGAATTATGCTTCTTGCCTTTGCAGGCTATCTTTACAAAGATAGAGCTTGTAGTTAACCTCTCTGTGCTGACTGTGACTATCTCAGGTGGTACTGTGTTCCAGGGAAATCTCTTCACTTACAACACCTGCTATCTCTAGTTATTGAAAGTAAATTGACAGATATCCTTAATGGGCTTCTCAACAACCAGTTGCAGTCCATCTCAAGGGCTTTTGGCAGTTCTGAGTATCCACAGCCAAACAATTATTCTTGCTTCTTTTCTGGTCACTCCATAATTGTACACAACCTGCATCAAATTTAAGAAGTCAATGTTTAGTGGTATATTACTGATTGTTATATACAGGACAAAATTCTGCAAGAAGATCTGGTAAGTGCAATACTGTTTAGATTTCTCCTTAGTCCTCCTTTTGGCTTGTTTCTCTGGCCTTCTAATACTGGCGTGCTACCTTGTACAGGGGCATGTTGCCATCCTAACAGATGGGTATGAGTGTAGTTGGCTAGAAGGACATGTTTACTCATCAGATATGTTTGTTGAAAGCAGAATTACCAGCCAGATGTATTGGATCAACTGTTCATTCTGGGCTTTTATATCTGTGTTCAAAACTGTTACTGTGATTTAAAAAAAATATATATATAAACAAAATTGTATTAAATAATAAAATAATTTAATGTTTACAACCCTTTACAATTTGGTGTTATTTTTCCTCTCCTTCTCTCTCCCCCCCCCCCTTATATTATTTATTTATTGTTGTTATTATTATTATTATTATTTATGCTTGGGAGAGTCAGCATATTCATTTCCTAGATGGTAGGTTACAACAGAGGGGTTATAAATCAATCTTCAGCTATGTACTTTAAAAATTCTGAAATCACAGATGAATTTTACCTATTGGGTGGCTCAATGATATAACAGGCAGACAATACTGAAAAAGCTTATTGTTACATTTTTGTGGGATTAGAGACCTTTAGTGATACAGAACACAACAGTAAATTCTATTAAACTTTTACTTTTGTATTTTAGACTCAATTACTTAATACTAGTAGTAGAATCATTTGTGGAACTATGTTTAGTGAAAGCTGAAATCTACCTTAATTAGAGAGATAGCATGAGACATACATTAATTGTGGGTTTTAAACTGTTTTTCTCCTTTTTCTTCCAGCAGAGAATGTGTCAGATGTAGAGATGCTTTTTGGTTCTCTTAGACTGCATGCACATAGTAATTAACGTTAGTGTTAATCTTTTCCCATGTGAGACACTTCATCTGAATTTTTAGTATGCAGTGCTGTGCTAGAAGATATTAAATAGGGCAGTTGGCTAAGTGAATTAGATCTGAGGTTAAAAGTTATGCTTGCCACATGGTTCCTGTCTCAGCTGCCTTTTCTCTAGTGCTCCAAGGTGAACCAGAGGCCCTGCAGAGCTGGAGGTTCTTTAGAAGCCTGTAGTTAAAGTGTGGCAATGATACTCATGCATATTGCAGTATCTAACTTCTCCTCTTTGTTCTTCACCCTGCATCATTTTTTCTTCTGTCTTCTAAAGGAAGAGATGAAAAGTAGAAAAGATGTGTAGGGCAAGGGATGGCATGCTGTCCCAAGCTCAAGAACTAGTTTTTAGATTTAGATGCCATGATCAGGCTGTGAATGAAAAACAGTGGTCCTTACTGCTCTCTATTGCTTATGTAGCACATTGTAGCAATGATTAAAATATGGCTCCCTGAAACATACCACATCTTGGAGACAAAGTGTCTCCCAGACACTTTGAGACAGAGTGTCTGCAAAGTGACAAAGGCTGCAATACGGATTTTTTTTTTTTTTTTAACCAGAGAGACTTTATTATGTGTCATGCGGTGTCCCCATTCTGCCTCCTCCTCCCAACCCCAACTAGAAAGGCAATATGAATGATTAGTTTGGGTCTAGCCAGCATGGAAAATAATATCATTTGTTCCTATGATTATGTTCCTCAGGATCAAAGTAGTCCTATTTTCTAAATGAGTCTTCAAATCCTCATCCTATGAGGTGTGCAGTCCAGTGACTTGAGCTGTTTGGACCAGCCCTGTGCCCCAGCTCAGTATGACACTTATTCTGAAGTCTGTTTGAGCCTGTGTGGCTAGACACATGCTGAAACAAGTTTGATGGATTGTGATCATGATTTTCTTTGTGTGTCAATTACCTGAAGTGTGAAACTCTGTAAAGACAGGAATATGTGAAGCATCTGTGTAACTCTTGTAGCCCAGAGATATAAGAATTACCTAGCTCAGTAGTTCAGAGGAAATGGGAACCTGCTGAACCTTTCTTCTGAAAGTGAAGTTGAATTAATGGGCATAAATGAAACCTTTTTTTGAAGCTGATCCAAACGTGGTTTGAGCAAACACAACCATTTATTTTCTGGAGACACAAGTAAGTAGATTTATTAAAGACATTGGCTAGTTCCATAAAGGCAAATGGAATATCTGTCATTATTCCTGACCTGCCTTACTTTGATTCTGTACTGGAATATCTCAACTTTAGTTTTCCGCAATTAGAAGTACTAGTTGATATTTCTGAAGTTTCCTTTCTAAATGGAGCATATCATTAATAGCAAACAGGCAGAGAATTTCTATTCTTTTCATAAGCCAAGGGATTTTTCCCTTGATATGTTCTGGGAAAAAAACAAACAAACAATAAACCAACCAACCAAAAAAATAAACACCCCCCTTCCTCAAAAAGGAAAAGGAATAAAAAAAAAAAAAAAAAAGGAAATAAACAAACAAAAAGAAGCAACCAGATTGTGCTTTGCTGTTTCTTCCCTTTTGGAATGTACATTGCAGTAAGCACAGTTACCCATTTAAGTTGCCTTCTAGGTTTAAAACAAACAAAACCAAAGAAAACAGAACACAACAGTGGCAACTCCAAGGATTATTTGAATCTCCATTACTTCCCTGATATCTAAGTGCAATGACTTACATCCTGTCTGGAGACATTTAAATTTCAGTTAGTAATACCTTAAATTTCTGCTATCAAATATAAATCTTAAACATTAGTGATTCACAACTGTTATCTGCTGCATGGACCTAGAGAAGATTTACAAGCTTGATTCTTTCCTATGCAGAGCACATCAGGAAGAAGTGAGAGAGACCCTCCTCCTACCCCAAAGGTTTGATTACCCATGTATTAAGGCTTTGAGGTCTAGCTCTGACCTGTCTCAGTTGCACAGCCGTGGTTTGTGCTGCTGAGAAAGACCCGTGAGAAATTCTGTCAATAGGTAAGAAGGGTAAAATTACAGATGGGAGCAGGAGACTTGAGACCAGATCATCAGTAGCTTAGGGATTCAGACAGGTAAACTTCAGCAGAGAAAGACAAAACTCCTAAACAGGAAGGGGTGGGGTGTGTGTGTGTGTGTGTGTGTGGAAAGGGGGGATGGAGAGGAGACTGGTCAGGATCCTTGAGTAACTGGTTCAAGTCATTGGTACTGATTGAGCTGGTAGAGGATGGCAGCCCAGTGATGTGGAGGAACTGTTCCTGGAGCTGTTCAGGCTGAACCCTCCACAACAGCCAACTGGTGTTGACTGTCTGACCAACTTTTGGGGGCCTCTCAGTCAGGCAGCATATGAAACTTGGCCTTACAATCTGCTGTAAAGCTGTATCTACCTTTCTTGCAGAGTCTCTGTGCATTTCAAATGACTGAACATGATCACCTGAAAGATGAGCTGGGACAGAGGGCCTACTTGTTTTACTCAGGGGAAGATTAAGGGATATGCTGGGCCTGGGGTCTGCATGCCTGGGGAACTCTCCCATGCTTGTGACAGTTGTTTTGCCTTTCTTCTCTTCCTTGTTTCTGTTACATGAGAGGAGGAGCGATGGGGATTAGGTGCCACCTTCTGAGAAGCTATTCCCAGGTCTGAGACCCAACCAGGGCAGATGCATCCTGCCCACTTAAGTGAGGGGCCCTGGCTCCTGGGTGAGAGCAGATACTAAGGCATGTACACCTCTTCCTGGTGCACTATTCCCTGCAATCCTTTCTAGGGAATGGAAGGGCACCTGCCCCGCACATAGAGCTGGAGGAACTGGTGTCCTCAGCTTCCTCCAGGGAGTCTGGGAGCTGCTAGCTTCCTTGCTCCTGTCCTCTAGGAACAAGTCTGAGTGCTCTCCAGCATTTTCACACTTTGAGGAAGTCATGACTTTGTCATTTCAGAGATGAAACTTGAAGTGAAAGCACGCTACAGCATGTGTGTTGGACTCTGAGGTGAAAAACCTGAGAAACTGCATTCCCACAAATGATATTTCTCCGGTTCCACCGAACTGCCTGAAAATAATCAGACAACTCTGATTGTGATGTAATCTATTATTTTAAAAAGGGGAAAAAAAAGTGGAGGGAGTGACTTAACAATGTATTAGTATTCCTCAGATTACATATATGGAAAAAATTACCAGATGTGCTGACTTAAATTTGCTTTTTCTGGAGCCAATGTGCTCTTTTATTTATTTCCACTGTGATTGCAGAGGGGAAATTAACCTCCAGAATTCATGTGGGAACGACAGCTCAAATGCCTTTGTGAATCTTTCTAAGCCTCACTCAGGCAAGGATTCAGCTAAATGAATGTAGATATTGAAGTCTGGATAGAAATCCCTAACATGCTGGAAAATGAAAATGACTATTTGATTCTCTTTAGCGAATCAAATTATTCAGAATAGCGAAGGGAAAATGTTATTATGTGAATCAATCCAATACTTATTGATTAATATTACTACTGGTTTCAGTAGTTCTCCCCTTTCACAGTAGAATATGTAAGAATCTTCATAAATTTGAAGACATTATTATACTGATAAGGTTTGAATGAGTTTTTAAATGTGAAACCCAAGACTCCACTTTCCCTTAAGACAGGATTTTTGGGGGTCTCCCTGCAAACTGGTGATTCTGTCTCAATGTGAGAAGCTGGAGCTTTGTAGAATGACAGAAAGGTCAGCCCATAGCCATCTCTGAGGTCTGATTTCCCAAGGTAGCTCATTTAATAGCCATAGTTTTGGACTATCACTTAACTTCTCTGTAAGTCCTGGCCAACCAGGTGGTAGAAATGTACACTCGTTTGTGTGCAGAATATTGGCAGATATGGTGATCCCCTGTTTTTGTGCTTCTTTCAGTCTACAAAACATGAAGCAATTGCTGTTCCTGTAAAAGTTTATCTTTGGGTTTGGACACAAGGGAAAGATAACTACAAGTCTGCCCCAGTGCTGGGAGGGGGGAGGGGGGGGGGGGGAGGGGAAGAAAAGAGAAAAGAAAAAAAAAATAAAAATAAAGGAACTTTAAATCTATAGTGAGCATATGTAAGACCATAAAGCGATCAATTCCAACATTCACATCATATGTTTAGGAACATGCTGCTATTTTCCTGTTGCTGGACCACAAGAGCTGTCCCCAGGGGTCATCATTTGCTTTTGGGGAACAAATGATTTCATCAAATACTGGCTTTTCACCACCTCCTGCCTATGGAGCTAACTCTATCAACTTTCATCAAATGTCTCCACAGTCATTGCAAATGTGTGCACCAATGCTAGAAAGAAACTCACTTTTCCTTCACTTTGCAGCAATAATGTCAGTGCATATTTAACCTTGACTTTTCATTGGAAAATGATAATAGATGGCAAAACTTGTACTCTGGAGCTAAACAGATCCAGGTAAATTAGGTAAATATTTGAGTTAATCTTCAAAGCTGTATCCTGTCCCTATAGACAGTATCAAAATAGGAGTTCTGACATCCATGGTCTCTGGGACACTTAGATGAGTTAAATAAGCAATTATGGACAAATAGTGGTATTGATCTGAAGCCAAGTTTCTATGTTCACATGCCATGTATTTTTTTTTATTATTTTTAAAGTAGCTAGTAATTCCAGACCCTTTCCCTCTCTATGCTACTCTATTTTCAACACTCACAAGTCACTTAAAAATAAAAAAATAAAATAAAAAATTGATGAAACATTACATAATTTCATGTCAAAATTATTCTTTGGAGTTAATTAATGGAAACCTGAAAATAGATTTTTTTGGGTGTCAGAGTTAGTTGTACTTCTATTTCTTATATTGCCTGTTACTTCATTGCTGAATTCTTTCAATTGGATGGTGAAAATGTATTTAGTATTGGATTAAATTTAACATGAATTTGTGACATGGCATTGCTTTTTCCAGCTATTCAATTTATTTTGCTTTCTCTGTTTGTTAAATAGCATATTAATATGAAGTGTTTGCACAAACCTAGGTCACTAAAATTGAAATTCTACTTTATAGTGGTAAATTATAGTGCTTATACACTGTTAGATCACTACCAGGGTTTTTCCCCTATTCTTTTACCATTTGTTTGTTCCCTAGCATAGTACTTTGAGTAGCAGTTTGAAAACAAAGCTATACTTCAATATTTTTAAGAACTTATTTTCCTGAGAGCACAGCATGTAGTTTTCTGATACTTGCTGCAGATATAAATAATAAAACCAGAATTGCCTGTAGATTTATTAGTTAAACTCTGGAGTGCTTTTATATGTTAGGACAGAAAATCTCTGTACAGCTATCATAAAATCACTGATGAAATCTATTGGGTTCTCTGCATTATTGGTGTAGTAAAGCTATGAACTGTGAACCCCAAAATGCTCCTCCTTGCTGCCTTTTGGAGAAGTTGGGTTGCAGTTTCCCTTTTAATGAAGGGACCTGTATCAAATAGAGTAGTGTCTCTTAAATCCTTTCTAATTAGGGATAGATAATATGTAGCTGCAGAAGAGCCTGGGGAAGGGATACTTTTGCCAGACCTTCTGAAAAGCAAGTTTGTTATCAGCAATCAGAATTCTTAGACCAGGTTTTCTTTGGAAAACAAAAAAAAACAAACACAACAAACTTTGGCCTTCTTTTCTCTAAACTAGATAACCAAAGTGTCATCAGCCTCTCCTCATTGGTTGTGCCTTCCAGTCCCTTTACCAGCTTTGTAGCAACCCCCTCTACTCTGCCTTTGTGAAGCCCCAGTTGGAGTACTCCATCTGGGTGTGGGGTCACCAGCCCAAGGAGGATGTGGATCTGTTAGAGCATGTCTAGAGAAGTGCCACAAAGTTGGTCCCTTCCAACCTGAGCCATTCCACGATTCTATCAGCAATAAACTGTTTCTGAACCATAGTATAGATTAAAAGTGCAGAAATTATATAGGTAAGTAGGAGTAGAGTAGTGTTCTCAAATAGTTATTGTAGGCATGCTTCTTAAAGAGCTGGCAGTCACTTGGGGAGAGGAATAAATAAGGTGTTGGCTAGAAAATTCAGAAAGGCAGAACAGTTATCGGTAAACCAAGACTCTAGCACTAAATGAAAAACGTGTAGAGACTGTAAGTGACTTTCTGTGAATAGGCAGATGTTTGAATAGTTTGTATATAATACCACTGTAAACTGTGATATTTGCATAGATTTTTTTTTTTTTATACTGCATTTATTGGCTAGTAAAAAGAACAATAAAAAGCATAGTCTGTGGACATTTATCCAGGCTCCTTATTCATTTTCAGCCTCCAAGATTTTACTCATCTTTCTTGATAGTGGATATATCAAAGTTGCTATATCCTGAGCAACTCACATGGTAATAGAAATATGTCTTTAAAAAAAATAAAAAAGAGTTTGAAAATAAAATTCTGGCTGCTATTTAGCTGTGCCAAACTTAAAAAATCACAACATTTTAGCCCCAGCACTTGTGTGTGTGTGTGTATGCATATATTAAACCAACAAGCCTTATTGAATGTGGCGTGTAGTTGCCTTCAGATATGAGAAATATATTCACTTATTAATTTTCTGTTTTTAAACTTAACTAGGAGCAGCAAGTGCTCATTCATTTATATGGCATAATGTGAGCTTGTTGTGACATAGTATATAGCATATAGCCACAAGAAAACTAATATATCTCTGAATGAAAGAATTTTGCATCATGCCACCTAATTGACTTTTTAGTTTGTTATTGATATATAAAAGATAAACATACATCTTTAGCCCCAAAAGAAAAGCAAACAGCAACAACAACAACAACAACAACAACAACAAAAACAAAAAACAAAACACAACAAACCTTACAACTAAACCAAAAAAGGAACATAAAACCAAAACAATGCAAAACACCAAAACCAAAACAACGCTTTTCACTCTTTCTATCTTGTATTACAAATACATTCAGTTATCAGGTATAGCAATTCTGGGATGGCTCTCATGATTGAAGCATTGGAATGAAAGAATACAGGCTCTTCAGGAAGGACAGGGAGGGGAGATGAGGAGAGGTGTTGATCTCGATGAAGTTCATTGAGCTCTGCCTGGGGATGGATGAGGAGCAGGCAGAGTTTATGGGTCAGGATTAAAGGGAGGACACATGACATTGTAGTGGGGGTCTACTACAGGCCACCTGATCAGGAAGACCAAGCAGATGAAGACATCTATAGACAGATAGAAGCAGCCTTATGTTCACAAGGCCTGGACTTCCTCCAGCCTGGAATCAGGGAAAGCATAGCAGGGCATAGGCAACCCAGGAGGAATGCACTGATAACTTCCTTTTCCAACTGATAGAGAAGCCAATGAAGACAGGTTCTATGCTGGACCACTTTCTCACCAAGGAAGGTCTTGTGGGGTACGTGAACCACAGGGCAGCCTTGGCTGCAGTGACCATGAATTGGTGCAGTTTTGGACCCTGAGGGCAGTGAGGAGGAAGTACAGTAAGTCTGCTACCCTAGACCTCAGGAGAGCACACTTTGGCCTCTTCAGGGATCTTCTTGGTAAAGTGCCATGGGACAAACCCCTGGAGGGAAGAGGGGCTCAAGAAAGATCATTAATATTCAAGGATCACTTCATCCAAGCTCAGGGAGGGATGCAGCCCAACACAGATGAAGTCAGGTCAAAATGCCAGGAGGCCTGCATGAATAAACAAGGAGCTCCTGACCAAACTGAAGCAGAAAAAGGAGACCTCCAGGGGATGGAGGCAAGGACATGTAGCCTGCAAAGAATACAGAGAAATAGTCAAAGCAGACAGGGATCAGGTTAGGAAAACTAAAGACCTATTAGAATTTGAATTGGACAGGGATGTCAAGGGCAACAACAAAAGCTTCTATAGGTATATCCGTGATAAAACAAATACTAGGGAAATTGTGGGCCCTCTCCAAGAAAGGAATGAGAGACCTGGTTATCTGGTATATGGAGAAGGCTGAGGACTTGAGCTATGAAGACAAAGGCAGGGACTGGGAGAATGTGATGAACTGTCTACTGTAGGAGAAGATCAGGCTTGAAATCATCTAAGGAACCTAAAGATGTGCAAGTCCATGGGACCTGATGAGATATATCTGTAGGTTGTGAAAGTTGGTGGATGTAGTTGCTAAGCCACTGTCCAGCACATTTGAGAAGTTGTGGCAGTCTGGTGAAGTTTTCACTGACTGGAAGAGGAGAAAATTTCCCCCCATTTTTAAAAAGAGAAAAAAAAAAAGAAAAACAAACAAAACAAAACAAACAAACAAAAAAAAGACCCAAGGAACCACAGGTCAGTTGGTCTCACCTCTGTGCCCAGCAAGATCATGGAGCAAATCCTCCTGGAAACTGTGCTAAGGCATGTGGAAAACAAAGAGGTGATTGGTGACAATCATCATGGCTTCACTAAGGGCAGATTGTGCCTGACTAATCTGGTGGTGTTCTACGATGGGGCTACAATGTTGGTAGCTAGGGGAAGAGCAACTGAAACCATCTGTTTGAAATTGTGCAAAGCATTTGATACTGGCCCACATGAATCATAGAATGGCTTGGGTTGGAAGGGACCATCTAGTTCCAGTCTCCCTGCCATATGCAAGGATGCCACCCACTATATCAGGTTGCACAGGGCCTCATCTAACCTGGTCTTGAATACCTTCAAGGATGGAGCATCCACAACCTCTCTGGGCAACCTGTTCCAGTGCCTCATCACCCTCTGAATAAAGAAATGATATCTTTGATATTGTTGTCTCTAAATTGGAGAGACATTGATTTGATGGATGGAACACTCAGGGGATAAGGAATTGGCTGGATGATCACGCTCAATGAGTCATAGTCAACGGCTCAGTCTCCAAGTAGAGATAGTGATGAGTGGCATTCTTCAGGTGTTGGCATTGGGACCAGCACTGTTCAATATCTTTGTCAGTGACATGGACAGTGAAATTGAATGCACCCTCCACAAGGGTGGAAAGGCCTTGCAGAGGGATCTGGATAGGTTGGAGAGCTGGGCGATCACCAACTGCATGAAGTTCAATAAGAGCAAGTGCCGGGTCCTGCACCTGGGACGGGGAAACCCTGGCTGCACGTGCAGACTGGGCGATGAGACGCTGGAGAGCACCCTACAAGAGAGGGATCTGGGGGTCGTGGTAGACAGCAAGTTGAATATGAGCCAGCAGTGTGCCCTGGCAGCCAGGAGGGCCAACCGTGTCCTGGGGTGCATCAAGCACGGCATCGCTAGTAGGTCAAGGGAGGTGATTGTCCCGCTCTACTCTGCGCTGGTGCAGCCTCACCTCGAGTACTGTGTGCAGTTCTGGGCACCACAGGATAAAAAGGACATGAAACTGTTGGAGAGTGTCCAGAAGAGGGCTACGAAGATGGTGAAAGGCCTGGAGGGGAAGACGTACGAAGAACGGCTGAGGTCACTGGGCCTGTTCAGCCTGGAGAAGAGGAGGCTTAGGGGAGACCTCATCACAGTCTACAACTTCCTCGTAAGGGGGTGTCGAGAGGCAGGAGACCTTTTCTCCATTAACACCAGTGACAGGACCCGCGGGAACGGGGTTAAGCTGAGGCAGGGGAAATTTAGGCTTGACGTCAGGAGGGGGTTCTTCACAGAGAGGGTGGTTGCACACTGGAACAGGCTCCCCAGGGAAGTGGTCACTGCACCGAGCCTGTCTGAATTTAAGAAGAGATTGGACTGTGCACTTAGTCACATGGTCTGAACTTTTGGGTAGACCTGTGCGGTGTCAAGAGTTGGACTTGATGATCCTTAAGGGTCCCTTCCAACTCAGGATATTCTATGATTCTATGATTCTATAAGTATGCAGGTGACACCAAACTGTTTGGTGTGGTTGACATGCAGGAGGGAAGGGATGTCATCCGGAGGGACCTGGATAGGTCTGAGGGGTGGGCCTCTTGTCTTTCCTGTGTGGAGAAGAGAAGGCTTCAGGGAGACCTTGCAGCAGTCTTCCAATACCTAAAGAAGGGTCTGGAGGGGCCCTTAAAGCTGGAGGGGCATTTATTCTACAAGGGCATGTAAAGATAGGACAGAGGATAATGTTTTACACGGATAGAGGGTAGATATAGATTAGAAATTTGGAATAAATTCTTCTTGATGAGGGTGGTGAGGCATTGGAGTGTGTTACCCAGAGAAGTTGTGGGTGCCCTGTCCCTGGAAACATTGGAGGCCAGGTTGGATGGGGCTTCGAGCAACTTAGTTTAGCGGGAGGTGCCCCTTCCCATGGTGGGGGTGTGGAATTAGATTATCTTTAAGGTCTCTTCTAACTAACCATTCTATGATTCCATGTAGATACCTACAGATTATCATATAGATTATTAACTTCCTTTTTTTTTAATAGACAAATCGACTAAAGATGAAAATAAATAGCTAAAGATGAATTCAAATTTCTTCACTTTAAGATGGAGTCATTGTGAATTCAGGTGTAATCTATTGGCCCTAAAAATGGGATACTTAAGCTACCAAGTTCAGCATTTAGTGAATAATTCAGATTCCCATCAGTGCAAAAGAAATTATCTTTGTCTGGCATACAAAACAAAGTAGTAATAAATTGAAGGTGACACCACTTCTTGGAGTAACTGAAAATATAAGACGACTTCTACTTCTTCCTACACTGTCATAATAAATATATCTTGTTGACTCTTCATTTCATACCAGTTCCTTTTCAAGAATTGTGATTACTAAAATGATATTAGGTGGAGTGTAAATAACATTTTTTTTTTTTTTTTTTAGATCTGCATTCATTGCAAACAACCTGTTTCACTTGTTTACTGTCTTTCTGGAAAAAGATGTGGTGTACCTGAGAGTGTCTTTGAAGTGAGTTCTTCCTTGATTTTCTTTAGGCTTGATCTAAAGCACATGCTGTTTTTCTTGTGTCCCAGTTCACTATTGTGTTTTTCTTTTTGTTGCATGATACATTAACTTTGGTGCTGGAAGTAAGATAGAGTTGTATGGAATTTACTAGTAGACTTGTAATATTTATTCCATTCACTTAAACAGCAGTTGTACACAGATATACTACATTGTTTATCTGTACAGTTTTTTACCACTAGGTTTATCCGAAAAGTGTATAGCTGTAGTAATTGTTGTCAAGTAATTCTAGAGATAAGTTTTCAACCATTTCTAACATGGCTATAATCTGAGACAAGTACTCACAAATTATCATTATTTAGTATGTACTTCTAAATAATCACATTTTTCAAGGTCTCTGAATTCTTAAGCTTCTTTTAAGCATGTACACTTATATCTGTATAACAGACCTTGCTGTCTTTGCATACCAATATAAATCAAAAATAACTTAATTAAAATCAATGGCAGTAGATGAGAATAAAACTAGTGTGAGAAGACTGCTACATACTTACATACTCTTTTTTTTTTTTTTTTTTTTTTTTTTTTTTTTTTAATGTGGGAAGTGTAGGATATAAGTATAAGCACTGTCTTAAATTAATGTCTGTTTTGTACTCACATTCCATTACTGGTGCTGCAGATAAATTTCTCTGCCTATTTCCATATAGCATCATACACCATGAAAGTAAATGAATTGCATGTTATTGGTAGGCTGATGTAGAAATATACACTAGTGTGTAGCTCACAGTGGAAACATGCTCTTAAAATGTTAGACTGGTTATTAAACCATAGAATATCTTTAATTGGAAAGGACCCATAAGCATCACTGAGTCCAGCTCCTGGCCCCTCAGAGGACCACCCTTTGTCCAAATGCTTCATGAATTCCAGCAGATTTGGTGCAGTGGCCAGTTCCCTGGGAAGCCTTTTCCAGTGCCCAACCATCCTCTCAGTGAAGAACCTCTACCTAACACCTATCCTGAATCTCCCCTGACATGGATTCCTACCATTCTCTTGGGTCCTGTTGCTGGCCACCATAGCTAAGACATCAGCCCCTCCCCCTTTATTTCCCTCTCATGAGGAAGCTGCAGGCTACTGTGAGGCTTCCACTCAGTCTCATCTTCTCTAGGCTGAATAAGCCAAGTGACCTCAGCTGTTCCTTATACATGTACATATCCACTGCTATACCCTTCACCCTCTGTGGCCCTCCTTTGGGCACTCTTTAGTGGTTTTATGTCCTTCTCATAGTGTGGTGCCCAAAACTATACACAGTACTTGAGGCGAGGCAGGACAATCGCTTCATTCGCACAGCTAGCAGTGCCATGCTTGATGCATCCCAGGATATGGTTAGACCTTTTGGCTTCCAGAGCACACTGTTGGCTCATACTCAACTTGCTGTACCAGAATCCTAAGATCCTTTCTGCAGGACTGCTCTCCAGCCTATCAACCCCCAGTCTGTATATATAGCCAGGGTTGCTCCTTCCCAGATAAAGATTCCAGCTCTTTCTTGTAGTGGGTTTATGTTGCAAGATTTTGGTTGTGGGGGGCTGCAGGGGTAGCTTCTGTGACAGGAGTCCAGAAGCTGCCCCATGTCAGACAAGGGCCAGTTTCAGCAGCTCCAAAGGGACCTGATGCTGGCCAAAGCTGAGCTAATAAGCAAAGTTGTTTGCATCTCTGTGAGAGCGCATTTAAAAAAAAAAAAAAAGGGGGGGGGGGGGAGGGGAGGAGGAGGAGGTTGTGAAACAAAACTGCTGTGCAACAGCAGATAGGAGATTGTGGAGTGAGAACCAGCCTGTGGAGAGGCCCCTGGTGGAGCAGGCTGTCCCCCTGCAGCCCATGGGTCCCACAAGGAGCAGATCTCCACGCTGCAGCCCGTGGAGGAGCTCCTGGTGGAGCAGGTGGCTGTGGCCTGGAGAAGGCTGTGGCCCATGGAGAGCCCCTGCAGGAGCAGGACCTGGGGCAGAGCTGCAGCCCATGCAGAGGAGCCCATGCTGGAGCAGGGGGTCTGGGGGGTGCTGCTTCCTGTGGGGGACCTGTGTTGGAGCAGTTTGCTCCTGATGGATGGACCCTGTAGTACAGAGCCAGTTGGAGCAGCTCTTGAAGAGCTGGTGCCTGTGGGAAGCTCACATAGCATCAGTTTGGGAAGGATGGCATCCCATGGGATGGACCCCACGTGGAGCAGGGACAGAGAGTGACTGTGGAGGTGTGGCAAAACACTATAGACTGACCACAGACCCCATTCTCCCATTTTCCTGAGCTGCTTGGGGATAAGAGGCAGAAGAGGGTGGATTGGGGGAAGGTGTTTTTAGTTTCTCTTCTGTGTTTCTCACATAAACATAGTTGCTTGTTAGTAATAGCCAATAAATTTCTCTAATCTCCCTATTCTGAGTCTGTTTTGCACATGACAAAAATTGTTGATCAATCTCCATGTCCTTATCTTGGACCTTGAGCCCTTTTCATCTTATTTTCTCCCACTTTCCCTTTGAGAAGGATGAGTGAGAGAGTGGTTGTGGTGGAGCTCAGCTGCCAACCTGAGTAAAACCACCACATTGCTCTTGTTGAATTTCCTGTGGTTGGTGATTGCCCAGTCCTCTAATTTGTCGAGATCTCTCTGCAAGGCCTCTCTATCCTTGAAGAAGTCAACAGCTCCTCCCAGTTTAGTGTCACCTGCAAATTTTCTTACTATACCTTTGAGTCCTGCATCTATGAAAAACTTAAAGAGAACTGGCTCTAAAACAGAGCCCTGTGGAACCGCTCTAGTGGCTGGATGCCAGCTGGGTGTGAACCCATTTATTACAATCCTTCGAGCCTGACCCAGCAGCCAGTTGTTCACCCATCATGTTAGATACTTGTCAAGCTGCATATTTTGTCCAGAAGGATAGTGTGAGAAACTGTACCAAAAGCTTTACTGAAATACAAAAAGATTACATTAACTAGCTTCTCTTGGTCAACTGAGTGGGTGACCTTGTTATAAAAGGAAATTAAGTTCATTAAGCAGGACCTTTCCCTCATGAGCCTATGTTGGCTGTGACCAGAGACCACATTGTACTTCAGGTGTTTTTCAATAACCCCCAGAATTATTTTCTCCATAATTTTACCTGGCATTGAATTGAGACTGACAGTTCTGTAGTTACCAGGGTCTTCTTTCTTGCTTATCTTGAAAATTGGAAAAATGTTTGCCAGCTTCTAGTCAACTGGGACCTCTCCATATTCCCAAGTCTATTGAAAAATAATTGAGAGAATTCTCATGGCGACATTGGCCAGCTCTCTGAGTACCCTGGCATGAATCCCATTGGGTCCCATAGACTTACATGCATCCAGGTTGCACAGTAAATTCCATGCAAGTTTGGAGTTGGCTGGGAGCTTATCATTACCGCAATCAAAAAGTCCTCCAACTCAGGCTGTAGAGGATGTAGTTTCCTGATTAGATGACTGGGGCTCCTTGTGTGGGTTGCAACAACTTCTTCACAAAAAAAATACAAAATATTTTATTATGAGTACTAGTTCTTTGGCAGAAACATAACTGAATAACGTATGTTCTGTAACAAAGAGTATAGCAAAAGAATGGGAGAGAAAACCTGAAAGGAAATACAGTAATGCTGTGAATGACATCATGATATACTAGGTGCACTACTAGGTGCAATTCAAACCACACCAAGGGAGTTTTCTATGGTTTATGAAGAAGCTTTGAAGGAAGGTCACATGTTGCTCAGAACAGCTGCTTTCTTAGTCCAGAGAGATTAGTTTCCATGTTATACCTACTGTTTATATCTGGTAATTAAAGCATTTCTATAAGTATTGGGAATGTGACTGCATTATTTTGGATACCTTGGACAGAAAATGAATTTATTTTGCCACCATCGTGAGTGGAAGTGTGTAGGTTTGGCTGATAGATGCATCAAAATTGTATCATTTTGATAGGTTTAGTAACCACAGAATTGTAAATACACAAACATGCACTTTTAACAGAATTAAAAATATCTTGAAATAACACAAAACTACAGAAGCAATACAGAAGTAAAAAGAGAATAAGAAGCTTAATAAATAAGAGCAATGTCTCCTTTAAACTTATGACTTTTACATAAGGTATATAGAAGGAGTCTGGTTCTGGAAAATTATTTTCTACAAAGCCATTCATAAATGCATATAACACATTACAGAAACCATGTACATAACTGTCCTACCACATTATCACATTGCCATGCACAAGACAGCGGATATAAACTTTGCCATAAGCACATGCCATGTACCTCTAACAACAATTTCTACAAATAGATTTGCGTATAGTCAGCAAACAGTACATCAGTCAAGTCAATGTGACTAGATTTTGTGGTTGTGTGGAGGACAGAATTTGAATTAATGAGGTACAAATAGTGAATTTCAGGTACATGTATCTTTATGATAGCTGCATAACGTTGCATTAACCGTTCATCACTGTCTTCTCACTTGGATTCTTAGTCACTTGTGTCTTGCTTAGAAGGCACTGCAAACTCTGTAGTTTTTGTAGAGATTGTCTTCTTATGTGAACATTCCAGAGGGACTTTGGCCCTGTTTGTAGGTACCACTGAATTACAAACAGTTAATAACAGTATCACTCTTCTGTAGTGACTGAATGGGAAGTGCTGTATGTTCGGTGTTGCTCAGATTCTATTATCCTCAGTGTGTACGTGTCATCAACCTTATCTCTTCATTGGTAGTTGTTTTCCATATGGTTTTCCAGCATAGCTGGCTACACAGAAGCACCAGAAATTGAGGGTAAATGGTAAAATTCTAGTTTTACTGACCTAGGAGTAAAACTCTTTGAAATCAGTGGGGTCAAATATTCATATAGCAATTACAAGCGCACTTACTCCACTCATTCCTTAGATCTCTGGGGAGTTGTTTGGTTGGTTCCTTTCCTGTTTGTGTGGGGCAACATCTAGAACTCAAGTAGCAAACAGTCAGTAGACATGATCCCTGAAAGAAAAAATAAATACCCAAATAACAGCACCAGAAGGATGCTAGAGCCATAACCTACAAACTCCAGAAACAATACCAACCTGGAAACTGTTTTGCCCTCCAGTATCCATATCTCTATTTTAAAGGCAGATTTCCAAAAACTGTTCAGATTAACACAGTGTGAATATAGTGTGTTCTTTACAAGAGTCCATGTTCGCTCTGGATTATGCTCAGAGATGGTTTCTACTCTTGATCAGTTCTCTCATGCACCGTATGCCAGGTGACTAATCCCTTGGCTGAAGTATTTAGCTGTTTTCTCATGATTTTGGTTAGTGTTAAACTTTACTGTAGAGCCTTGGTTCTTTTTCATGACTTCTGAATACAGTCCTAGATTCTCATCTCTGGCATCACCAGATTTACGTAGTTTTGTGTTTCACTATTTAAATACTGACAAGCCCTTTGAAATCAAAGGCTAATGTGAGTAATCTTAACTGAAAATCTAAGGAAGCCAGTCACATAATTCACAAATTTCTTTTGTAAATTAACTTGTTTTTCTTAATTGCAGCAGGTAAATGATATTCAGAGCTACATAGTATTGATCGTATATGCATCTGCAGAAAGACTGGGCTAATAAATAAACCACCTTTTCCAGTGATGTTATTTTATCTTGTGTTCTTACTGAGGAATATATATATACACGTATTTATTTATTTATTTATTTATTTTTTTCCTGAATATTAGAAGAAACAGTGTTAAAAGGATAAGAAAGCACTGGTCATCAGGATCAGTAATGTCTTCTAATGCATTTTCACAACCTGCTACTGAATTATGCAGTAACAGTATTAATAACATGGTCAGGTTCTCAAAAGGCTGTGGTCAATTGGTGGTCTTGACTGTAACACAACATTACAGTTTAGGATGAAGAAAAGATGATCGGGTCTACCAGAGAGACAGACACCTTGATGCCGCATTTAACACTTTTGTAGAGTTATAGCAGAACATAGATGTCAGAGTGCCAACCCTTCTGAGTACTCTGTCACGACGCAAATAAATTTTGGATCCTGGTTTGCCAGCTGCAGCTGCTAGCATCATATTCCAGTAATGAACCCCGTGAGCTTGCTGGTGATGGAAATGGATTAAGACTGTGTGATCTGAATCTGTTCCTTTTTCTAGCCAAGAGAAAAATAGGCTAGTCTTGGTCTCTTAATTTACTGGAACATTCTGGAAAGAAAAACAGTGAAAAATCTCAATGAACCAGTAGTAAATAAATGGAATCATGATGTGCAGGATTGCTTCTAAAGCTTTCTAAATGTCAAAACAGAAGGGATAGAAAGAGCCTGACACATAAAAACTGGACAAAGACATGAAAAGACAGACAAAGCATGAAGATGAAAACATACAGAATGATGACACAGGAAGAAGAGAACTTGTGGAAATGGAGAGAGAAGAAAAAGGGACTAAAGGCACCAAGAAAAAAAAAAAGGGAAAGGGCAGAATGAGAAAACGGAAAATAGGAAATGCAAGGAAAAATTGGAAATGAGTTGTACAGGTCAGAATACAGAAGGAGAGGAGTAAGCTAAGGTTAAAAAAAAAAAAAAAAGCCGAACAGGAACAGAAGCCCTGAAAAGTCTGTGAATCCTGTTTCTACAGGATAATGGTGAATCAGTAGTGGTCAGGACTGCATGACAGAGGGGGAAGACAGCTCAAAACCCTGTGTGTTGATAGGGTGCAAGAGCAACACATAAACTTATTGTGGCATATGAAGAGAAAAAAGACACACTGATCCAAACTTATGATTTAGGGCGTACATAGACATATTACCACCACAATAATAAATACGACCAACAAAAGTAATTGAAAGTACAGCTAAATCAGTGTGCTGTTTTATTTCTTTTGTGAACATTTACGTAAGACTGAATTTGGCCAAGGGGATCTAGCCTTAGTTGACTGAAAAATATCCTGAAAAATAACATTGACTTATGACTTCTATTGCAGAGGAATTGTTTATTCAATACAGTAGGGTTTACATAATAACTTTTGACCTTCTGCCTTCATCCAGAGTGGATGTCACCCTCCTGAACGAAGTGGTTCCCTCAATCTCCACAGTGTCCTTTTCTATGGAAGATTTTACAAATGTGAGTGCAGAGACTGACAACTGATCCTTTTAATCCATCCTCAACCCGAGCTTCAGTGACTATTTGAACCAGTAACCTTCTTCTGGCATTGACAAGTGTTACTTGTCAAGATTGACTGTACATATGACCCACTAAAGGTCTGTTGGCAGACTTTTTCAGTTCTTCTGCCATTCCTTGTAGCTAAGTTTTATTCCCCCATGAAGAGGAAATCTTTGTGATGAGACAACATAGAAAGACAGAGCCTTAATAACCTTTTGCGTAATCTGCACATACTGAGAAATGCTTGCCAGGTAATTTTGCAAGCCTGTTAAGGCAGAGTGTTGAAGAGAGTTTGTACAGAGAACACACAAAATAGGTCATAATTTTAAATTACTGGCTTATGGCTCCAGCAGTTTTATTTTCCTATGAGTTATCAAGAACATGGCAAAGAAATGTTAGAAAACTGTTTAAGAAATAAATAAGAGCCTGAATTAAAAATAATATGGACAATTTCAGACAAAAGTGTGAGCCCACCAGTATAAAGAATGGCACTAGTAGGACTCATTTTGAAAGATGGCATCTGAAGTAAAAAAGGACCTTTTAAAATATGCTGAGGCAGTGCTCCATGTCTGGCTCAGAGGGAAGGATGTTACCTATTGAAATATGAGCACCATCTTGTTCAGCATGCTGTTTAAAGATGGGATTTTCTCTTTGCTTTACAAAGGGAACAGAAAACTTCCAATAAAAATAATGTCAGCCTCTCAGTTGAAACACATGTAAACTTCCTTTTACCTAATGTTGTATATAGCACAGAATAGCACATTTCATAAAACAATATAGTAAAAAGATTATTTCAAGCATAGCATGTTTTTCCTCATTTTAATTTTTTTTTTCTTCTCTCTCCTCTAGTAATATGATATTCAGACAGGAGCAAATTATATTTTCCACAGATCACAGATTTATTTATTTTTTTAAACAGTTGTCACAGTTCTTTATTTTTATTTTATTGGTAGTCATGTTTGTTATATTTAAGGCAATGCTGATTCTCCGTGTTTTTTAATCCAATATGTACTGATATTGAATTTCTATCATAGAAGAGAAAAATAAAATAGATAAAAATATTTCTCTTGGGTGACTGTATAAACTATCTGTGTTTAAAAATGGCATCACAGATATCTGAATTTTAGCCCTTAAACACAAGGCACTGTAGAGATGTTGGATTCTCAGAAAACCCTTGTCCAAGGATTACAAATTCAGACCATATGCTACGTAGTGTTTAGGACTTAGCCCCAGTTGGTCTAGAGCAAATCAAGTGTAGGGCTTCTGAAAAAGAATTATGTTTTAATAATGATGTTATAATTAAATATTAACCATTCAGTTTCAAAATTTCTCATCTAGTTAAGTCTCTGTATATTTACAGGTGGTTTAGCTATAGCCCCACTTCCTCCTTCCCCTTCCCTTTCATTTTTGTTTTCTTTCTTCCTTCTAATATTGCATAATTTTTTTCAGTTAACTTTTGAAATATACAGTGCAGGCCTCTCCTATCTGGCTTCTCACCTCAGATTCCCTTCAGAGTCAGAGAAGCACTTGCAGGGCAAGCAGGCGATCAGGCCTAGTCAGCATGGGTTTATGAAAGGCAGATCCTGCTTGACGAACCTGATCTCCATCTATGACAAAGTGACGCGCTGGGTGGATGAGGGAAAGGCTGTGGATGTGGTCTACCTTGACTTCAGCAAGGCTTTTGACACCGTCTCCCACAGCATTCTCCTCAAGAAACTGGCTGCTCTTGGCTTGGACTGGCGCACGCTTTGTTGGGTTAGAAACTGGCTGGATAGCCGGGCCCAAAGAGTCGTGGTGAATGGAGCCAAGTCCAGTTGGAGGCCAGTCACTAGTGGCGTCCCCCAGGGCTCGGTGCTGGGGCTGGTCCTCTTTAATATCTTCATTGATGATCTGGATGAGGGCATTGAGTGCACCCTCAGTAAGTTTGCAGATGACACCAAGCTATGTGCGTGTGTCGATCTGCTTGAGGGTAGGAAAGCTCTGCAGGAAGATCTGGATAGGCTGCACCGATGGGCTGAGGTCAACTGCATGAAGTTCAACAAGGCCAAGTGCCGGGTCCTGCACCTGGGGCGCAATAACCCCAAGCAGAGCTACAGGCTGGGAGAGGAATGGTTGGAGAGTTGCCAGGCAGAGAAGGACCTGGGAGTGATGGTGGATAGTCGGCTGAATATGAGCCAGCAGTGTGCTCAGGTGGCCAAGAAGGCCAACGGCATCCTGGCTTGTATAAGAAACAGTGTGACCAGCAGGGCTAGGGAAGTGATCGTCCCCCTGTACTCCGCTCTGGTGAGGCCGCACCTCGAGTACTGTGTTCAGTTTTGGGCCTCTCGCTACAAGAAGGACATCGAGGTGCTTGAGCGGGTGCAGAGAAGGGCGACGAAGCTGGTGAGGGGCCTGGAGAACAAGTCCTACGAGGAGCGGCTGAGGGAGCTGGGCTTGTTCAGCCTGGAGAAGAGGAGGCTCAGGGGCGACCTTATCGCTCTCTATAGGTACCTCAAGGGAGGCTGTAGAGAGGTGGGGGTTGGTCTGCTCTCCCACGTGCCTGGTGACAGGATGAGGGGGAATGGGCTTAAGTTGCACCAGGGGAGTTTTAGGTTAGATGTTAGGAAGAACTTCTTTACCGAAAGGGTTGTGAGGCATTGGAACAGGCTGCCCAGGGAAGTGGTGGAGTCACCATCCCTGGAAGTCTTCAAAAGACGTTTAGATGTAGAGCTTAGGGATATGGTTTAGTGGGGACTGCTAGCGTTAGGTCAGAGGTTGGACTCGATGATCTTGAGGTCTCTTCCAACCTAGAAATTCTGTGATTCTGTTCTGTGAAAAGTCACTCCTGGGGTGCAATTCACCTCATCCTATTTATGACAGCTTAAATTATTCATACTCTAGAATGATTATGACAACCTCTGTGGTTTTGTGGTCTATAACAAAAATATACCACAACTCAGAAAATAGGTATCTATATTTCAGATGGCTGAAATTCATTGAAATAATTCTCAGCAGCTCGCTTCTTCCAAAGGTGTTTCCACTTTGGGAAGAACAGTGGAGATACTTAATAGTGGAAATACACTTCCCTCCCCCCCTCCCCCTCCAAGATTCCAAGATTTAGTAGTGTGTAACAGGCTTCTGTTTGTTTGTTCCATATACAGAGACACTTTTAGGGCTTATACAGGATACTAAATAAATTGTAACTTGCTCTTGAGAGCAAAGCACTTTTTTTTTTTTTTTTTTTTTTTTTTTTTTTTTTTTGCCTGGTTGGACAAGAGAATCAGAATTAACCTGGGAGAACAATGACTGGAACCAGGGTATCTCTGCTGTTTAACAGGGGAGAGGAAAATTCGACCATCCATTGCAATAGAGCATAAAACTGAGTAGGGCACTCGGATAGTGCTTCAGAAACACTTAGTAATGGGCTAATGTACACTAGTAATATCCAACATTGGCAGTGGTAATATGTTACTTGATTTACTTCTTCTACGTTAAAAACAATGTACCTATTTTATTCTAATGGAGACATAAATCTTTGTCTCAGCACAACATAGTAAAATGAAATTTAAGTTACTGAACATGCAGGGGCAGAAAGTTCTATGTTTCTATTAAATGTTCATTCAGTTTTGAACAAGCAACAAATTTTCTCTCATGACATGCAATTTCATTTTCAGTATTTACATATTGTCTGTACTTTTCACAAGTAACAGTGTATAGTAAGCTATGCTATTATGCCATTAAAAAGTTGCCAAATACATATTTAAAGAAATTAAAAATATTGTATTAATTAAATAGTACTTTCACAAGAAATTCTCAGAATGGAGCTATAAGGCATTCATTGCAATGAGGATTGAAGTAATGCCAATTTACTGTTTTCTGAAATGAACAGCAGATTTTATTGGAGAACAAGTGCAATAGGTTAATAACTGGGTCAGCACTATATTAATGTCACTTATTTCTTTTTGAGGGGAAAATCTATGCTGAAAACATGACTGCAAAGGATAAAATGCTGTGTTCTCTGTTTACTGTTTTCAAATGAGTTCAGTAGGTATGTTCAAGCTTTTCTAATTGACTTGCATGCAAACTTCCCTGAAGTTATCTATTTCTCTCATATTAAACTGTAATGACGTTCCTGTTGATCAGTAAGTGCCTTCAGGTATGGTATCATTCATTTTAAATTCTGACACAATGGACACGTGAAACCCTTGCTTGGTTATCTGTAACTCTCTGGAGCATAAAATAGCAGTTCTTTTGAAGATTAATAAAGATGTAAAATCCAGTTCAGCTCCTCATTACTATGTTTTAATTTCAAAGTCTAACAGCAGTAAGCTTAGCTTTTTTCTGGAGCATGCATGTGTAACACCGAAAACAGAAGGAACAGATCTGAGACAGAAAGAAGTAGCATTTTCAAACAGTTTCCATAGAAGCACTGTAGTTTAATATATGAACCTGGTACGTAACTGGATGTTTGATACCTGAACTGTGTTCAGATTCAGCAAGTTTAAAAGTCTGACTCCTTCTCATGGTATACAAGGAACTCCCTTTCCAGAGTGCATTGGCTAACCTGTATTCAAGGTTTCAGTTTTATTGAATAATACAGAGTATTTTAAGTTGCAGTTTTGTTCTAACCTCTTAACATTCTTAGCATTTCTTCTTCAGACATATAATATTGTTGTGCTTTAACCCAGCTGGCAGCTAAGCACCACATAGCCATTTGCTCACCCTTCCCACTCCTTCTCTTGGATGAGGGGAGAATCAGAAAATAAAATGAAAGCCTGCGGGTTGAGATAGAGACAGTTTATTAGGACAGAAAAGAAAGGAAGATAATAATAATAATGATAATAGTACTACTACTAAAGACTACTAATCATGTGTACAACACAGGTGATGCACAATGCAATTGCTCACCACCTGCTGACTGATGCCCAGCCTATCCCCGAGCAGCCGGTCCCCCCACTCTGGCAAGGTTTATTTTGTTTATTTGTCTATTGTTTAGCATCACGTCAGATGGTATGGAATACCTCTTTGGCCAGTTCGGGAATACCTCTTTTGGCCAGTTTGGGTTCAGTAGATATGTCCTGGGTCTTTGTCCTACCAGCTCCTGCTGCACCCCCAGCCTGCCCGTTGGCAGGACAGAGCAAGATGCTGAAAAGTCCTTGGCTTGGAGTAAGCACTGCTCTGCAACACTTAAAACATCAGCGTATTATCAATATTATTCGCATCCTAAATCCAAAACACAGCACCCTACCAGCTACTAGGAGAAAAATTAACTCTATCCTAGCCAAAACCAGGACAAATAGTATAACAGATATCCTTTTTTTTTTTTTTTCTTTTTTTTTTTTCTTTTTTTTAAATGGGAATGCAGTTTAATTTCCCTAGTCCTTAGTGTTCTGTGGACTTGCAACAGGGGTTACCTGTATTCTTTCATCTAGAGAAATTTTAATAAACATGAAGATGTGAGAATGGCAAAATCTCGTATACAATACAAAGGGATCTCAAAAAAAGTAGAGAAAAGTGAGAAAGAATACATGAGAAAAGAATTTATACACAGAAAGATTGAGATGGAGGTACTAGAGGAAATATTCAGAAAACTATTCCAGTTCCCTGCTATTTTGTAGAAGGGAAAAAAAAAAAGAGACTGAAAATCACTGAATTGCCTCAAATAACATTTGGCCACACTGCTCTGAAAAGAGAAAGTAAAACTCTAAGCTAATGTTGAAAGGGAGTAGTAGGTGGGAAAGAGAAATAGGAGAGACTGAGACTACTATGTCTATAGTAGTAGTTTAAGTTGCCTACCTAGGGTAACTTCCATCTGCTGCTCCTTCATCCATCACACTGCAATTCACAGCCTGTTAGGGAGTCATTATTACAATGCATCAGTCCAAGGAGTGAACTGTTCAGAATTAGAAACATATTTAGTTTTCAATTATTTGTGGAATATCATAAGATCATTTCAAGGTGGTCAAGGACAGTATCACTATAGATAAGCAGAGGGTAGCATAAAGGAATATTTCAGCAAAGATTTTAATGCATGTGATACAAAAAGATTAGAAAGGGAAATTGAAAGGCAGGACCAGGGCTGCCATGGCTACAGCCAGCTCCATTCAATCTGTTTTGCAAAAGATGTAAAAATGTAGGACATTTTTTCTTTAATGGACTTCTGCTGTTAGAAGGGAATGAAGGAATACTCCATTATTTTGAAAACAATAACAAAAATTATCCAACAAACCAACCAAACATAAAACACATGAATATCTATTTGACTAGGAAACTGCATTCCAGCCCAGTGAAATGACCTGTCTTCAGTTATTGCTATGTCACTTCTCTACCGTATTAACAGGTGTTCAGTAGTTAAGAGCTTCAAATAACAATCTGTAGAAGGGCAAATATTAGCAAGCTACATCCATACATAGAATTGGATGGGATAATCGAAAGAGCTGGTACAATTTCCAGAGGGAGGTGAGGTAAAGAATAACTTTGCATATGGATGGAGATGCCATCATTGGTGCCATCACTGGTGCCACATATAGAACATTCCTAGGGTTGACTCAAGGCTGAAGAATGAAGCCCCAGAATGAACCCCCATTGTGCACTTTGATTTTCTTTCCTCTCTAGTGAATTCATAACAGGCATATTAAAATATAGAGGTAAAAACAAACCTCTGTCAGCAAACAAGCAAGTCTAGTATTCTGTCATAAGTCAGTCTACAGAGAAGATGGAAGGGAAAAAAGCTCCTCCAAAAGAACTATATCATGCTTGTTACATGATATAGTTCTCTACCTAGAAGTGTTTAATTACTCCAGCAAGTTTATGAGAGTTTTACCTCACCCTTGGGGAATAAAAACCAGCAACAGTTCATGTCTCTGTCCGTAGGACATAAGGAATTGTATTATATCATGTCTATCAAAAGAGCATATGTGTCAAACCTCCATATGCTCCTTGTTTACTGCTAAAGTCACACACGAGATGTAGCCAGACTGCACAAATACAGAAATGATGTTTTTCTGGTACACACAGACATTATCTTGAAGCTTCTATTGTTTTTACACAGCAAGAGCTTGGTAGCAGAGGTGCTGCAGAGGTAGCCTCTGTGAGCAGAGCCCAACAGCTGTCAGATCAGAGTCAGCTCCAGACAGCTCCAAAAGGGATCTACTGCTGACCAGAGCTGAGCCAGTGAGCAATGCTGGTTGGGCCTCTGTGAGAGCAGATTTAGGAAAGGGAAGAAAAACTGCTGTGCTACAGCATCTGGGAGAGAGGAGTGAGAAAACGTGAGAGAAACAGCCCTGCAGACACCAAGGTCAGTGGAGAATGAGAGCAGAAGGTGCTCCAGGTGCTGGAGCAGGCTGTCCCTCTGCAGCCCATCGGTCACATGGCAGAGCAGATCTCCGCACTGCAGCCCGTGGAGGAGCCCCTGGTGGAGGAGGTGAATGTGGCCTGGAGGAGGCTGCGGCCCACGGAGAGCCCCCGCAGGAGCAGGCCCCGGGCCGGAGCTGCCACCCGTGGGGGACCCATGATGGAGCAGTTTGCTCCTGGGGGATGGACCCCGTGGTACAGACCCATGTGGGAGTAGTTCTTGAAGGCTGCTGCCTTTGGGCAGCCCCCACAGGATCAGTTTGGGAAGGATGGAGCAGGGGCAGAGAGTGATTATGAAGGTGCAGCAGAGACGAGGTGTTATGGATTGACCACAGCTCCCATTCCCTGTTCTATGCTGCTTGGGAGAAGGAGCAGAAAAAGGTGGATAGTGTGGTTTTATTTTATTTATTTATTTATTTATTTTAGTTTCTCACTGTTCCAGTCCACTAGTGATAGGAAAAATAAATAAATAAATATATATATTAATTTCCCTATGCTGAGTCTGTTTTGCCCATGGTGATAATTGTCCGTGTCCTTGTCCTTGTCTCACCCTTGAGCCCTCTCCATTGCATTTTCTCCCCAATTTCCTAATTTGAGTGGGAGTGAGAGAGTGGTTGTGGTGGACTTCAGCTGGCAAGCAGGGTAAACACACCAGAAAGCTATAAAGAAAATGTTTGCAAGAGAAAGGTATATCAAAATGTCTTTTCAGTGGGTATTTGATTTTACTAGTATTGACCTTTATCATATGCAAAAACTGCTGTTTTTCCACATTATACAGATGGAATACCAGCACAGATAAGGAAATGTATTTTTCTTCCTGCAATATGACGTATGTGTGACATGGCCAATAGACTTTTTTTTTTTTTTTTTTTTTTTTTTTTCAGTCTCTTCTGGATAAAGCTAAATCATTCTGTAATTGTTAGCCTATTTTAACCCTTACTACTGTGCACTGGACTCTACTGTTCATCAGTACTATTCTGATTGATTAGAACTAGTTGTTTGTGCTGTCTCAGTCTGAAGAGCTGGTTCAAAGTTTATATTCCCTCATAGCTTACTGTGGGCTAGTATTTGATAAAATATATCAGTATTTTCATTATTAATTATTAGAGGATTTAAATGGATCTTCTTTTCTTCTTTAACTTCCCCTTATTTTTTTGTTCTTTTACCATAGTAATACATCATAATGTTGTAACAATAAAAGTGTTTTGCATTAAGGAGGATCGACTTCATGCTAAGTAGGTTTTATTCTTTTACATTAGATTTTGGAAACTAAAACAAACACATCAGTGATTTTATGCCATTCTCTGCAAGACAGGAAAGAAATGCACAATTAACACTGCAAGCAGCTTTAAAAGCTTCTCTCCTAACAAGAAAAACAAGTAATAAAACCAGCAGCTCAATTTCTTGCAAACTAAAACATTAACAGTTTTCGTGTTTGCCAATGTAATTTTTAATAATTAAAATAATTCTGAAATTGTTACCCTAACCATCTTCAGAATGTGACATTGTGATAAGATGTACTTTTCATGCTTCACGCAGTAACGAGAAGAGAGAAAGCCCAGATTTTCTCATAGTCACAGGCAATCTTAGTTGCTTTATGTCCTCCTTCCTTCAATATTTAATATATTCCATTTACACATGAATAGTACTCTGAAGCCTTGTTCATAATTTCTGCATTGTGCAGTTAATGGACTTCCACTGATCAAGATTTTCAGAATGTTTAGTGAAGACTTGAGATATGAAATAATCACTGCATGAAGTAAAAAATACAACTTAATAAAAAGAAAACACTAGAAACAAACCCTTCAGCAAAAATATTTTTCTTTCCTTTTCATTCATTTCTTTCAAATACAATGCTTTAAATGAATAGTAGAATTCAAGGTGGCTTTTCATACAGATGTTCCCTTAAGAACATCAGAAAAGTGAAAGGTTCCCTTTTATTTCTGACTATGAGCTCTTTTTGCCAATTGTAAATGTTTCACTAAAATATAGTGATATTTTCCATATGCACAAGGGGAATAATGCACTGAAAATGTAGATATTATCTTCTTCAAAAAAAAAAAGGAAAAAATGCCAATACTTGTAAGTAATAACTACAGTGATAAAGCTGCAGCAGACAGAAAACAAGTTCTGACAATCCAAGTTTTGCTGGCACCAAGGCTCTAGGCAGAAAGGAAGAAACCAGTAGACTTTCAGAAATGATCGGGAAGGTTTGAACATCAGATGTCCTTTATTAGAAGTAGATTGAGAGAAAGGTTGAGGGACATTAACAAAGCCATGGCCATAGTTCTATGACTGCCGGCTGTACTATAGATAATCTTATAGTACCTACATGGTGATAGGTATCTTCAAGAGAAAATATGTTCTGGGAAGAATGAACTTTCCATGAGAAGAAGGGAATTTGGATAAATCAAATTATTATGAAGAAAAGATTTGTTGAAGGATATTACACAGAATTCATCCCTGTGGCTAAACAGACTTACTGCTTTTTCTTATGTGACAAAAAAATACCTACCAAGAAAGTGTAACACTGCTATGTTAATTCCTTATGTGTTGAGTTAAGGACCTTTCTAATCAAAAGAAAAAAAGAGCTCTGCTCTATTCTTAAATACTTAAGGCTTGTGTGCAAAGGCTTTATTAAACATTTCTCTGTGTTTTAGAAGCCAAATATACTCCCTTTTCACTTAGACCAGTTAAGCTTTCAGCCAAGATGAAGCAATAGTTAAAAAATGTATGAACAAAATGATCTCGTTTACAAATTCTGCAATAAAATCCACCCTTTTGTTACATAACTGTAAAAAGGAAGAAAGGAAGGAAGGAAGACAGGAAGGAAGGAAGAAATTAAAATAAAAGGAATAAAAAGCACTGGCGTAAGGCTATACAAAAAATATTTTTCAGAGGTTCCACTGAGAAATGAAAATACAAACATTTTGGTCTTTTCATATATTAAAAATATATATATATATTTACAAAGCACACTGTGATAGATTAGTTATGAATACAAAAAGTTATATAAATATTGAAGACAAAAATTTCAGTACAAAGTTATTTAAACAAAGTTTTTATGTGTTTTTCACTTTCCTCCTCAATATATCAGAAAGGTGGGATCTTCTATTTCTTTCTTCACTCCTTTTAAAAAATCAGACTAGATTGCTAATATTTTTTAAAATTCTTGAAATTTGCTGTTTATGTAATTTTTTTATTTATTATTTTGGGGAAAAATATAATTTGCTTTAGCAGAATTCTGGCTGCATTGATACCTCAATGCACTAACTCATATCCAAATGTAATAAGTGACTGATTAGGGCCTGTGTAGATCTATCACTGCAATTTGCTATGATGAGGCAGTGATATCTTATGGAAAAAATAGTCTAGACAGGAAGGGCATGTTATGAAACAAGTAAATTAACACAAGCATAAATGCACAATGTGCTGAAACTGCATTTTATAATAACTTGTAATTTTTGTTTAATATTTTAATTTTTAGAGGCTATTCCCTTATTGTGCAGCCACCTCTACTGCATATATTTGTGTGAATCAATAAAAGAATGCCATTTTAAATTGAAATAAACATGTCTTTTAGCCCAAAAGAGACTATTTCCAATGTTTTACCTTTAAGAAATATTTATGAATAACTCTGAAATAAAATTTGAATCAGTTAAGTATTAATTAAAATGTTAACTATATTCCAGAACAAAATGTATTTCATAATTACTTCAAGTGTCTTGTTCTGCTGAAGCAATTCAGTGAGGTCAACACAACTAGTGGTAAGCAGACCAGAGCTGTTCTTTGATGGTGAGAAGAGTTTAGGCTGATTTTTTTTTTTTCCTAAGCATGTGCCATTGGTGTTCCATGGTGTACAGCCAGCCACCAGCCTATGCCGCTGGCTCACTCTCAAATGCAGGTCCTGTTGGCAATGAGGAAATCCAGGCAGGCTCTTGTGGAACTGGCTTTGCTCTACAGTAGCCAGTGTGAGAACTGTTTTTGAAGGAAGGTCTGGTAGAGCTGCTCTAAATAAGTTGACTGATGCACCATCTAGCTGCTAGGCCTAGAGAGTCTCCTGACTGAAAAAGAGAAGTCCCACTTCATGAATCGTCCCACTTCATGAAGGCTTACAGAATGGTGAAGGGAATGGTACACAGCATTGCCATTTTTCAGAGTAGTCCAGCATGAATTGTTATGCCTACGTGAATTTGGTTACATAGAAGTGACCTGGAATATCGTACCCATGCTCAGCACCATGGGTGGATGCTTGAGGTTGTGGTTGGAATGGCTATAGCCATCCAGCCCTAGCTCTAAGGGCTGGAGAGATTTAACCAAGCAGTGGTGCTAGAGGCAAACAGTAGACAAACCCAGGTATTCATATCCATATCTTTAGACATGAAGCATATCTAAAATACCACCTTAGCAGTGATTAGAAACAAATCTTCTTTCCAAACACCATACAGGCTTCACAAGGAATTAATAACCTAAACAAAGCCTTTAAACCAGTACAGGAAAGGAACTGCTAGAGAGGATCGTAAAAGTGATCTAGCAAACAGCTCAGAAAAATTGCAGTTGGTTGTTTCACAGGGCTACACCTTGTACTGCCTTCTCAGGATGGATATTTGAATAGTTGGAAGTATTTGTATGAACAAAACTATGAATATTAATCAAATAAGCGGAGAAGAATAAAGATGTGCACAAAGAAACTTCAAATTTATGACCGTCTTCTTTAAAGTCAGTGCTTTCCACATTATCTACAGATAATGTGTTTTGTTGGATAAAAGGCATGAGAAATCTGAAATACTGTAATTTCCAGACTCTAAAATGCATATCATGAACAAACTACTTTCTACTCAAATCATAGTGGTTTCTGATGCTTATTTCTTTCCTCTTTCCAATATATATATATATATATTTATCTCTTTGAAAATTTGGTATGTAAGCTATGTTGTGGTTTAACCCGGCTGGCAGCTAAGCACCACACGGCTGTTCGCTCACACTTTCCCCTCCGTCTCTGGGATGGGGGAGAGAATCAGAAAATAAAATGAAAGCCTGTGGGTTGAGATAGAGACAGTTTATTAAGACAGAAATAACAATAACAATAATAATAATGTACAAAACAAATGATGCACAATGCAATTGCTCACCACCTGCTGACCGATGCCCAGCCTATCCCTCTATCCCTGAGCAGCTGGTCCCCCCATCCCGGCTAGCCACCCCTATTGGGTGGCTATATTGTTTAGCATGACATCAGATGGTATGGAATACCTCTTTGGCCAGTTTGGGTCAGCTGTCCTAGGACTGTGCCCTCCCAGCTCCTGCTGCACCCCCAGCCTGCCTCATGGCAGGACAGAGCGAGACACTGAAAAGTCCTTGGCTTAGTGTAAGCACTGCTCTGCAACAATTAAAACATCAGTGTGTTATCAACACTCTTTTCAACCTAATCCAAAACATAGCACCCTACCTACTAGGAGGAAAATTTACTCTCACCTAGCTGAAACCAGGACAGCTAACACCATAATTTTAAATATGCTAAATATGTCTCATCATTGTATTTCACAAAGAGTACTTTTCCTGTACAAAAAAATCAAAAAAGTCATTGGAGGCGTATTTTTACTAGAACATTACCTTTATCAAATATAGAAAACCTGTGAATGCAGGTTATCAGAAACTGCAATATACCAAGAGCAGGAAATACCTCTTTACTTTTATGGAAGTTGGAATAATCTCAGAACTAGTATTTCACTGAACAAAATGCTCAGTTAATTTAAACTGTGTGTCTACATTTCCCCATTTTTCTCTCTTGCTTTTTTGAATCTATCTCCTTAGATTATTATTCCGCTTCACAAAATACCATAGAGCAGTGTGGAGATCTGTTCCCTATTTGTTTGAGCTGTTTTCACTGTCAGTGCCAAAGTACAGTGGCTTCTAGTTGTCTGTAAATTGCTTTGTCCTCAGGCCTTAGAGGGTGGTTTATTTTTTCTAAAGTACATCACAAAAGTGATGCAGTTGAATAGACATTGTAATATACGAGAAATGCTATTGGGCCTTCACTGTGCCAAAATGAGGACTATGAAATTTTCCTGTTACTTTTCTGCATAAATTGAGCTGATTTTTAATATTTGGAAGTAAAACTGACTAGAGCAAAGGGATTTATACTGATATTTTCAACACACTGAAGAATAATATCTTTGAGGAATAACATCACACATCTGTAATTTTTAATGAAACTTTCTTCCATAATCAGACTGATAGATTTTTCATATCGCCATGTAAGTGAAACATTTAAATGCAACAAGGAAACTGAAAGTAGTCCCTTTCTTAAATGTAGTTAAGTTGGTATCTACTTCACATGTAGATAAATCATTTTCAAAGGTGCATGCCAGTTTCCCTTTATAAAATTATTAATTATACTTCATGTATTTATCGGTAAATATAATCACACTTACCCAGTTCCCTTGTGATTTTCTTTGTAAGATAATTTGGTTTTACAATTTTATTATGTGTTTAATGTATTATGTGTTTATGTATTATGTGTTTAATGACAAGCTTTTGTTTCTGTGACAGCATACTGCATAGAAATGGTCTGAGTAAATAAGTGGGGATGTAATGTGGAGTCAGGCTTTAAGCTGAGCAATATCCTATTGCTTGTTGTGGTGTAGGTATCTTGTTTTACATTGTGCTCTCATTCATCATATATGAACAACTTCACAGCTGTTATTTCTCTTCAGCTTAATCAAATCATGCTTGTGGTAGCCAAGGACAAAATTAGCTAAGTAGAAAGGAAAAGTTATTTTAAAGATAACATTAATTATTTTGCTATTTTCTTAACATTAAACTAGTGTATTTTTGCCATAATTTCAGAAGCAAATTTCTCTCAGAAATGTATTTTCCTGTGCAAGTATTCCAAAGTAGCCATTTGTTGCTATGATCTGTTGGCCTCAAATATTCCACATATGATTTTATGTAGGATAATTTGTATTGTTTTAAATTGTTCTGTCTGATATTTTTTGTTGGGTTATTCAAGTGTTATTATTTATTTTTATTTTTACGGTTATTTATAGGATTTTTTCACTCTTGAATAAAAAGGAAATAAACAAATAACCCCCCCAAATTTATTAATTATTATTATTTTTTTTAATATATATATATTTTTTTGGCAAATTGGAGCATTAAACACTACAAGTGATTGCTTTTTATTTAATTATTATAAGAATAACTTATACTTTTGTAATACTCTCCATTAGAGGATTTCACACTACTTTACAAATATAAATTAATTAAACCTCTCAGTTCCTGAAGACACACACAGTCACCAAACATGAAATGTTAGAGAATATATCAATATTGTATATGATCAGACAATGAAAATGTCATGGATGTACCTGGAGAACAAAATATGGAAAATGGAATTATTTGAAGAGCAGTGTAAAATTCAAAGGGCAAAGTTAACATTCCTGATTTTCTTCCTTCAAAGATCATTGAATTTTAGTTCCTTGACTTATGGCTTTGTATACCTCGAACACAACAGAAACTTAAAACCATGTGAACAATCTATTTAGACATCTGTGAGTGAAAGCATAAACACATTAAATCAGTAAATCAGCAAAGAGTAATGCAATATCATCAAGGAATGGACACCTTTACCTTTGTGTTTGTGAATACAAGACATTATACTTCCATATTTATTTTTCTGTAGCTGTTTGCACAACTTATGCTCATTGTGACTAAGATGTGGATATTCCCATGTACAAACTGTGGCGGGAAGCTTTTGCTCCAAACTTGTCCTGAGACAGTGCTGGTGCTCTGTTTAGCCTTTCTACTTCTGCAATACTTCTCAACAGAGACTTCCTCCCAGCTGTTTTCCCAGCCTTTAAGGTAACCACTGGTAAAATCTGTCCTCCTCTGAGTGGTCAGATTGGCCTGTCCCATGACTCTTATGGTAGGTCCCACCCATGTGTCTTTCTGCCTAACATGCTGCAGAACCTTCATATAGCTGATAGTATGATACAAGACAGTAATAATTTGTTAGTAATTTAAGTACATTCCCACTATACAAGTGAGCATGCCAAGTCCTGGATGACAGCCCTGGGATGAACTTGATGAATTCAGTTCTTAACAATGTTGTGAAAATTTTTTCCTGCCCTAGCTGGTGCCTTCAACCTCTTGTCTGTTAGCTCTGAGCACTCCTTTACACACACCTCCATCTGTAGGAACGTGAGTACTCTGAGGCAAAAAAAATGAGCTGCCACCTTCATCTTCACCTTCATGCTTTATGATTTATGCTCAAGCATAATGCTCAGAGAAGGAGTATTTTCTTAAAAAATCTTAAAGCACTAGTTTATCTATCAAGTGTGACTTACCACGGAAACACTCTTTAATATTAATCTTACATTATTCTTTCTTTAATGTCAGAAAGTAAAAATGGCAGAGCTGCACAAACAGGGAGGCATTAACTTGTGTCCAAAGATGAAATTGAAAATAATTACTTCAGCCATAAATCTTGCAGTCCATATGGATAAGGTATAATACTGGCACAGATATCTACAGGTCCATCTGCACAGAGCCTCATTTTACTGCATAAGGTAAAGCTTTCTAAATCCAGCCATCTGTTTTCAGTCCTGTTTATTCTCCCAAACCTCTAAGTAAGGCCAGGCAATAAAAATAAAATGTAAAGAATTCTTCTATATCAAATGATTGAATTAAAAAAACAAAACAAAACAAACAAACAAAAACTCACAACAATATGAATGGATTCAAATCATGTTTAAATATTTAATGTGGTTATTTCTGCCCCTAAAACTATTTAAAAATAATAAATACATCATTTGACTATTATAATGGCATCTGCTAATTACTATGTAGTTGTAAAGACCTAATTCTGCTTCACCTTGCTGTAGAACAAAGCTTCTCCACCAAAGCCAATCCACTTCACCACAGCACTGCAGAATCAGGCTTCTTATATATTGTTTTTCTTATACATTTGCTTTTCATGAGGAGAAATTTTGTTTTGACTCTCCCACTGATTTCATTTTGTCTTTTGGAGCACCAGTAGATTTTTTGTTTTGAAAATATTATCTCTTCCTCCTTTGTTGGGGAACACAGGATTATAAATACATTTGGTAATATCTACTTATTGACTTGAGTTCTTTTGATTAGTCCCATGCATATACATATGTATATCTATATCATACCCATATCATATACACATGAAAAAATCCATTCTGTAAAACAATTAACAGATGAATAAGACATTCAGTGCATTCCATAAATTCTGCATACTAACACTCTGAAACTGTGAAGTGCTGGAAAATGCTGGAAGGTACTTCTGCTTTTTGTAGTCTGGGATGAAGTAATTCAAGGCTAATATCATTCTGCGAGTAAAGAAGTGGTAATAATATTAATTACAGAAGTTCCTCAGGTGGTATCTCACCCTAATGATTCCTATTTAGGAAATATAAATCTATATAGCCAACCATGTTTCCTGAGGCCAGTTTATCAGAAGTATTTGTATTGTTTGAAGAAAATAAAATGAAAGCCATATTCAGTTAAGTCCAAGCATTCAATTCTGTCTAGCTAGCTCATCAAACATACAGCAAAACATATATCTACATAAAGTTCATCACCTTGTTTTAAGAACTGATGCTAAAAGAATCTTCAAGCAGCTAGCAGTAGCCAGGAAAGCCTCTTGACATGCAGAAAGATATTTGGGAATCATTCTGAACCCCCAGGTGTCACCAGGGGTTGTGTATGATACACCTAAAATTTTTTGCTTCAAAATTCAAAGCAAAATTGACCATCAGCCCTTTCAACTCCTAAGCTTCTTTTCCATGGAAGATAGATAACTCCATAAATAAATGTGTTTTAGGTAGTGGCTTCATATTCTGACGTCTTCCACTCTTGAAGGAAGCCTTCCAAATCTTCATTTCACAAAATGATCTCCATGAGACAAGTACCTTTCCTAATGAATGCAACATTTATGGTTTTAAAAATCAAATTAAGACATTTGGAGTAATATTGGGAACAAGATAATCCTCAAAGACTTACAAGTACTTTCATGCTAGAAATCAGTTTTGTATAAATAAATGGGCGTGCATGCTGAACATTGCAACAGTTTCGCACAAGTATTTACAAATTTATTTTATTTTATACTATTGTCCTTTGATTATAGAAATACTTGTTTTAAAAAATAATAATAAATAGTGTTAGATAATCAACAAACTTGGACTTGTTCAGCCTGGAGAAGAAGAGACTCAGGAAGATCTTATCAATGTATATAAATACCTGACAAAAGGTGCAATGCAGATGGATATAGGCCTGTTTCAGTGGTGCCCAGTGCCAAGACGAGGCAGCGAGCCCAAACTGGAACACAGGAGGTTCCTTTTGAACTTCAGGAAACAACCATTTCCTATGAAGGTGTCTGATTATTTGGACAGGTTGTCCAGTGAGGTTGTGATCTTTATCCTTGGAGATATTCAAATTAATTCTGAGCATGATCCCAGACAACTGAGTGTAGAGCAAAAGGGTTGAATCACATGACCTCCAGAGGTCTATTCCAAATTTTGAGATTCTATGAATGTTGGACTGAAGTTTAGAGTATGAAGGTTAATCTGCCATTCAACAGGTGGCTGGCAAAAAGGCATGATCCTTACTTGTAATGTCAGAGTTAGTTTTAAGTAGAAATTATCACAAAATCAGAATCTACAACGATCAATTAATCACTAAGCACTGAGGTGTTATTTCTATATAAAGACTTATAACATCTGTCCTCTCATCTGCTCTATATGAGTCATTGTTTTTTCAAATTTATGAAATGAAGGAAATCCATTACTGTTCTGCAGACAGATAAAAGGTAAGAGTTAAAGTCCTTTAAAAATGATCTCCAATACCTGGTATATTCCCATTATTTATGGGTTATTTAAACAAAGCTGCTACAGGAAACTCATCAAAATTTTGTCAGCTAAAAAACCACAAATGTTATGTCAATGAAAAGTGATTAAATTACCCCAAGGGACTAGGACAATTTAGAAATAAATTTGTAGTGAGTATCATGAGTGACAAATGAGAAGAAACATCTTGGCCAATACTTATGGATAATACCATTCTAGAATCAAAGTCAAATTTAATCAATTAGCACATTTTTTTTTCAGCAAGTTAATAAGAACAAAATAGAATCTCCTAGAGCTTTATCTACTAAAAGACATTACAAAACCATTATTAAACTGTGACCACTATTCAGTGCCCACTACAAAATGGATCTGAAAATCAATAAATGTGATACCATGCATTATGCATATATATAGAAACATATCTATTTTAAGGTTTGACATAATGACTGTATATTGTAAATAGTAAAATATATTTATTTATTTACTTACTTACTTACTTATTTTTGCTATGTTTGCAAGCAAAAATTGTTTAAAAATATTTCAGAATAAAAAGAACCATGGTAAACTAGGTAGAATTTAAAGAATCCTTCACTACAACTACAAATATGTTCGGGCAAATATTGTACTATATCATACCACTCCTCACAACAAAATTATGTGAATATCTCAAAGTACCTCATTTTAGATAGACCTTGCTACCACAGTCCTAATATAACAACATGCAGCTAAAATAAATAAATCAGAAATATGCTTGAAAATACCCCCCAAAATCAATTCTTCTTTTCACCTTTCCCCGAAGCACAAGATTTTAAAACTAGTTTTCTTGTTATGTCTATATGTACCACCTATTGGTAAGCTGTAGAAGAAATTGATTTAAAACTTTGATCACCTTTTTTTTGGTTCAGAAATGCTTAAAATCAATCCAAGAAAATCTTTCAGTCCTTGGGATATGCAAATTGTGATAGTTTTAATGCACCTATATATAAATTGAAGATAACTGTATATATACATATATATATTTAAATTATGATATTAAAAATGGAAAACTTTATCGTGTACGTAGTTTGGTTCAACTATAATGAGATGCATTTTAAATATGAAATGTATCTATCTATGCATTATATTAATCTAAAATCCAATATAAAATATCTAATCTAATCTTGGTTAATATCTATCTAATATGTAAGAGGGTGTGGAAATTTTAATACTTAATAATAACATAGAGGACAGTTTCAAGTAATAGTCTTAATTTGACTATCATAACTATTATACTTTGTAGCATTTGTGTAACGGATTGATGCTCTTTTCCAAGATTTTGATTTTTAATGGCAATAAATGATTCAAGGTATATGGCAATTCCCATGTGTTTGAGAAACAGACACCAATTAGATGCTACCTGCCCCTTTTTATTTTTAGGGGAGGAGGAATGAAACATTATGGTACCTTCAGAAACTAATTCAGAGATTTCTATATGTCCTGGGCCCTTGACAGGACAGTTACATATTATAAATATGGAGTTTTATCTACTCCATACAGAGAAGATAGAATGTTGGCTTACTGTGCACTGAGGAGACTGTCATCTAGTAACTTCAAGATGAGAAATTATAATGTATTCATTGGTTTAAATTTTCATCTGGGGAAGATGAGTCAAGTTTTTCTCTCTAACATGAAATGAGATCATGAAATCATGAAATAGCATGAAATGCTGCTGCCTGTGGGAAGCCCATGCAGGATCAGTTCGGGAAGGACGGCATCCTGTGGGAGGGACCCCACGTGGAACAAGGGGCAGAGAATGACTGTGAAGGAGCAGTGGAGATGAAGCGTTAGGGACTGACTGAAGCCCCCATTCCCTGTTCCCCTGTGCCACTTGGGGGGAAGACATAGAAAAGGGTGGATGGGGGTGATATTGCTAGATTTTATACCTACAGAAATATTTCAAGGGCAACTTTGAGTACAAAAAAAACACATTATTTTCTGAAATCCATATTAAGCTGCATGCTTTTATTGGTATATCTAGTTAAAACAGACTGGGAGTTCTCCTTAAAAACAAACAATATTAAACTAAAACCCAGGATATACATTTTTAATAATTTAGCTGGAGTGCTAGTACTCAAGCTGAACTCAGTGCAGGGATCAGTAGGTGAAATTCCATGTTCTTTCCCATAGGAGAAATCAAGCAAATAATTTTTGCTTCTAAATAAATAGATTTTTAGAAGCAACATTTTTTTTTGTTTGTTTGTTTTACTAAATGTTCTTTTTAACATGATTACATTTACTAGTTTATAAAATATTTTTTAAGCTTTATGTCCCATGTAGTAATTATAAATTTTGATCATTAGGAGAGATTTCCACATTCTTAAAGAACCAAACAACAGCAAAACCGTCAATATCTGATAGCCTTTTATTAACATCTTAAGATCAAGAACCGCTATAGAAGCTGAGATTTAGTAAGAAAATTGTATCAATTGAGTATCTATTGAGAGCCTTTGAACTTTTCTTGTTTATTTATTTATTTGTTTGCAAATGTACCCCTCTCTTAAAATAGTATCTCACATCTGGTGCAGTTGACATAAAAATATAGCAATGTTTAGAAAGAAGGTTGTCCACGTGGCTTATCCGATTTGCTTTGCAGTATAAAACTAGGTTCTGCTTCAATAATATTTTTCAATACAGAGTGTTGAAATAGCTCTGTAGCATTTTTGCTGATGGCTGTATACTACTACCTGACCTGGTGTGTGCTTCCCTTTCTTTTTTATTCAACATGTAGGCTGACATGCTTATGGCTTGAGATAAATGGTACTTGGAAAGAGTTTAGCAAGAGTCATGGAGATCTCGTTATAAAGACCTGCTAACCGTTAGGTAACTGTATGCCCATAGTAGAAAGTTTTTATTTTTTTTTTAAATAACCACAACTTATGTTTTTGTTTTGAAATTTTTATTTTTGACCACCTTATATATGAAGTATATAATTCTTAAAAATTGGTAATACTCTGCAACAGAACAGAACAGAAAACATACTAAACACTCATTGATGCTGCTGCACATCTGAAAGGAAAAGGTCAGAATCACAGAATGGTTGAAATTGGAAGAGACGTCTGGATGTGATCGGTGGAAACCCCTGCTTAAGCAGGGCCACCTGGCCCAGGGCTAGGTTCTGTTTTCTGTCCCTGAGATCAAGTAGTCAAGACTGGCTCTACATATACTCATTTCACTGCATTTTACTCTGAGTCATTCTTCTCTGGTCTTAAAATATATATACACACTATACACACACACATATATACACACACACACACATATATATACACTATATACACACAAATAGTATTTATCTGCATTTTCAGGTCAGTGGGTCTCAAGTAATTCACCAGCTTTGTGAGACACATAAGAGAGGAATATTAGCAGTGTATGGATAATGGGTATGTCTTTGCCTGAGGGGCTCTCCTCCTCGCCATTCTATGGAAAATAACAGCACTCATAAAATTCTGCAGTGCGCAAGTGTGTCCAGGCTTTTGAGAGGTCTAGCTGGCACGAGGTGACAGTATGTGTGACAAGGGTTGCATTGGTTGGTGTTTAAGGCCCTGTCACAATCTCATTTTATTGAGTTGTAGAAAATACATATTTAGACATTAATTATATTACTTATTCATACATTTTTACATTATATTACTTATATACATTATATTACTTATTCATACATATTATATTACTTATTCATACATTAATAATATAAATCTAATCATAGAAATGCCTTTAATCACATCTTTGAATTCATCCCAACACTTTATCACATGCTTAGCTTTAAATTTGTGTTTTGATATCCATGATAATGAGGCTATTGCCAAAAATGAAAGATGTACATGAACATTTTTCTAAGGGGGCATTTTTCTAACTTTGGGCTATTAATATTTATGTAGTGGTGACACTAACCAAGCATGTGTCTGATGCTTAGTAAACATAAGTGAATCTTTCTGCAAACTAGTCATAAGAAGACAAAAGGCTGATAGCTTTCTAAGGCAGATAAACCAAGTAACATTAGAGTGAAGACATAAGAATGGGTATTTTTACGGTTTCTGGTGAAGGAGATTTTGGTTCTCAAAACATCTAATCTCAGCCAAGATAAAGATGGCTTGTCTCAATACTTGTCTTTGTGTAACAACACAGAATCTGAAAAACTGGTTCAGTAAAAATGTTTGCCTCAGTCTCTGAGCTCTTAATACGAAAAAATCTGCCCATCTCTATGAGTGCAAAAGATGAGAAACCTCTTGGGGAAGGGAGCAGCTGCTGCTGGGTGACAACACAAGTGGTGTGAGCTGTTAGCTGGTATACCTGCAAGCATACTGGCATGTGTCCTGAACATGTGCTGTTTACTGGTTGCCAAGAGTTTGCTCTCTGGCTTATGTGAAAAACAACATAATCTGAAGTGTGGAATTCCACCTCTTGTTGTGTAGGCATTAAAAACAACAACTACAAAACATCATCAGTCATCGAAAAATGTTGATTAATTTCATTAAAATATTTTTTGTGAGACTAAACTGTTATAAAATTTAAAAATAAAATATTTTACAGTTATTCTGGTCTATGTTTCTTTTTCTACCTTCCTCCCCCTAAATCAAAATGAAAATGAAAGCTTCAGCCCTTAGAAAGGTGCAGTGAAATATGCAACTCAGATGTGAGATTTAATAGGTTGCCATGCCAAGCTGCTGCAAAATTGTTTTTCTAATCAATTGGAACTTCTGAATTATTCTATAGCCTGACATTACAGTTCCAGAAATTGCAAGTTTTTGTAAGTTGCTTTAGCTGTGAATATCAGTAAAAATGAAAACAAAAGAACAGGCATTTAATCAGTGCCATTTATTCAGACAGTTTTCACATATTTTCATGGGTAGCACAACTATTCATCCATTTGAATTGATCATGGTAGTGTCTCTGTGCACTGACAATTGATACAAATGAGATATAAAGGAACATTTAGTCATTGGATGATAACTACTCAATTTAAAATTATCTCCTAAATTAGATAGGACAATAACTGTCAGGAATTAATACTGAAGGGGACTAAATCTGTAACTGCCATTCTTTGTTAAAAATACTCTGCCATTTACATTTTGACTATACATGTCAACTAATCTGTAATTAGCTTTGTGTTTAGCTTTGAGGAATGATCTGACATCAGAATAGGCCACAATATTAGGAGACACACAAAACCAATGTGCTTCATCATGAGAATATACAATGAAATAAGATATAAAGTAATACAATGGGAAATACAAGAAAATATAAGGTGTAGACACCATTTAGAGCTTTCTGAGGAATGTGTAGGAGTAGACATTGCCTCTCACACTCTGAAGATAATATTCTTTCTTTGGACTTCTGTCACATAATCACTCAGTCTTCGGGCAATATAATGATATATATGAGTTTGGTGATTAATTGCATTGCCCAGGAAAATATATCAATTTAATTTGTGAGGTACATTTTCTAGAGTTGAATATAATATTTATTTTTAAAATACAAATTTAATTAATTAATAATTTATTGATTATGTGATGGGTTTCCTGTGAGATATTTTTATTCGAGTGGCATGTTGTTAGAGAGTTGTCCTCTGTCACATTTGCAGTATGATCAATTGAGGACTTTTTACAGATACTGAACAAAGTTGACTAACCATTTTCTGAAATATGGGTGTCCATTCCTTCTTTATACTCCAGTCATTAGGGCTGGGTTTGCTATCCATGCAGATGAACAATGAATCAGACCAGGAACACAACTGAATTAAAAGTAACCCAGCAGAAAAGGGAATAAAAAAGTTAATTTAATTTCAGTCTGTCTTGTTGTATAGCTCCTTAAGTGCTTGTGTTGGCTTAAGGGAGAAGGAAAAAGGGACTACTGAGTAATCAAGAGTAAGGACAAGGCCAGAGGGCTATACAAGTTTAAACAAGCTTGAAGTGTTCACAGAACTATAGTGTTTCTCTAGGTAATCTGTTCTGAGTCCATCACTGCTGTGCAGTTTCAGAACCAAAAACTGCTTTTTAAACTCCACACTTTAATTTGAAAATTGTCGTAAGAAAATACAGCATAGAATTAATCATACTGTGATGTTTTGTCTACTATTGCTTGTATTTTTTTATTCAGCTGTATTAGCTTACATTAACTAACTACTACTTCTTCTTAAAGCAAATCATTGTGCATATCATCTCAAGAAAAAAGGTAGTCATCAGTAGAAGGAAATTAATTTCTCTTAATGCAAAGTATCACTATTTTATAAGAGCTATAGTGTTTAGCTCATATATAATAGAACCCTTAGAAATAAAATGGTGGCATTCTTTTTGAGTTAGACTGTTCACATATAATTTAAAATATAAATGACTGGGTATTACTGAAAGCTGAATCAAAGACAAAATACTGTTCCTACTATTTAAAGCTATATTTATGCTGCAAGGGGAGACTGCATGTTTTCTACATTGAAATAAAAGTGCATTTTTAAAAGCTGGAAGAACGAATATGAGTCTGGGATAGATCTCTTTGATCCTGAAGTCCCAATGCCTTGTTACAGCAGGAAGCACCATTGTATAATTCTATCTGGAAAGGCATCAGGTTCCTATATCAGCTCCCTGCTTCCCTATTTCACAGAATCGCAGAATCACAGAATTTCTAGGTTGGAAGAGACCTCAAGATCATCAAGTCCAACCTCTGACCTAACACTAGCAGTCCCCACTAAACCATATCCCTAAGCTCTACATCTAAACGTCTTTTAAAGACTTCCAGCGATAGTGACTCCACCACTTCCCTGGGCAGCCTGTTCCAATGCCTAACAAATGTGGATTCTACAGTCATCTAAGTCAACTGGTCACTTGAATTAACTTGAGTTGTAAAATTTGGAATTTGTTAACTATTAAAGGAGTGAGTTTTCCATAAAGGTTTTCAAATAGTCGGCTGATTTAGTCGGCTGAATATGAGCCAGCAGTGTGCTCAGGTGGCCAAGAAGGCCAACAGCATCCTGGTTTGTATAAGAAACAGTGTGGCCAGCAGGACTAGGGAAGTGATTGTCCCCCTGTACTCCACTCTGGTGAGGCCACACCTCGAGTACTGTGTTCAGGTTTGGGCCTTAAGAACAGTTGTGAAGGTATGTTGGTTTTCCTAAGATAGGTATTTAAGACAGGGCATATGAATCACCTTCTGAAAATTCCTATTTCTCTTCATTATGGAGTTTCCAAGATGACTCAAACATCAAGTTTTTAAATGTCTAAATAGGACACATGAGCACAGACCTTGACACCATGCAGTTAAAAATATATTTATTTTACACAACAGAGAATTAGAGGAAAGAAAATAAGATTGTGGTTTACAGCTTATAGCACCCTAATTCAAACCTTCATAACCTCAACATTATGTTTTAGGATTTCTGATGTCAGTGCATTACTTTCAAACACATCAAAAAGAAGCTTTCAATCATTGCTGTGTTTAGAGGTGCAAACACTTCAAATCATTTCACTTCCTTTGATCCTCTTTTTTTTTTTTTTTTTCTTTTTTTTTTTTTTCCTATGAGATATATAACAGAAATTCTAAAGAGGAAATAGAAGGGAGAAAAAACATGGCTTAAACTGGCATTATAATATGCGAGCACACATTGTATAATAATAGCAGTGAAAAACAGTAATGCTGACAACAACTTTGTTTTGTGATAAAACATCTTGCACGTTTCTTTGGCTAAATCCAAGTTAAAATTTCCCTTGATCAAGATTTCATGAAAGGAAGAATTCTTTAACTATTCTTATTCATCTGTAATGTAAGCAACCTTGATCTTCATAGTAATCATTTTGGTGAGTTGGTCAGAGGCATGCCAATGATTTTAGATTTTGTTTGACATCAACATAAGCAGTTCAGTCCTAAGATCTCCATTGTTGTCCATCATATCTCTGAGCTACAAGAGATTACATGATAATGTCTATGCTGAAGTACATACATCATGGAGGCACTATTGAGTTATATGAGAAACAACAAACATTTGATTTTCAGGATGACAACAAACTGACATATCAGGAAGTATTGCAAAAATGGGGGTTATCTGATCATTTGCATTGTGCTCTAATAAATTCAGTCAATGGAATCAATCATTCTCTTTAAATCATTGACCTGCATCTTCATCCTAAAGTGATATATACGGCTGTGGTGGTTTTACCCTGCTGGGCAGCTGAACTCCACCACAACTATTCTCTCATTTGCCCTCCTCAGAGGAATGGGGAGAAAATAAGATGAAAAAGGGCTCAGGATTTGAGATAAAGACAGGGACATCACTCAACAATTATCTTCATGGGCAAAACAGACTCAATACAGGAAGGTTAATATAATTTATTGGCTATCACTAGCAGACTAGAACAGTTAGAAAGTAAAAGCAAACTAAAAACACCTCTCCCCCCACCCTCTTCTATGTCTTCCCCCTGAGTGGTGCTGGGGAATGGGGAATGGGGGCTATAGCCAGTCTCTAACGCTTTGTCTCCACTACTCCTCCTTGGTGCCTCTCTTCCCCAACTCCAATATGAGTTCCCTAGCACAGGATGCCGTCCTTCCCAAACTGATCCTGCGTGGGCTTCGCACAGGCAGCAGCTCTTCAAGCACTGCTCCCACATGGCTCGGTACCATGGGGTCCATCCCCCAGGAGCAAACTGCTCCAGCATGGGTCCCCCACGGGCATCAGCATCCCCCAGACCCTCTGCTCCTGCGTGGGCTCTTCTCCACGGGCTGCAGCTCTGTCCCGGGGCCTGCTCCTGTGGGGGCTCTCTGTGAGCCGCAGCCTCCTCCAGGCCACAGCCACCTGCTCCACCGGGGGCTCCTCCATCCATGGAGGGGCTGCAGCATGGAGATCTGCTCCGTGTGGGACCCATGGGCTGCAGGGGGACAGCCTGCTCCACCAGGGGCCTCTCCACAGGCCGCAGGGGAACTTCCGCTGCATGCATGGAGCACCTCCTGCCCTCCTTCTGCACTGAGCTTTGTTTCTGCAGGGCTGGTTCTCACTCCTGGCTCCCCCAGCTGCTGTTGTGCAGCAGTATTTTTCCCTTTCTTAAATCTTTTCTTCCAGAGGCCCAACCAGCATTGCTCGCTAGCTCGGCTTGGGCCAGTGGCTGGTTCTTTTTGGAGCCTGCTGGAACTGGTTCTGATCTGACATGGGGCAGCTGCTGGGCTCTTCTCACAGAGGCCACCCCTGCAGCAACTCCTGCTACCAAAGCCTTGCCACATAAATCCAATACGTCTATAATCCAATTATAGAACAGTTGATCTTGATGTAGCTATTTTCACCTTACATATGAAAAGCAACTTTAAATATTTTCTTGCTGATTCCCGTGAAGTTAAAATTATTTTTGTTATAGTAGTGAGGGCACAATTAAATCTGATTTGCATTTATATTTATTTCCACTCGGTTCTGAAGTTAATTGTTTAGATTCTACAGGGTTAAACTGTAGTTTTAGTCTGTCTATTATAGTAGTTCATTGGAAGTTTTCAGAGAACTCTTCAAGATTATAAATCCATGCCCAAAGTGAAGAGCATATAGGCCCTGCTGCCTAGTGGTATCTGTTTTCAGACTGTGAGGTGGGCAGTTTTATTGCAAATCTCAGTGTATTGTACTGGCATATCTTGCGATATTTGGCACATACATATGCAAGTGTTGTAAAGTAGGCAGCTAACAGAGAAAAAGACCAGAAGAAGGCAATTTGTTTGGATTTGCTGTGTCTTAGCCATCTGGGGGGTGAGGTACTACTAACAGAAGAAATACAACTAACGCCATTTAAAGAACCTTACAACAACTAGTGTAAAAGTATAAGCCTGCGAGACACAGCTATTACTATTTATTGATTTCTTTGTACAGGAAAATTTACTCCCAGTGCTTCTGAATTGAACTTCTGATTAATATAAAAGGCCTTGGTCACATTTACTGAATGTTTTCTCATTTCCTTTTGAAGAGTTTGGCTCTCCCAGTTTTGGCATTTGGGTCCATAAATACAGATTTGAGGTCAATGGATTTATTATTCTATGGAGTATGTTACTATGTTGTTGCAATGTTCTGTATGTATATTATTGAATTAGTGTTAGTGTGGAGTTACTACTGTATGCAGAATCCTATCTAGGGACAGCAGGGGATGCTTGTAACCAAATAATAAATCCCATTGGAGTTACAGCATCAAAAAATAAAGCAAGAAGCAGAACTTTCTCTACTAGTTAACTCGGGAACATAACCTTAATTTGTTATAAAAAGAAAGATTTGAGAGTAGGAAGATAAAAATCTACTTCATATGACTGATCTGTTTGTAATAAAGACTTCTGTCAAAGTCTACAGTATTTTCAAGATGGACTCAAGACTGCTTTACATAACATAGCGAATGAGAGTACACAAAAGAGTAGATTAACAGCTCCGAGTCTGGGAAGTCTGACATTACCGCCTCTGTTTGGACAGCACATTCGCAGAATGTGAATATTGTAAGATTCAGGGTGGCATGAAATAAAAGGAAAACCAGTCAAAAGATTAGGAATCTAAAAACACGGCAACTGGCTACATGGTGGTCTTCAGAGAGAGGGTATGGTGCACAGCAAAAACAGGCCCAGTAGTAGCCTTTTTATGAAGTGAAACAACTTGAGAATCTAAAGGAGGGAGCAGGTGAGGCACAAACAGGTGAATTTCATCCAAGAAAACAAAACAAGGAGGAGACTGATTCTGAACATTTTCTGATAAGACAAAGGGAAGGCACAAGGTCTTCTGTAAGAAAGATTTAATAAAGTATTATGAACACAGGCTAGCTCATTCCCCATGGGAAAAAATAAGCATCCAAAGACAATATCTTCCCAAATAAAGTGAGGCGTTTTTATCCTTGTTTCATCAATTCAATCATAAAAACATAGAATTCAATAGGAATTGCATTATCTTTTTTTTTTTTTGTTGTTCTCTAAGTTGCTCAAAATGTAAGGTTTTGTATGCCTCAACTACAGCCCTTGTTAGTATATATATCTGTCCTTATAAGATGTAGCTATATACACAGACAAGAAGGATTAATGCACAGATTTTAGCAAGTGAGAACATTTTCCCTTCCTGCCTTGCAGCTAGCAGAAATACTTCCTTTAAGAAACTTTGCCTCTAAGCTTGTGGCTGTGAAGTTCCGATCTATTTCTAGTGATTTTGTGACTCTAAATTAAAAATATAAAGAATTTTGTTTCATAATGCCTAGTGGAGGTTACTTGATAGAACTATTTTGGGCTTATTTTACTACTTACTATTACTTTATCAAATAGCCAGTGTGAACAAGAGAGCCTTTGTGCCTTTGATAGCCAGTTTGATTGACTGGCAAGTGCTGTTGAAGTGGGTTGTGTTAACTTCATGAGTGAACTGAGCAAACACAAATTAAGTCAGTTAACATTTCCTGTTCCCATAGCTCTAAATTTCAGCCATGACAAACTCAGTCACTGAATTGGCAAATCTTTACCTTTCTGATGAAAAAGGATTATATTACTCTTGTTCGCTTGTTCTGCTATGGATTCTTGGTATGTCAGAGCAGTGCTGGTGGCGGGAGAACATCCCTTGCATCTCTGTGATGGGATTGAAGTCTCATTTCTGATTAAAATCCTAACTAAAACTGTAAGTTGTTGCCTGTGTGCTGCCAGTGAAAGGGAAAGTGGAGTACCTGTAAATATCCTGCTTGCGTTCAGCACAGGAGTGTCCTGTCACATCAGCAACCCACAATGGTCTCAAAACAAACAAACAACTACAACAACAACAACAAAATACTTGCTTTAAAGAAAGGTTGGATGACAGCTGTTTTCATCTTATTTAGAACTAGCTTAACTTGTATAATCATGGCTTCATCTCCTTAATGATACTGAAGGAAGCACATTTCCAGAAATACTGGGAATACTGGGATTTTCTAGAACTGTGATTCGTCTCCATTTTCCTGTGTGAGCTAGTGCCCTAAAAGGACAGATTTAACATCAATATGTTCAAGGTAGTTAAACTGTGTTATCAGTAAATAGTTCTCACGAGAACTTAAAATCAGAATTTTAATCAAAAGTACTTGAAAATATATTTTATCAAAAATTGGTATACCCTGAAAATGAGATAAAATGTAGATAAAATTTTACTATGATTTACATTTACATTAATATTTGTTTTGCTATTTTATATCAGTCTACTTTCATGTACAAAAGTCTATTTATCCTTCTCCAAAGAGTTAATTTAATTTTATCTAACAAGTTTCCTTCTTGAAGAGAAGCTTTGCTAGTATTCCCTTGATAAAAGTAATAGTCATCCTGGAGTGAAACTCAAGATTCATGTTTAAAAAAGACAGGCTGTTCAATAAGTAGAGAAAATAATAGAATATAGATTTCACAGTTAAGGGGTCATCTCTTTAATTAGGAAGACTTAGCACTGTTAGGTAATGGGTGGCAAACAGAAAGTGAACAAACCACATATTACTTAGGAGTAGCATATAAATCTGTTGTCCGAAGCTATTTGGCTGATTAATTTATTCTCCAGCACGTTGTACTATGCTAAGAAACTCACAGACTTCCTGTGAACTACAAGGTTTCTTGGAAATGTTTTTTTTTGGTGCTGTTCTACGTTTTCACTTTTGGATTACTTCTCAGATATACTTTTAAAAAATGACTGTATAACATATGCACTCTAATTATCACCAGAAAGGCGAGGGTAGTTAGATTACTCACATTCTGAACTACCACTAGTCTACTGTAATCACAAATTATGAATTATTATTACTGTTTCAGTACCATCAGCTTCATCTAGTACCCAAAGGAAAATGTAAATACTTTAAGACTATATGTATAGAACCCGAATTTTAAAGCACACAAATAAAATAATTATACTCTTTAGTACAGATGTGACAAAATTTTTTTTTTTATTTTGTTTGCTTTTGTTTGTAATGATTTCATCTTTTTAACAGTCATTGTCAGAATGCAGATGTCACACAAATATGTTTGTGTTTTACTTTATCTGTCAGATTTGCTCATTTAAGTAACGCTACATCATAACACTTGTTTAAGTGGAAGGAGCAGTGACTTGTGATATATGTGACTGAAGATATGTGCATACCCATTAAATATTTGAACATTTTAGTGAAAACAGATTTGCTGTGATCATTAACTTCAATTAAGTGTTTGATGAAAATGAGTAAGAAAAGTCTAAGAATATCATCACATTCAAATTTACATTCATTTTGAATTAATATTCATCCTACATATTTTCTGTGCTTCAGACATTAACAATTTCATCAACAAATGCAAAAGCTGTTCACATGGGAAGTGATTCTAATTATAACTGGCATGGAGCATATGTATGCTTGTATTTTAGCCTGTTTGCCTGCAAAAGGTATTGTTTCTCTTGTTTAAATAGTCCTAGTATTGCATACCATTGTAGCTTAATAATAACCGTGGACGCTCACCTAATTCAGTTTCATAGTCCTCTTCAGCTGCTGCACTGGCACACATTTTCTGTGTTAGACACGTTGACCTTTGGTAGTTATGGCTCAAGCCCTAACTGCTGTGACTGAATAATTATATCCTAATTTAGAATTTACATCTTGCAGAAAAAGCAAGTCAAATGTATTATAAAAGTCTGTGAAACAACTATTTTCTCTTATTGTAAACTACAGTTTCCATTACATGATACAAGATGTATCTCTCTCTTTATATATATATATATATTTTTTGGTAATGAGGTATTTCTTTAACAGATTTTTAGGATGATACATGGTCACTAATGGTATAAAGTGGTGATAAGTAAGGAAAGAGTTGCATTTTCAGGGCAATATTGGTATTATCAGAGCTCCTTTATATTGTTCTGGGGCAGGTGGAGAAGAATTAATGATTCATAATTTTACACCAATCTGTACATGAAGAAGTTTACTGCTTTTATGCATAATTTTACTCAGCTTACTTCTTGTTCAGAAGGAGAGACAGATGAAAAGCTTCTCTTTCCCAGTCCTGACTGTCACTCCAGATAGTAGTGACTACAGTCTCTCTACAAGAGAAAGACAGTATGTTACTTGGGGAAAAGTAATATATTTCAGTATTTTTAGCACAGGAAAATAAAAATAGTTGGAATAGATTATTTGTTGTTATTTCTTAAGTGCTATGGCTAATGTGAATGAGAAAATATAGCCTCTCACCTCCTCTCTAAAAATCAAAGCCAGAAAACACAACACCAAAGAAAGAAAAAATAAATTAATGTAATTTTGGGACCAAGAGCAAAACTGCAAATCTTTTGTAATTGAATGATATTGCATTCAACTTTAATAGCAATAGAACACAGCCATACTGAAAGAGGAAGGTGAGTGTGTTTAGGATGCTGGGTCTCTGTGTATTGTTGTTATATAGCAGAGCCATCTTCAAACACTGTACACACCAAGCTGTACTGTAAGTAATTTATTTACTACTGATCTTGGAGATAACTAAGTAGTAGAGCAACCTTGCACCTCAGATCTCATAAATGGAGAAATATGTACAGGGGGCACTAAGAAAGAAGTGTTAAAAGAATAGCAAAGCCACTCAGTGTACTGTGAATGATGGTCACTGAGTGGAGGTTTGAAGAGGGTAGTTCATCTATAACTTTTGGCACCATTAATTTTAATTTGAAACTTGCCTCTGAAAGGTAAATTCTAATGACTATATAGGACTTTTCAAAAAGTTCTCCTGGCGCCTGAACCTATGCAGAATGAATAAGGCTGAAATGCTGAACATTAAATGCTTTGAAGATGCTGGTGGAAGGGGATGGGGAGCAGGATGTGGCCCTCACTATCCATGAAGAACTGGTTGGTGACCTGCTACGGCACTTAGATGTGCACAAGTCGATGGGGCCGGATGGGATCCACCCAAGGGTACTGAGAGAACTGGCAGAGGAGCTGGCCAAGCCACTGTCCATCATTTATCAGCAGTCCTGGCGATCGGGGGAGGTCCCAGTTTACTGGCGGCTAGCAAATGTGACGCCCATCTACAAGAAGGGCTGGAGGGCAGACCCGGGAAACTACAGGCCTGTCAGTTTGACCTCAGTGCCAGGGAAGCTCATGGAGCAGATCCTCCTGAGAGTCATCACGCAGCACTTGCAGCGCAAGCAGGCGATCAGGCCCAGTCAGCATGGGTTTATGAAAGGCAGATCCTGCTTGACGAACCTGATCTCCTTCTATGACAAAGTGACGCGCTGGGTGGATGAGGGAAAGGCTGTGGATGTGGTCTACCTTGACTTCAGCAAGGCTTTTGACACCGTCTCCCACAGCATTCTCCTCAAGAAACTGGCTGCTCTTGGCTTGGACTGGCGCACGCTTTGTTGGGTTAGAAACTGGCTGGATAGCCAGGCCCAAAGAGTCGTGGTGAATGGAGCCAAGTCCAGTTGGAGGCCAGTCACTAGTGGAGTCCCCCAGGGCTCGGTGCTGGGGCTGGTCCTCTTTAATATCTTCATTGATGATCTGGATGAGGGCATTGAGTGCACCCTCAGTAAGTTTGCAGATGACACCAAGCTATGTGCGTGTGTCGATCTGCTTGAGGGTAGGAAAGCTCTGCAGGAGGATCTGGATAGGCTGCACCGATGGGCTGAGGTCAACTGCATGAAGTTCAACAAGGCCAAGTGCCGGGTCCTGCACCTGGGGCGCAATAACCCCAAGCAGAGCTACAGGCTGGGAGAGGAATGGTTGGAGAGTTGCCAGGCAGAGAAGGACCTGGGAGTGATGGTGGATAGTCGGCTGAATATGAGCCAGCAGTGTGCTCAGGTGGCCAAGAAGGCCAACGGCATCCTGGCTTGTATAAGAAACAGTGTGACCAGCAGGGCTAGGGAAGTGATCGTCCCCCTGTACTCCGCTCTGGTGAGGCCGCACCTCGAGTACTGTGTTCAGTTTTGGGCCTCTCGCTACAAGAAGGACATCGAGGTGCTTGAGCGGGTGCAGAGAAGGGCGACGAAGCTGGTGAGGGGCCTGGAGAACAAGTCCTACGAGGAGCGGCTGAGGGAGCTGGGCTTGTTCAGCCTGGAGAAGAGGAGGCTCAGGGGCGACCTTATCGCTCTCTATAGGTACCTCAAGGTATCTCGACAGTTTTGACTGATGAGTCAAATAACTGTAGTGAATCAAAGTATATTTCTAACTGCCAGATATAACGTGCTGACTATAATGTTACTGAATAAAACTATTTTGGTAAAATACCAGCAAATGAAGGAACTGGATCTACTCTTTATTCCTTTTTGGGCATAGCATCATGAAGAAAGAAAAGCCTAATATGCTTATATTGTTATATATGCTATTGTTAGCATCTTGTCTTATTGCTCTGTAGGTTAGATAGATGGTTTTTGACCGGACATAAAAACATGAATCCAAGAAGAGACAACTAGTTTCCTTCTTATCTCACTGCAAACTGCTGGCTAAACAATTTTCAATTTTGAACAAAGCTTTGTTATGAAATTCATCTGAGTTTTCCTGTAATGGTAATTGGTAATTGATCTCCCTCTTTATCTTGACCCATGAACTTCCTCATTGATGTTCTTCCTGTCTGTGCCAATCACCTTGGGAGAGAGTGAGTGAGCGGCTGTGGGGGCATTTGGCTGTTAGCCAAGGCTAACTCCCCACAGTGGTATTCTTTAAAATACCATTTATTAGAGCTAAGGCAAGATGGAAAAAAAGGATAGATAATCATATGTCTCTTCAGTGCTGGGAATCCCAAGTTTTGCAGCATCAGACAGACTTCCCATTAGGACATGGTACACTGTGCAGGCTGTATCTGTGGAAAAGTTCAACAGCATTTAGAGTTCTAATTGGATTTTCTTAGAAGAAAACAGCTCTATTCATAATTTCTACTGTCAACAAAAAGAATGTTCATATGGGAACATTCTGCTTCACTTTATATAAAGCCAAAAACAGGCAGGTGGTACAATTGCTGGTGCCAAGTGAGAGTTGTCTGCAGGCTGCTTTGTTATGGTTACCCTTCATAGATTATCCTGTAGCCAAGAGATTTGTGAAGCACAGCACAGGCCTGGAAGCACAGCTATGTGTGCAGGATAGCACAGCACAGCACAGGCCTGCCTCTACTCAGATTAACTGCTGTGTGGGTTGCAAACTCTGCAGTGTACAGTGGTCAGGATCACTGTCCCTTACCTCTCAGAAAAGGCAGGTCTAAATGCAGGATGTACTTGGCTGATGGAGTGTGGTGGGTTAGCCTTGGCTGACAGATAAACACCTACCCAGAGAGTCACTGCCCCTTCATGGCAGGAAAACGGGAGAAAATAGGATGTGAAATTTCACAGGTCTGAATAAACACAGGGAGATTGAATAATAATTACTGTTGCAGACAATACAGACTTGAATTAATTTATTGTCAATTAAAATATCTTTGGGTAGTAAGAAAGAAAGGCAAACATTAAAGCAATACCTTTCTTTTTCCCTTTACCAGACTTAATCTCTTTCCCTCTCTCTGCTCACTACTCTCCCTGAGACAGTGGTTTTCATCTGTTCCAGCACAGATTCCCAATGGGATGCAGTTCCTTACAGTAAAACTATTCTCTGCTGTGGGTTCTCCATGAGCCACAGGTCTTTCAGGACATATCCATCTGCTGTGTATGCATCCTCCATGGGTTGCAGTGAATATCTACTGTGGTGGGGTCTCTCTCACAGGCAGCAGGGAATATCTGTTCTGGCTCCTGGAATACCTCATCCCTTTCCTTCTCTGCCCCTGGTGCTTTCCCTGCTGCTTCTTACTCTCTTTCTTCCCTCCTTCTCTCTTTCTGTCATTTTTTAACCTTTCTTAACTATTTTTTTTTTTTTTTCCCCAGAGGAGCTACCAGCTTGGCTGAGGAGCTGAGCTGTGCCAGGGGTGTTGGAGCTGGCTGTGTCCAGTACAGGACAGCCCCTGGTCTCTTCTTAAAGAGGCCACCCCTGCAACATGCCCCAGAATACCTGGACAGGAGCACCCAATATCAGAGAAACTCAAGATACATCTGAGTGTGTCCTGTTGCAGGAATCTAGCTTCTCTTATCATGTTGTAGCACATTTTTCCTGTGCCTATCTGTGGGTGCAACAGGACAGCCAGTTGTTTCTAGTGCATGGGATCACAGCAAGTGAGAAGGGCTCTAGCTCTATTTTCCAATGGTAAAATGTTGCCACACAGATAATTGGTTTTGTTTTTCTGTTACTGCTTATTATAGTAGTGGGATTGTACTTCAGCTCTGATTTTTTACTGTGCTTCTTATGCAAGAACATTTTTTTCTTAATTTGTTAAAAGTTTTATCCAAATAACTTGTGATCCTAGCCTTTCTCCATTAACCACATCTGCCACTATCTTATTTATTTTCTGAGCAAATGTGTGAACACACATTGAATTGTTTTCTGAAACAAAAAGCTTTTCTCAGTTCACATCATGTATAGACTTAATACACGCTCCAGCAGTAAAGTAGTTGTTGATTATTGCCTTGCACAGTTGTGGCAGCCTCATTAGTTTCACTATGTAGCTTGCAGTAGTTTTATGCCAAATTAAAAATACAGGTCATTCAAAGGACTAACATTGTGAGATCAACATGTGGAAATTTAAAGCTCACCTGAATCCAGTCATTTATAAATGTACAAAGCCGTTTACTTCATCTGAAAGCAAAAAATCAGTAAGGTTATAATTAGCCATGTTGTTTGGTCTTAGTAATTATGCTTTGGCTGATACATACACATGACTATGAAAATGAGAAACATGTTTTAATTGTTTGCACTCTACTTAAATGTTGAGTGCTTATCAGTGGTTTTCCTGGTCATGGGAAATATTAAACCACAGAAGCAACTTGTCCATTTTTAATATTGCTTAGTATGCAATGAGCCTGAATTGAAGACCACTAAAATTGAGATGTTCTTTTCATTGTGTGGAATACATTAATGGTCATGCTTAAGTGTCTAACTTTGAGTGGAATAATACAAACAGGGACTCTTACCATGGTGATGTTTGGAGGCAATAAGCATAGATGGGTCTGTCCTGTATGGTATCCATGTGTGGTATCAGGGAATTCTCTAAATTTCCCTTTAGAGAAAAAACTAGTGTAATGAGGCTCTTTGCCTCTCCTTGCAGATTGAAAGATTTGCTTAGCCTAGTGAAGGATCTCAGAAGATGTGATTCATCTGTATGGGTACACCAAAGGGATATACAAGGTAGGAGAGACCACTTGTGAATACTGATGATGTGGGTGTTTTTACACTAGAGAAAACTCTTCATATAAATGACAAGGAAAAATAGATGGAATAAGAAAAACAAACGAACAAAGAGGAGACTAAAGAGTAAAGGACATCAGAATGAGAAGGCATTTGTAGAAAACTAAGTAAAAATAGCTTGTGTAGTTATATCAGCAGTGTAAAATTTTGAAAACTGGCAATCTTCAATCACCAGAAGAAAAATTACTTATAAACAGATTGTGAAAGCTTGGAAAGAATATCTTGAGCAATTGAAAACAGTTCCCTGCAGCCAAATCATACAAACCCTTTCATAATTTCATTAAGTTCCCTCCTTAAGCCAGTTATACACAAAACTGTGTTAACAGCAGAGTGCTCAGAAACCTTTTTTTTTTCTGCTTCCTAGCAACCTTATTCTGATTTTCAGCATTTTTCATCTGTTATCATGCATTGTCCACAAGGCAACATTTTTATTTTTCATAAACAGATGGTCTCCCTCCTTGATGTTTACCCAGGTAATGATTTTTCAGGGCAGATTATGGTAATTTTAACTTTATATTAGCTCCTGTCTCCAGGATGCTGCTTTTCCATCTCCCTAATCCTGTATACCTGGTTTACAAACCAGGAAGAAATTGTGGTGCTGACAAGCAGGAAACTCTCTCAGATAAAGAAGGGAGGAGATGGGGCTCTGCTCATGCATCCCCTCACCACTTTTCCATAGCACATGTGAGAGGAGACATCAGTATTTACAAGAGCTCTCATCTACCTGATACATCCTTTTGATTTACCTGTACAGAAGCATCATGTCTTCTGAGATCCTTCACTAGGATAAGCAAGCCAAGGTCTTTTAAGCAGTCTCAATCTGCTTGAGCAAGAGCCTCTCCTTCCTCATTTTCCTACTTTTTCTCTAAGTCTTAAAGAAGCTATTTTTTCCAGAAAATCTCTATACATGCAATAAGTTAGAGCACATTAAAATCTTTTAAACTATTAAAATTAAATAATGTAATTTAACAATAATTCTATTACACTGTGATTATTATTATTTTATATATATTTTTTCTGCCTGCAGATAATAACAGGTTTTTAAGACTACTATGAAACTTCTTTAGAGTTGAATATATCAGGACACATTCTCTTCCTGTGATTTTGATCTTATTTGATGTCCTTAAAAAGAAAGTGTTTTTTTTTTTTTTTTTGTCTATTAATTCCCCTCCTTCCTCCCCCTCCCCCAATTTGAAATCCAGGCATAAATAGTTTGTTTCACCAAACAACCAAAAAGCTGGAATACAAAGGAGTCATTCAGGTTTTAATTTGGTCAGATATATGCAGACAACATAACTGCATCACTATCAAGGAACATTATTAGAAATAAAAGTATATTTACATCAAACTCATGATGAATAAATTGTAAACAGTAATTGCAATATATTTAATTACTAAGTTCATAATAGGTTTTAATGGACACTACATTTATGAAGCTATGTGAAATATGAAGTACTTAACAGAGGCAATAACTAGTTTAATTTCTCTTCATAAATGTAACTGCCATTATTAACAAATTATTATGCTTAGGAGCTGTGAACAGAGACCATCAAGAGGAATTCTCTTCAGTTTGGAAAGCGCGTATATGAAAATGTAATTCTATCCAGGTGTGACCACATATCACTGAGATTGACAAGGATATTGTCGTTGACTTCAGTTGCAATGATGTTCTCCATGAATATATGTAGGTTTAAATATATTAAAGATATAGCACAGTATTAAAGAGAGGTAATAATGCTTATCACTATCATTGTAAAATAGTAAAGCACAGAAATGAAGTAGTATAAGACTGCATTAAAAAAATTCAAGCATATATTTTAATAAAGTTATCATATTCATATATAACAATTAGTCTTCTGCAATAGCATTACAAGAAGTGTGGCCACAGTGTTGTAAGGCAGAAACATATGTAGTTTCCTAAAGCCTTTTTTATTTTATTATTATTATTATTTATTTATTTATTACCTTTTGGAGAAAGGGTATGATGCTGCAAGAATTAAGAATTTTAACAGAATAGCACAAATTTACTCGAGATCATTATACATCCAAAACTCAGGTAGCAGGAAATATATTGTTAATTACTGGATCAAAATAAATTAAAAAAAAATCACAAATACACTTTAACAATTTTTCATCAGTTATATGTAATAAGCATGTAATCATGAGATTAAATATGTTGCACATTAACTAGAAGGATTTCATCCTTAAATTGAAAAAAAAAAAGATCAGTGTACACAGTAAAATTTCATGTAATCTCAGTATATACAGGACATTAAAAAATACATTATAAAACAAAACTAAATGGAGAGAGATATGCATTCTGACAGATCTGTTCCTAAGAAATCTAGAAGTATCAAGGTAGTTGCAGTATAAATAGAAGGCCAGCTATCAGTTTGGGCCAGATATTTAAAGTTCTTCTCAAGTGGAGAGAGTTTAGCAACAAAGAACTTGAATGTAGGTGTAAAGAAACAAATAGGAAAGGAAAAAGCGTGAAAGAAGAAATATGTGACATTCTGATGAGTAAAACATGTCATTCAGTGCTCTGTAAACACATTTCCCTTCTTCAAGTAATAGTTAACTAGTTTGACTGCCTCAGCATCTAGATAATGTGAGATATCAGAGTGAAGGATTTAGCAGATTATATTATTTTCATCTATATTCCAGGAAGATGATAAATGGGTTTGAAAGGATACAATCTCAATGTTAGGTAATAATGGAAAATAAAGAAATTTGCCAGGGACCTAAAGAATGGGTCAGTCATTAACTGGAATGGAACGGATTGATGAAGAAACCCTGGAGGTTCATTCAGGTTAAAACACACTGCTGCTGCTCAGCTGCATGCTTAAAACCCCACTGCATCTCTCCTGCTTAATTCTGCCCTTAGGATTTTCTCTTTCCAGGCAAGGGGGGAGAGTGCAGAGATCACTTTCTGTAACTGCAGGATAGGATTGTATGGATCAGGATTTCTGTCATTTTTAATAATGCCCATGGAAACAGAAACCCTGAGTTACCATGGTAAGGAATCCAATATAAGGACATAGATAAGAGAAAACTTTGGGAAAAAATATGTCAATGTGCTTATAAACAAGCCAAAAATAGCAACGGCAAAAACTCACAGCCTTCCAAACATTCTTAACTTACGCCACTTCTCCACATCTAATTAAGGTGAGCACTAGACTATTTCATACTTACATTGTAAACTGAGAAGCTGAGGTGGTCATTTATTGTTGATAAGCAGTTTGAATATTAAGATGCAAAAAGCCAATGAGAGCTGAAACTTCATGTTCAAGAGAATGAAATATTTGGAATGCAGCAGAATGTTTAGCAAAAGCTATCTTCACTGTGAATTTCTTATTCCTCTGCTATTACTAATAGCTGAGGAATACTAGCAAATTCCATTCCATCAGAGTATTAAAAAAATATGTAAATGAGATATGGAGACCTAATTAGAGTGCAGGAGTTGCATGGTTCAAGGAAAAGTTTGGTTATGTATCAGTAATTACACAACAGCCCCTTTTCCTAACAGACTAAAACAACTCAATTTCAGCATAATATGAATTATAATTAAAACAGCTTTTCAAACTAATGATGCATGAAATATGTAATAAAAAACGTAAAGTCAAAACATCTATATAATTTGTTTAAAGACCGAAGAAGCATGGAAAATAGGATTTGTTTATTTATTTATTTTAAGTTAGATGCAGATAATATAATAGTCTTTTATATTTAGAAACAGAATGTTAATGGCAAATGCATAATATTCCATGCAAAGGATAATTCATACTGAGCTACAACATGAATTTAAAATTTTAACTTTGTTCTTATTCTTAGAAGTGAAGCAGAATGAATTATATTGATATGGATGCTCAAGGAGGGCCTGGGTAGTAGCAATGAATGTTCAAAATGAGGGGTTTGCAATGATGAATTAAATTTAATGGGCCAATTCAATCTTTTCAATCACGTTATTAAATCTAAGTATTGAAATGCACATTCTCCTAGGAATTATTGTTCATTTTGTATCTCCATGACTTTTTTTCACATATGAGTTGTTTTTTTTTTCTTCTCTAAAAGATGAAATTGCAGGGTGCCTAAAAAATTGTACCAAGACAAAAGGAATTGTACTTCCTAGAAAGGAAAACTGAACAGCAGGGTCATAAACCTCTGAGTGTTCAGTTATTTTTACATATATTTAAATGACACTTTTGGATCATATCCAGATTAATCACATCCATTTTCTTCACTTATTTACTTCATCCTTGGATAGCTCTTCACAGAATAAGAAAATTCTGACTTTTCCTATGCCACTGCAAATAAAATTACAAGGAGGGCTAAAAATCAGAACTGTAGAGATATTCCTTAATTATCTTTTAAATATTACTGATCTATGAAGGAAATCAGTTGCTTACTCTGTTAAATCTGACTGGGCATTTCCAAGTATCTTAACCTCAAATAATAAACTTCTAACTTTGAAGTCTTTAAATTATTATTTAAAATATTAGTATTATTTAAATACTTTATATTTAAATACTTCCAAGGTTAAAAGAAAAAGTAGTTATTGGGAAGTACAAGATTTAATAAACTGTGCTATTCTGAGCTTTTGGTCAATAAAAAGGTAGGCCATTTCTATAGACTCACACAATGGTAGTCCTTAGTCATGGCCCTGCATTTTGGAGCATTCTATAGGAGATGACTGAAGGTTGTGCTGCTCCACTGAGGGCTGGAGCACCAATACTGGAGCCCACCAATACAAGAATCATAGAATCATTAAGGTTGGAAAAGACCTTCAAGATCATCTGATCCAACTATCATGCTACCATTCTCCACTAGACCATGTCCCTAAGCACCAGGTCTGACCTTTCCTTGAGCAGCCCCAGGGATGGTGATGCCATCACCTCCCTGGGCAACCTGTTCCAATGCCTGACTGCTCTTTCTGAGAAGAAGTGTCTCCTAATTTCCAACCTAAACAATGTTCACAGTAAAAAAAAAAAAAAAAAACAAAAAAAAAACAACAAAACAAACAAACAAACAAAAAAAACCTGTCACCTCTTTCCTACTGTGAAATCTGGGAAAGCTCTTACATTCAAGGAGTCCCATTATAGTCATCACTTCAGAAACAATTCTGATGAAAAGACTGTATAAATGAAAGCCTGTGTGACTGGTACCTCACTCAGGTCAGTTGTGTGACTTTTGTGTTACTGAATGTGTGAAGAGTTCAGTATCTTTCACTCTACTCAGAATCTAATCAAACCTTGATTCTGGTATGTTTAAAAATTAAGATTTTTTCTTAGCTTGCAAAGCACCTGGCAGGACTAGACCCTCAAGTTATACTCCATTTTCTTTTCTGTCTTTCAAGGCTCTCTGTTCATCAGATCACTAATATCAATGAGCTAAAATGTGTTATGTTGTATTATTATTATTTTCATAGAGGAGAATGCCCTCTGACACAAGAAAAGCAAAAGGAAAGCAAAAATACTGAGACATACACACATATATTTCCTTTTATGCATGCTAGTACATGCCATGGAAGACAAAAGGAAGAGTTTGTAAAAGTCCAAGGCAACATGTATAGTGTAGAGTTCCTTGGAGGTTTCACTGCAGCTCTGACCACAAGTTCAGACTGTCTCCAAAACACACATAATATTTTTTTAGAGGGGAACAGTAGCATTAGGGTTCAAGATCAATTTTTGCTTTCAAAAATTTGTGTAAATAATGTGTTTTCTTTTCCTAATGCCATTTCAATGGTGTTGATGTTGAAGATAGGCACAAGTGAATTATATTTGGTATGTGGAGATGAAAGAAACTTGTAAACCAACTTACATGTTGATCGCAATTGATCAAGCCAAATTATTGTATATTTATCTCCTCCCCTCCCCTCCCCTCCCCTCTGTTTATCCCAGGAAATGAATTTTAACATTATATATTCCACTCCTTCGTATTTCATTCTTCCTTTAAAGAATTTTGCACTTTGAACTGTCAGGCCTGCACTGTGTAATGCAGCACATCCTGCAGACATGTGCCATCACATCTTTAGGAAACATAAATAAGAAAACCTAACCCAACATATCGTATAAAATTAGTGCTTTTAGGCTACTGTATGGTGGTCATTTCCTATTCCAGAATGACTGTAAACTGGAGTCTTAGGATAGCAGATGAAAAAGTTTATTTCAGTAATTTACTGGTGCCATGAGTAATGTTTGAGACCATGCCATTTCCCTAGCACTTGTGACATAAAAAGTCATTTTTTCTGCAAGTGTCATACAATTTTGCATAATGCAGTGTTTTTGTTGTTGTTGTTGTTGTTGTTGTTGTTGTTGTTGTTGTTGTTATTGGTGTCCTCCCCCCCCCGACTGTTAACTACACAGTTATCAGACTTGAAAAACAGAACAAATAAGACTATATTACATATTTTATACAGAGATTACTTGTGCTTCAGCCACAAAAATATATCATTAAAGTTCCCTTTGTAATATTTGTTACATGTTTGAAAATGAAAATATTTGATATTATAAACTAGGAAAAACAAACAAACAAAAACATGCAAATATTTCACAAATACTTGTATTTCTCTGTGCACTAATGTGTCAATATCTCAATATCTGTTTAAGGAAGTGCCCATCCAAGGCTCTTCCTGAACATATAGTACTAACAATTCAACAGAAATATATGATTGGCTTTCAAGGAATTGAATCTAATTTTTTTTTTTTATTTTTTTTTTTTAGTGCTGTCTGTGCTTTTTATTATGTATGTGAAAGCTTCAGATGCCGATATCTTACACAACTGTTGGAAAAGTGCAGTTTATGTGGAATGATTTTAAAACAAATTATATTTTTGCACAAAGAAAAAGTGGTCTATTCCATGCTGTTAATAATTCTGTTTCTCAGATAGTGATTCTTGTTTACCACTCATGAATCTTTAATCCAATTCAGCCTTTTGACATTAATGGAATCTCTTTCTATTTGATCGCATCAAATAAGACATGTAAACATGTCTTTGCTGGTATGGTGTACTTTTTTTAAAACATACTATTACCTTTTTTTTCCTTTTCCTGTATTTTTACTACCATGCTTCTGTCCCCTCCCAGCTTCTTGTGCACCCCCAATTTCTTGTGCACCCTACAGTAGTAGGGCAGTATGAGAAGCTGAAAAGTCCTTTACTTAGCATAAGAAATGCTCTACAACAACTAAAATATCATTGTGTTATCAACATTATAACCGTAAATCTGAAACACAGCACCATACTAGCTACTAGAAAGAAAATTAACTCTATCCCAGCTGAAACCAGAACACCCTCAAAAGTCCATCTTGGGACCTTTAATTTAATTCTGAGGACTTGGACAGTGGGATTGGGTGCACCCTCAGCAGGTTTGTGGATGACACCAAACTGAGTGGTGCAGTTGATATGCCAGAGGGTTGCCATCCAGAGAGGGACATTGGCGGGCTGAGAAGTGGGCCTATGTGTACCTCATGAAGTTCAACAAGACCAAGTGCACCTCCTTCAGGGCAATCACTAGTATCAGTACAGACTGGGTGATGAATGGGTGGAGTGCAGCCATGTGGAGAAAGATTTGAGGATGTTGGTAGATAAAAATTTAGATATAAAACTGACAATGTGAACTTGCAGCCCAGAAAGACAGTTGTACTTTGAGATGCATCAAAATAAACATGACAAGCAGGCTGGGGGAGATGATTCTACCTCTCTACTCCACTCTTGTAAGACCCCACCTGCAGTAGTGTGTTCAGCTCTGGGGTCCCCAGCACAAGAAAGAAAAACCTGTTAGCAGGTTGTAGTGGATTTATGTTATATGGATTTATGCAAGGTTTTGGTAACAGGGGGCTGCAGGGGTGGCTCCTGTGAGAAGAATCGAGCAGCTGCCCCATATTAGATAAGAGCCAGTTTCAGCTGGCTCTAAAGGTACTCGCTGCTGCCCAGAGCCAAACCAGTGAGTGATGTTGGCTGGGCCTCTGGAAGAGCATATTTAAGAGATGGAAAACAAAAACAAAACCAAACCAAAACAACAACAAAAAAACACACTGCACAAGAGCAGCTGGGAAAACCAGGAGTGAGAACCAGCCCTGCAGGCCCCAAGATCAGTGCAGAGGGAGGGCAGGAGGTGCTCCAGGCATGCAGCAGAAGTTCTCCTGCAGCCTGTGGAGAGGCCCCTGGTGGAGCAGGCTGTCCCCCTGCAGCCCATGGGTCCCACACGGAGCAGATCTCCACGCTGCAGCCCGTGGAGGAGCCCCCGGTGGAGCAGGTGGCTGTGGCCTGGAGGAGGCTGCGGCCCATGGAGAGCCCCCGCAGGAGCAGGCCCCGGGGCAGAGCTGCAGCCCGTGGAGAAGAGCCCACGCAGGAGCAGGGGTTCTGGGGGGAGCTGCTGCCCGTGGGGGACCCGTGCTGGAGCAGTTTGCTCCTGGGGGATGGACCCCGTGGTACCGAGCCATGTGAGGGCAGTGCTTGAAGAGCTGCTGCCTGTGGGAAGCCCACGCAGGATCAGTTTAGGAAAGACTAAGTCCTGTGGGAGGGACCCCACATTGGTGTAGGGGCTGAGAGTGACCGTGAAGAAGTGACGGAGGTGAAGTGCTATAGACTGACTGAAATACCCATTCCCCCATTCCCCTGTGCCACTCAGGGGGAGGAGGTGAAAGAGGGTGGACGGTGAGGAAGGTGTTCTTGTTTGTTTTTCTTTGTTTCTCACTTCTCTAGCTTGTTAATAACAGACAATAATTTTCTCTAATCTCCATAGCTGAGTTTGTTTTGCCCATGACAATAGTTGTTGAGTGATCTCCCTGTCTTTATCTCAACCATTGAATCATTTCATCATATTTTCTCCCCTTTTTCCCTTTAAGGAGGGGGAGTGAGAGAGTGGTTGTGGTGGAGCTCAGCTGCCCACCTGAGTAAAACCACCACACATGTCCAGAAAAGGGTCAGGAAAATGGTCAGAGCACTGGAATACCTCTGCTACAAAAATAAAGCTGAGAGAATTGGGGTTGTTCAGCCTCAGGAAGAGAAGGCTCATTTGAACTTACAATACATACAGAAAGCTTGTAAGAAAGAGGGAGAGGGATTTTTTACCACGGCCCATGTTGATACAACAATAGCCAAACAGTTTTACATTGAATCACGGTAGATTTAGATTGGATATAAGTAAGAAATTCTTTACGATGAGGGTAGTGAGGCACTGGAACAGGTTGCCCAGAGAAGTTGTGGATGCCCCCTCCCTGGAAGTGTTCAAGTCCAGGTTGGATGGGGCTTTAAGCAATCTGATCTAGTGGAAGGTGTCCCTGCCCACAGCAGGAAGGTTGGAACTAGATGATTTCTAAGTCTCTTCCAACTCAAACCATTATATGATTATATCATTTTATGATTCTAAGGTGCTATGAAGCATCTATCACCATCCATTTTAAATCATTGTATCATTTAAATCATGAACAGAGGTGTAGCTACTTTGGAAAATCTAAGTTTTCATGCTTTTGAAATGGGGATATGCAGATATTTAGCAAGCAGCTTAGTCATGTGAATGCTGTTCCAAAAATCTTTTTCAGAAAATGGTTTCTTCTAAGACCCTATTGCTGTCCTCTGGAGATAGGGTTATCAGGGATTCCAACATCATTCTTGGTTAGAAAGCATTTTACAGTTCCTCAGGTATACATGTCATTGTCATGCATGCACATTTAAATAGCACCTTCTCTTAGTATGTTGCTTGTATATTGTACATGTCGATTAATGGATTTCTTCAGCTGCAAAATGTTTTTCTGCTGTCTTTAATGGGTTAAACCCATTTCTTCTTCTTTTTCTTTTCTGTCAGATCCAGTGGAAATTATTTGACAGAAAAGGAATGGTGATTTCAAGGAAGGAAACATTCATGCTTCGAATATTATTGTGGGTGTCTGGTAGAGACCACCTAATCAGGAAGAAGCAAATGAGGCATTCTTTGTTCCTGATAAGGTGCACTGCTGAGTGCTGAGAGAGCAAGTCAATGTCATTGCAAGGCCATTCTGAATTTTGAACATTTTTGGTGATCAGTGGAGGTTTCTGAAGGCTGGAAAGCGTCAAATGTCTTTCCTGTCTTCAGGAATGACAAGAATGAGGATCTGGGGAACTACAGACCACCCAGCCTCACTTCACTTCCTGTGAAGGTGACAGAGCAAGTCTTCCAGAAGACTGTTTCTAAACAAGTTAAGGACAAAAAAAGTGACTTGAAGTAGTACCTGTATTGGTACAGACTGGGGGCTGCCTGTCTGGAAAGGAGCTTTGCAGAAAAGTATCTGGAGGTCCTAGTGAACAAGAAGTTGAACTTGAGCCACCAATGAGCCCTAGCAGTATCCCATGTTGCTTCAGAAAGAATGTCACCAGCAGGTCAAGGGAGACCTCTTTCCCTTCTTAGCACTGGGGAAACCACAGCTGGAATGCTGGGCACAGTCCTGGGCTCCCAGGTACAAGAGGAACAAGGACATAATGGAGCAAGTCCAACAAAAGGCTAGGAAGACGATGAAGGGCTTGGAGTCTGTGAGCTACATGGAGAGGCTGCAAGAAAGCTGGGATTTTTAGCCTGGTGAAGGAGTCTCAGGGAGATGTCATCCATGTGCATAAATATTTGCTGGGGTGTGGAGTAAAGACAGTGGATCCAGACTCTTCTCAATGGTGTCCACTAACAGGCTAAGATGCAAAGGGCACAAAATAAATAGATGCAAATTCCTTTAAACAGAAGAAAAAGAGTGATCCCAAACTGTAGCAGGATGCCCAGAGAACCTGTGGAGTCTCCATTCTTGGAAATGCCTAAAACCTGACTGGATGCAGCCCTCTTGGTCACTCTGTTTAGAGCAAAAGGTTTGGACTAGATGATAGCCAGAGGTTCTTTCCAGCTGAAATGGGTCTGTGATTTTCTGTCAAATACTTAAGTGCTGATAAGGCACTGATATGATATGATTGTACATGTGTTTGTTTTCAATGGGAGTGAGAAAGCATGTGTGTGTGTGTGTGTGTACGTTTGCAAGCAAAAGTGAAATGCTTTTCTTCATTAAATATCACCTAGTTCATCCAGAGCTGTTCTTCCCTGCTCTGGAAATTGCCAGAGACCACTCAGTTTAATGTTAAATTTCCACTTCTGTCCCAAACTTGTGGATAACTGAGAATAAAAGAAGTCTGTGCAAAGCAAAACAGAACAAATCTGTGCAGGATATTTTAGTATGCTGATCAGCTGCTACATAAAAAATAGAACAGAACTTTTTCTTTTGGGAGAGTACCCGGTGATGGCTTTCGAGAAGCACAAGCAATATGTTTACTAATCTCTCCTGGCTAACAGCAGTATGCTTAGCTTCCATAAGCCTGGAGGGCAGTAGTTCTTTGAGAACCTACAGCTGCAACAGTTTGAGAGTAGTAATTTTGTCTTCCAATTACAAAGTAATTGACCAAATAAATAAATAAATAAATAATCCTTATCTTTTACACAGTTCCAGCCACACACTTCAGCTCTACAAGTAATACAAAAGACCTGACAGCATGACTACCTACATACTATTTTTAGCTCATGATAGAATCTAATACTGCTAAGGGACTAAAAAAAGAAACTGAATTCTAAACCCTTCAAAATATCAGGCATGAAGCAATCACATCTGCAGTGTCCCATTAACTTATGCTGGATTTAAATGAAATTTCAGAGAGCATTTGTGTATCTGACAGCTTTTTTTTTTTTTTTTTTTTTTAACACCTACTGACTATAAAGAGTTTAAGCATCAGGAAAAAAAAAAAAAAAAAAGGAGAGAGACAGGTGTTTCCAGCTCCTTTAACCTTTTAAAATCAAGGTAATACATTTTCTGGCAGTTTCCAGTATCATTTTGACTTGTTTTAGTTTCTTTAGAATGACATATTTCTGTGGATGCAAGCATATGTAAAATGCATCAACATGTATTATGTATTCATAAATGCACATATTCTCTTTTCTCCACACACTAATGTAACTTTCATATTTTTACATTTGTGTTGGGTGTCTGTGCCCAGGTGTTGGCAGTGTGGGGCTGCAGGGTTGACATCTGAGAGAGGGCAGGGGCTACTGTGTGATGGGAACAGCCTGTTCCAGGTGGCTCCACTGAGCCAATCAGGTAAGTTGCTGATACCTGTAGAAAGACATAGTTAAGATGGGATAAAATGCTGGACAGGCAGAGAAGGGAGGAAAAAGAGTGAGAAACAACAGAAGGAACATCAGGGCTGGAGGAGGAGGAAGAGTGATGAGCATGTGAAGGAGATGCAGAGCAGATACTGTTGAAGAACTACAGCTCCTGGAGGATGCATGCTGGAACAGAGGGAAAGAGTGAGAAGGGAGCTGTAGAGAAGCTACTTTTTGCTAGCCATAACACATCTCTGTCTCCACTCTGCTGCTCCTTTTGCTGAATGTTACCTCACTGAGGGGACTGAGTGTAACCAGCAGAAATAACAAGGGGACAGATGAGTTTGTAGTGAAGTTGAGCCAGGGAAAATGGGGAGGAAAGGTGTTTTCCTTAATTGTGTTTTCCCTAGATTGTATTATTTTGTCTGTATTATTATTTTGTTTTGGTTTCCCAATATCTGACTCAATAATTAAGTATGCATATTAATTAAGAATAAATTAATTTCCACAAATCAAATCTGTTTTGCCTGTAACATTAATTTGTAATTCCTAGAACCTTAGAATGGTTTGAGTTGGAAGGCCATGGTTGGGGCACCTTCCGCTATATCAGTTTGCTTAAAGCCCCATCCAGCCTGGTCTTGAACACTTCCTGGGAGGGGACTTCCACAACTTCTCTGGGAAACCTGTCTCACCACCCTCACTGCAAAGAACTACTTCTTTATATCTAATCTAAATCTACCATCTTTTAGTTTAAAACCGTTACCCCTCATTGTTTCAATGGAATCCCTGCATAATCCCTGATAAAGTCCCTCTCCAGCTTTCTTGTAGGGCCCCTTTAAGTACTGGAAGTCTGCTATAAGGTCTTCCTGGAGCCTTCGCTTCTCAAGGCTGAACAGTCCCACTTCTCTTAGCCTTTTTTCATAGGAGAGGTGCTCCAGCCCTGTGATCATTATTATAGATCTTCTCTGGACTTGCTCAAACAGCTCATGTCTTTCTTATCCTGTGGGCTCCAGAACTGAACATAGTACACCAGGTAGGGTCTCACAACAATAGAGAAGAGGGGAGACCTGTTGGTCATGCTTCTTTTGAGGCAGCCTAGGATGCCTCTCTCTTTCTGGGCTGCAAGCATTGCTGGCTTGTGTTCATTTTTTTTCATCCATGACTACCCCCAAGTCCTTCTCCACAAGACTGCTTTAAATACACTCATTGCACAGTCTCTATTCATGTTTGGGATAGTCCCAGTGAAGGTACAAAACCTTACACTTGTCCTTGTTGAACTTAATGAGATTCACATGGGCCCACCTTTCAAGCCTGTCAAGGCCCTTCTGGAAATTCTCTCTGGTATCTTTTTCCTCCAATGTGTCAACTGCACCACTTGTCTTGGTGTCATCCACAAACTTGCTGAGGGTACCCTTCTCCTATTGTCCACATTGGTATTACTGTGAAACCATACTGATAATTTGTTTTCTGTGTCTGGTTAGGGTACTCTTGCTGGCTAAGAAACTCATGCAACTTTTCTGACTGAGAAGTGAGAGGATGGTATGGTGTTATTTCAGTTTTACCTACAGATTTTTCAAGTTACATTTTTTTCTCTGTGTTTTATACGTAGTTCCTATTGGAAAAGGTAGTAAGACAGTAAAATGTAATGGTAGCAACCACCTGATGTCCAACTGTGCAATTATATGCCCTAGTAAAGACTGAGGCATCTGTTAAAACTTGGGTTTAACTTGGACAATATTTGTCTGAACATAATAGGCTGTGACATATACTTGAAGGGCTTACTGTGTTGTCCTTCCGTACATAGTATATCATCTGAGTTTCAACCTATGTTTCAAGTAGTTTATTAGTGCTGGTCAATAACTGAAAGTAAAACCAGTGAAGACTTGCTTTTAGTGACAGAAAACTGTGAGAGCTTACTTTGGCTGGAGACCTTGTTTCTCTGAACTCTACCTACTTTATCTCAAGTCAGAATTTAATTCATGATTGCCTGAAAGCATTTTAGTGTGAATGATTTTGAAAACAAAGGCTATTGATCCTTTATTTGCATGTGGCTTTCAGTAGTTCCAGGAGCTTCACAGTCATCATTTGCTTGCATTTAAGTGGCATTCTTCAGCAGTAATGGTGGATCTGGCTGAGTACCTATTTTAAATTTATAAAAATGCTGTATTGGTCTGGGAGATAACAACTTACTCTTCACTTGAAAGGAGAAACTGACTGTATAATATGTAGGCTTGATGATGAATCTATTTTCATGGCTGTATATTTATTATTTGCATATTTTTGCTAAGTTCTGCTCAGTATTTAAGTGAATTTAGCCAATATGAAAGATACTAGGCTGGGAGCAGTGGGTTGCAAAACCTCTTATACTGGGGCCGTGAAAAACCCACATATCCTTTTCCTGCATTTTTGTACTGATTTGCAAGGTTTACTTTTAAGAATAATAATTGAAGTGCTCCATGCAAAGATGTACACAAAATAATCATTAGCAGTATAAAACAGATTTTATTGATCCTACAAAAACAGAAACTATGCTATGTACTCAAATGCCATCTGCTTCAACACATCTATCTACTAACTCAGCACATACATACAAATCACTTCTTCAAAGAATGCTCTATACCATGGTAGCTTAAGGAAGGGTTTGGATTTTCTGCTGGAATTACAGGCAAGGTGACAGTAAAAGTGCCAGTTATGATGCATGAAACAGTTATGATGCATGTAGGGTGAACTGAGCAGAAAGCCTGAGTTCTTTGCAGAGGCCAAGCAAATCCATTAGCTGCTGATCTGTATTGAAGTGATAACCATGCCAATGCTACTCCTATCATTCCTATTATTATTATTATTACTACAACCTCTGTGACTATAATGTTTGTACAGAATGAATCTAACAAGAAGAAATAGATGGAGATGTGAATAAGAAATAAAATATGTTTGTCTTTCTTTCCTTAATAAGTGGAGCATGGAAAGAAAGTATGATTTACAACAAACAAACAAACAAACAAAAAACAAAAAAACAAAAAACAAACAAACAAAAAAACACTTCATGACAAAATTAAGAGAAAACTCTTTAGTTTGAGTTTTAGTCAGAAGCACTATACTTTCACTCTGATCCTAGAGAAAAAAACTCTCTGTATTGCTCTCCTAATACTGTAAATGTTGCAATCTCCCATCATATTAAATTTTGAAACACACTCTAGGAAACATTTTTTTTAGAATGCATATTTTCTGAGCTTGACAGACATTTAAATAATCTAGAAAATTTGCATATAGGTAGAAAAGCATTCCAAAATAAGAAATGGAAAATGTGGACTAATGAAACTATACAAATGAAAAGAAAAAAAAAAAAAGTGAGTTCTTCCTGAACTGGAGAACTGGATTAGCTAATATTTATCACTGAAGAGTATTACACAAACTGCACCATGGCATTGAAATTAATGATGATTACACTACATTTAGGTACCTTTAGTGATGAAGCAATCAGATTCTCCTCTCCTCTGTGGTTTGTGTAGGATAGTCATTTCAAAACCACTGAAGGGAAATGTCTAGTAGTATTGCTGTAACAGTTAAAGTGCTGTAACAGTTAAAGTGCTTTGCAGGGATGCCCCATCCCTGGGGGTGTTCAAGACCAGCCTGGATGAGGTCTCGAGCAACCTGATCTAGTGGGCGGCATCCCTGCCCATGGCAGGGGGGTTAGAACTAGTTGATCTTTAAGGTCCCTTAAAGCCCAAGTCATTCTATGATTCTGTGATTCTATGGCTACCCATGCCGAAAGGCAAGGTAATAAATAAATCTAAAGCATCACTGGGCCAAGGGGAAAGCAACCAGCACAGCTGAACATGCAGAGGAGGCTTTCATAGGGCCTGGGCACATCTGTACAGAGAAGATCCTTTAATGCAAATTAGACCAGCTATAAAGCTGGCCTCCCCTGTGCCAGCTGCCTCTGTATTTAAGCAAATATCAGGGGAAATGGAGATTATCAAGATGCAGGAAAATCTAAATTACATGTTCAACTCCAGCTGCTGTGTGGCTGGTGATTAAGAAAGCCTCATCCAAACATATCCAAATGTACCTTTGTGCAGGGACGAGCTCCCTGAGCCATTTTGTTCTATAGAAGTAGTGTCAGACCACAGATAAAGAGCAGAGTCAATGTCTTAAGAAGACAAAAAGATGTAGCCAGATACTTCTCTTTATCTACGCTTAGTGTAAATAGATTTTACCTAGTATTGCAATGTAATGCAATAATGTAGGAGGCATTAACATGTTTTTAGCCTGACTTTTTTTTTTTTTTTTTTTTTTTTCTTTTTGAGCAAACAAGATGTCTGTGATTCTGAAGTTGATGAGGATACAAATGGCAGAAGTGTTGTGGTACATAGGGGTACAGGACAGAAATCCATAGGAAAACAGATTTAATTAATTCCATGTTTACAGAAGAAGATGTCTTTTAGTTGACCAAACATTTCTCTAATCAAAAAACATTTTGTTCTGTTACTGAACTGAACACAATACAGAAAGCATATGGGTAAAGCTATTAAGAATCTGTTTTCTACAGGGGAAGGTTGTTTGTTTGTGTTTAAACATTATTTATATCTTATTTTTCTGATGGTAATATATTTTTTTTTCTGAATTATAATTAGGAAAAATAATTAAATTCTTTATTATTATATTTAAATATGTAAAACAAAAAATTCAGTCCTTGTGATGTCTCAGATGTAGCAAAACCTGTTATTGGGAACTGTAAACATGCTATTTTTAATATCAGTGTATTTTATACAATTTCAACATTAATGGGAAAAACAACTTGCTGCTAGACAGAAATCTGATAAGTTGCAAGTGATCTTTTCAAATTGTCTTATGGAGAGAAGACAACTTCCTTTAACAAAACTAGCTGTGGCTTTTTAATTTACCCTTTACTTTAATAGTTTGGATTCTGATAAATGCTCTGGCATATTCATTTGTGAGAAAATAAGAATTCTCCTTTCAAATACTTACTAAATTGAGACACTCTTGCTTGTAGCTCTTAGTAGTAGAGAATTGCTCCCATTCAGGGCAGAGTTTGAATATGGAAATCTCTAACGTGAATGAAAAGCAGGCTACACAGAGTATAATCAGTGTTTATGAGTTTCCTCACTGGGTTATTAAGATTAAAATGATTAGGTTACTGACTGTGTGCTAGGAACTATTGTTCATTTAACAATACATAAATTGTTTTAAAGGTGTGAACAGATCTTGTTGCTGAATCAAATATTTTACATAAAAATATAATTAGAAAGATACTCTGGTGTGGTGTTATGGGATAATAATTTCAGTAATAGGAATGTGAACTCTGTTTTATACAAAATAAAAGCTTGTTACCCTGTAGGGTCCACAGTTAGTGAGACTGCCACAGCTCCCTTGTATATTGCTGCCTTGGAGAGCAACTTGCTGTATGTTGCTGGAAAAATGCTGTAACTAGAGGCAGATACTACATCGTGTTAGCAGACATCCTGTTAGCTCTGTCCCATTGTCTTGTACACTTTACGTTGGAACTGAAAATATATTGAAATAGAAATTTATACAGTAACATTAAAAATCTCAAACTCAATGTGTTTCTTCAAGGATGAGCTAACTGTTCATGTGTGTTTTGTATTTAATAGACTGCAAAAATATACTAAAAAGCCCAAAGTGGGTTGCAGACCATTTATAGCTCCCACATTTAAAATGACAGTTCCTTAGAACAACTGAAAAAGTGTTGTTATGAGTTATTATTATTATTATTATTATTGTTTCTGGCTATATTGATCAAATCTATGAACAGAAGTGGAATAACAGAGTAACAGCCAAGTACCTTAATGCAACCAAATAATAACATGAAATAGTAAAAGAAAGCAAGACAAAGAGGACCAGAGAGATCACATAAGAAGTGGTATTGCAGAATATGAAATCTACTGCAGATAACCAATAGCATATGAACAAAATTAAAATAGACAGTCTGAAGCTAAAATCTGGGAAACATAAATTTGTTTCTCTCTAATGTTTCCCTAACGGATAGCTCCAGTGAATGATGAGGATTTATTTTTAAATAATATAATTTCACTGCTAACTGCCCTTTCTGTCTAGTCCAATTTACATAAGGAATGAAGATGCTTAGAAGGTATGATTTTTGGGGGAAAGAGAATTTTTGCTAAGTCACTCTGAAAGCCAGGAACAGAATGAGATCAGTTTTGTTTTGACTCAGAGAAGCATTATAGTAAATCAAATTCTTAAAATAGAAACACAGACTATTGATTCTGTGTAAATGTAATTCTGAGATCATAGTGCATCCTCAGGCTGGGAATGAGCTGCATTTTGGCTGAGTCTTGTGCTCTTGTGAAGGTTCAGAGGCTCTAATAAGGCTTTGGGCAAATGCAGGCATCCACCTGCATGGAACTTATTTCAAGTCAGGGACCTAACACTACTTAACTATATTGGATCAGAAATAATAAGCCTACCAATTGCACAAAATAAAACTACAGAACAGATGGTTCTTCAGAGTAAGTGAGGTGGGGAGATGTGCTAGTAATGCCAAGGTTTTGGGAAATGGTGAAGATAGGCTCTGCTCTCGCTCAGGTGTAGGTAGGCACATGTTAAGTCATTATTAATGTAATTATTTCTTCCTATTCACTTTATAATAGCTCTGGGTTCCCATGGATGTAGTGTAGTGTAGTGTATTTGCTGTATATGTTTATAAGACTATGGCATATCACTGCAGTGTGTGGCTGAATGAACTGTTAACTCCGCTTAGTTCTGGATGTGGTGGTTGGTTCTTGATAAAGTGAAAAGCTGTTCATATATCTGACAAGCTAACAAGAATAAAGTCAGTCTGTACAGTCACACTGTTTATTACTAGTAAATTAAACAGTGCTAGGTAACATTTGAGGTACTGGTGTTCAGTTGCCTACAATGTTGAATTATTAATACCATACTTTTTAAGTTTTGGCTTGGGCAAACTATCACTCTCCTAAATAATTCTTGGGTACCGTTTACGAGTTATCACAGTCTGATTATTGTTCCCAGTAGTCATTTTGGATATAGTCACTGTGTTCAGCATAGAAAGACTAGTTAAGAGTATGGGTGCCAGCTTTTCTAGGTTAGCTGGTTTCAGATCTGGGGAATGGTCAAAAACATATTTAATCTATTAGCATTGAAATTGCTTCACAGTCTGGTGCTACATCAGAGATAAAACATAGCAATTAATAGCTCTCAGGTTGGAGAAGGAAAAAGCTTCTGAGAATGCTTTTGGGCAGTAAATGACATGTGAGCAGATGCTATTCTTTTAGGCCAAACTTAAAAAAAATTACTCAGAAATGGCTTAATTGTGCCTATTTGCTTTGCAATAGATTAGATCTCACAGTCTGTAAGAGCTGAGAAATATGTAGGTCACTGCTGCATGTCTCATTTTTGCTGTTATTTAACATATTGGGTGACATCTTTTAGCTCCTAGACCTCATCTTAGAGATCTGGACATGCATTCAGGCAGTGTGAAGCACAGGCTGTCAAACTCTACTCTGCTGCTTCTATGATGGCAACTTACTTCCACTTATCACTTGAGTGCACCAGTTTTATTGATCCAGGGACACAAGGTGAAGATAATGACAGCATGAATATGCTATATAGACATTTCAGAATTTTGGTTTATGTTAAACCCTAGATTGATTAACATGAAATAGTTAAATAATACATATGTGGTAGGGTGACATCAATATCAAAGAATATGGGGAATGTGCTTTCCCACCTCAAAATGTGCATGATAGTGATCCCCAGCAGGGCTTCATCAAAAAGAAGGTTCCAGCATCATTGTGAATTCTTTGGTTCTCTTCTGCATCTCTGCCAGTATGTGTATCCTGGGAGAGGGACCAAAATTCCCTTCAAAGGTGGACTCTAGCTGGAGGGCTGAAGGAAGGCCACACTGGGAGACAATAGGAAGGCCTGGGAAAACATGAGCAGGACTTCCCTGGTAAATCCATACCTGAGGTGTCTTCCAAGTCTTCTGATTACATACACTGAATCTCCTTCTGTACTTGTTTGTCTCTGCCTTTGTGGAGTCTACTTAATTTAAGATGTGACTAGCAAAATCACAATGGATAATGTTCCATGGAAAAAAAAAAAAGACAAGGCTTGACTTTGTGCTTAGGGGAATTTTTACCCATTACCTATCTCTTTTTACATGGCTCCTATCTCTCTCTATGAAATTGCTATTATATAAGGTAATGTGTTTCTTTCCCCATTAAACAAAAACAAATGGGAAAATACTTTCACAAGAGTGACCTACTGATTACTAATCTGAAACGTAGGTTCCAAGCTCATTTTCTAGATTTATTATTTTCTGCCAAAATTGATTTGGACAAAACAAAACAAAACAAAACAAAACAAAACAAAACAAAACACAACACATTATAATCACCTAATATGTGGTTAGCAATTTTCCATGTCATTACACAACCCTTGTATCTTATTACCCATTTAAATGAATACCTGTTAAATGAACAGACCTGTACAATGCAAACAATTTTTCGATCCATCAAGCCAAAACAAATAGAGGGCTTCAATAAAGTCTGTACAACAGTATACTACACTACAGAATGCAGTAAAAATGGGATTTACCAGTGTAGAACAATAGTTAGTTGAACACACAACTTTGTAATAGAGTCAGAATTACTTTGGGGGTGTGGGGGGGAGGGATTATTGTACTATAACCCTATTGCTTTAAAATCTTAAGGAGCTCTGAGGAAGCATTCAGCACCATCCAAATAAGATTTTTGAATATTTGTTACTGTAGTGCCCATAAAATTGACACTGCCCATAAAATTGACACTGACTGCAACTGAACATGATACCAGATGTGCAACAATCTATCTTACTGACTTCTGTCACTACACATCTGTCCTAAATTCCACTATCAGTCTGCACACTTGAATCTCTTTAAGACAAAGATACTGATGTGAATCCAAAGATTGCAGTGGACTAGGTTTATCCATTGATTTAAATTATGATTTAGAACTAAGTTCTCTGAGGTGGAAGGAAATGTGTTCACTCTTGGTTCTCTTTAAGACAAAATTCACATCCAAAGATGCATACTTTAGCAAATGTCTATTGTATGTAAATAGAATTGATAAGGAAAGTTACTGACAGAATCAGAAGAAAGAGGGAGAACACTGGGTGATCATCTCTGAAGCATTTTCAAAGAATTTTTAACAAGGATTAGGGAGGAAAGGGAGAAGATATATTTTTATTAGGAATCAAGTGAAAGGGATACAATATTAGAATTAAGTGGGAAGGCCAAACCTTAGAAAATAGTACTTTAGAATAACTGAAATTGAGTGAATTTGTTTACTTGTCAGAGCTACTAGGTAAACAGAGTTTGTTAATCTGACTTTTTCCAGACACTTTTAATTATAGTTGATCATTTCTGAGTTATAATGAGTGATACTGCATGGACCGGTTCTTTCTGTCTCTAGCAGTATTTAAGGATATGGCTGCACAGATACATGACTTCAGTCACATAGCTCACTCATAGCATTTACTGTTTTAGCTGCCAAAAATACTTTAGACTTGTTACTTCACTTCATAGCTGGGTGTAGCTGAGAGGCAGTTTAATAAGCTATCCCATTGCACTGTTATGCATCAGCTATGTCCCAGTTCAGATCCTCTAGCTCTTTGAAATCACTTCTGTATCAGGAAGAACAGCCTTACAATTATGAGTCTGAGCTGCAACCTGTCGTTTCTTAACACTTCTTGCCAATATCCAGCACAAAAAGACTTCATATAAACACATGTATCAATTGAGATTTGGCAATAACTTGTCTCTCCTGAGCTGTAGCTGACACACTGTTTCTTATCAGCTACGTTGCTCTCAGCTGAAACAGATGTCTAACCTCTCAGAAAAGACTCAAAGCTTACATACTGACCATTTCCTTTGCATATTGACTTTTACCCATACTTAAGCTCTAAATTACACATTTTTATTATTTTTTTTTTCCTGTGCCAATGATAGAATGTTGTGCTTCAAGCATAAGATCAGTGAGGAAGTAATAGGACCATGACCTAAAAACCAGTTAGACTTCATGCTTGAATCCTCCTACCAGCTAAATAGCTCAGCCAGAGTTTTTTCCCTAGAAGAATCATGTAGACTTTATTTTGTGTCATTCATATTGCATAGAAAGTGTTTAGACACTCTGGGGATAGCAAGGTGATACTGTCTCTGTTTTTGCTGTATTTGCTACCTATACTATTGCTATAAAGATCTGAAGTACTGGAAATTGTAAATGTAGAACAGATTTTGTACTTTGATGTCATTGACACTGTGTGTGCTTGAGGTTAACCTCTGACAGCCCCCTCCTCTGGTAAGGGCTGCTCTCTTTACACTGCCTATGTGTTCTCTAGTGAATGGTTTTCAACCATGAGTGTCTGAAAGAGAATTTTTAGTTCAGAAGAAAATCTCTTTAGAAATACAGATAACAGTTTTCCTTTATGCTATTTCTCATTGCAATCCTCATATAGCAGATACCAAACAAAGAACTCTTACTAGGTTAGTTTCTTAGTGATCAAACAAGCCAAGTGAGAACATAGGTGATGGAAAACACAGATTCACATCCTGGTGGCAATGGGTCCTTAATTGAATATACGGAATAGCACAGTTTCAATTGAAAAGCCTAAATATATTAATCTCATAGCAGAAAATTATTCACAATAACCACTTCCTTCTGTGCTATTTGGGCATCTTAGATTCATGGTCCACTTCAAATTCCCAGCTAGGACCTGATGCAGCTAGGCTCTCTGTCATGCAATACTATTATCTATTTACAAATGAAAAGAACATTCTTTTCAAAGGTTGAATGTCCTCAGTTTCACTTTGATATAGAAAAGGACTATTTTCAAAATAAGATAATTTTGTTGAGCTTTTATTCTGTGTTTAAGCTCTTGACTTTTGAAATTTCTTTATTTGCCACTATTTTTGAGATGCAGCTGTAGTACTGCACAATAATATGTTGGATAAAACAAGAACATAGGACACAGTTCAGATAAACTTTATTTTTAGCTCCAAAATATAACTGTTGTAACAGGAGAAAAGTTATATCCAACCTCAAAATACAAGCAGACTATTTTGATTTAAAACGGAGACGAAAAGGATGTTGTGCAACAATTAGAAGTATGTGTTGGATATAATAGAAGCCTTCTAATATGATTTTTCTCTTAGAAACATCTTGGCACTGACATTCTCTGATAGTAAGTAATGTTTTTAAAAACTACTGTTAAAAAGATATAAACGTTACAGGTCTTGTGGAAAATTTGTTCTTAATCTATCTTTCTCTCTTTATTTCCTTACAGTTTTATTACTGAAGGAGAAAAAAATATTTATTTATTTTTTCCCAAATGGAATGAAATATATTAAAACACAGGAGCCTTGTTTTCATAGTTGAGTGAATTTTTAATGCCTTGTGATAAATCTCACAGAGCAAGAAGTTGTGATAGAAATTCTGAGTTTTTCCTGGCTATGTTATATGCTTATTAGGCACTGAGCCATGCACATATGCACACACATACTTTAAAATAAATGTATTCAAGTGTAGTAAAATAAATTTTATAAGAGCAAAAGCTGAGCTAAGCTTTTTAATACAAAAAGTCAACTTCGTTAGAGAATCTGACCACCCACTGCTTGAAGAAAAATGTTTGTATGCATCTATCATATCCACAGGCTGATATAAAGCATTGCAAGGTGGAGCACTACTGACTGGATAATGAAAAAGATGCATTAAGACAATAAAAAAAAAAAAAGCAAAAAGGATTTATTAATTAATGAATTTACATTCTCCAGAGCCAAAAATTAAATCTTCCTATACAGAATTCTTTAGCATATTAGCATCAAGGGATCAAATATTCAAGCTACTAGAACACAAACTTAACTACCCTTATTTATTAAAAGAATCTAAACACACACTGAACATTAAGAGCCTTACTGAATTAAGGCCTACATACCTTATCAAAAGCAAGCTCTTTGTCATCAATATAAGTCTTTCTATTAACAAGAAAATGTTTAATCAGGGGTAAAAGTTTGCTAGAATGTTAGAACATGCCCTAGATTAAAATTAATGTTGTGTATCACAAATTGCATTTTTTTTTTTTCTCATTTCTCTTTGCTACCAATACTATTGCTGTAAGCAAAGATTATTTTCACATATAAAATAAGAAAATAATGCTAGTCTTGTAGAATGCTAAAATCACAGAATCACAGAATCACAGAATTTCTAGGTTGGAAGAGACCTCAAGATCATCGAGTCCAACCTCTGACCTAACGCTAGCAGTCCCCACTAAACCATATCCCTAAGCTCTACATCTAAACGTCTTTTAAAGACTTCCAGGGATGGTGACTCCACCACTTCCCTGGGCAGCCTGTTCCAATGCCTAACAACCCTTTCGGTAAAGAAGTTCTTCCTAACATCCAACCTAAAACTCCCCTGGTGCAACTTAAGCCCATTCCCCCGCGTCCTGTCACCAGGCATGTGGGAGAATAGACCAACCCCCACCTCGCTACAGCCTCCTTTAAGGTATCTGTAAAGAGCAATAAGGTCACCCCTGAGCCTCCTTTTCTCCAGGCTGAACAAGCCCAGCTCCCTCAACCGCTCCTCGTAGGACTTGTTCTCCAGGCCCCTCACCAGCTTCGTCACCCTTCTCTGGACCTGCTCAAGCACCTCGATGTCCTTCTTGTAGCGAGGGACCCAAAACTGAACACAGTACTCGAGGTGCGGCCTCACCAGAGCTGAGTACAGGGGGACGATCACCTCCCTAGGCCTGCTGGTCACACTGTTTCATATGCAAGCCAGGATGCTGTTGGCCTTCTTGGCCACCTGAGCACACTGCTGGCTCATATTCAGCCGACTATCCACCATCACTCCCAGGTCCTTCTCTGCCTGGCAACTCTCCAACCACTCATCTCCCAGCCTGTAGCTCTGCTTGGGGTTATTGCGCCCCAGGTGCAGGACCCAGCACTTGGCCTTGTTGAACTTCATGCAGTTGACCTCAGCCCATCGGTGCAGCCTATCCAGATCCTCCTGCAGAGCCTTCCTACCCTCAAGCAGATCAACACACGCACATAGCTTGGTGTCATCTGCAAACTTACTGAGGGTGCACTCAATGCCCTCATCCAGATCATCAATGAAGATATTAAAGAGGACTGGCCCCAGCACTGAGCCCTGGGGAACGCCACTAGTGACTGGCCTCCAACTGGACTTGACTCCATTTACCACGACTCTTTGGGCCCGGCTATCCAGCCAGTTTCTAACCCAACAAAGCGTGCGCCAGTCCAAGTCAAGAGCAGCCAGTTTCTTGAGGAGAATGCTGTGGGATAATTACCTCTCACAAAATGTGAGATTTTGTTCAGTGAAATGATACTATTGAATTTGCCACCTTATTGAAATACAGTTTTCTTTAAGGGAAGCCTCCTTAATTTCATGGAAGCTTGCAACTTCCTCCTCAGCCATGGATAAGGAAATTCAGCATCTCCTTAAGGAGTTGTTTAATACAGATTATTTTCCCTGTAAGTATCATATATTAAAGATATACAGAATAAAATTAAATTGGAGCATTTATGTTGAGAGACGCTATGGTTAATGTTGCCAGAAGTGCTCATTCATGGAAGTCTTGATGCAAATTTTCCTGATCTTAGTGTGACTTTTGGTAAGTGGAAAGCACGTAGTCTGAATGAGCTGAAAACAGGAAGCATGTGAAATACCATATTCCCAAAATATGAGTTGTAGCAGATATATCAGGTACATAGACACTAGGTAATTATCCAGTAGTAATATGCCCATAGGTTACTAATATCAATTCTGTAAGAACAAGAGTTAATGTGGTTCTTGAAGAACCTAACACTAACAAGTCCTCCAATAAACCATGTCACTAAGCTTTTCATCTGGACGTCTTTTAAAGACCTCCAGGGATGGTGACGCAACCACTTCCCTCGGCTCTCTATTCCAACGCCTAACAACCCTTTCAGTAAAGAAGTTCTTCCTAATATTCAACCTAAACCTCCCCTGGCACAACTTTAGCCCATTCCCTGTTGTCCTGTCATCTAACTCTTTTATGAGCATTCAGGTTTTTTTCGTTTATAGTAATATACCCAGAGCCTGAAACGTTACAAATTAAAGCTCATTTGTAATATTTCCTATGAATTTGGAAAGTTTCAAACATGAATATTCAGAAAGACTGTTAATTAAGAAGACATTTCCTACTTAAGACAGTTTCTTAAACTGTAGTGATTTTGTTGTTTTGTCTGTGCAAATAACATTATTTATATCATGTACATATGATTGTTGCATACATGATGTAACAATAAATAAAAAGACTGTTCCTAAACCACAGAAGTCTTACAGTTTGTCAGAGAGACATGCATAGCCAGATTCATATTGCTGGATAATGAAAATCTAGTTCGTATTTAATACTGTCTTGATTTCAGTGAAATCAGTATCAGATATATTTTAGTACAACTAAAGAGCACAATTAGCTGTGTTAAAGGAGTCAGAAACAAATGAAGAAACAAAGGATACAGTTTGACATGATTATTTATGCTGAAATTATTTCTTTTCAATAATTAATTAGTTGTGGCTAAATGAATGATAAAAGTATTGCATTCATTTATTTATTTATTGTAAATTTTGATCATGGTTTCCCTCAGAAATTTACATAGCAGTGCTAGCTGTATGTGTATCTATTGGTCTTCCCCTAATAACTTTTGAACCTGTGCATTTATTTCAGTCACATCTGAGAGGGAAAGTTTCAAAAGGATATGATCATTTCAGAGATGATCACAGTTCTATCAATTCTATTAATATGTAAGGGCTGAAAGGCTGTTGAAGTGCCACAACACTTAAGGTTGCTTAATGAGTTCAACCCCTTAAAAGACATACGGGTTTTGCAGATAAACTTTGCAGATAAACCCTATAAGTGATCCATTTTTTTGGGAAAAAAAAAAATCAGTTGGAACTCATGTCTCCTTGGCCATCAAAGTCAGTTAATCATAAATCATACATGTACAGAGTGGAATTTATCACTCATCAGTAAATGTCTACAGAGTAGATGTGTACATCTGAGCTAGTCATGCTTTTCATAGTCAGTGAAGAGTAAAAGGCTCTGCAAAGGCACAGTTCATCTGACCTGCTTTAGATATCTATTTTAAGACAAGATAAATTGTGCCCTAGAAATGTGAACTTCTCTCCATCAATGACAAAGGCAGTCTAAGGCAACTTACTCAAACATAAATGGTGTTTTAAATCCCAATAAAAATGCAAAGGATATCAAGCTACTTATTCCTTACATAGTTAACAGAATTTAACTCTGAAAAACAAACAAACAAACAAAACAAAACAAAACAAAAAACATGCTCATAACTTTCATGAAAATTATTGTGACATTTTTTAATTCACTAAAGTTTTGAGTGCAGTTGAGTCATTTGTGTATTTCTCACACGGGAACAAGTATATTGTCTCTCCATTATAAGTTTAGATGTTTGTTATCTGTGTACATACAGAAACATATGGACAATGCAGTTTCCTTACTGCTTTGGTTGTGTAACTGTCGTATGCTTTGGATGTGGGTGAGCTAATAGGACTAAAAGGCAGAGAAAAATACCATAGGTCAAACTTGCAGGTAAGAATTATTGTCTTCAACAAAGACTCTGCAAAGAATGAAACCATGCCAGGAGACTAGCCGTGCATAACTGAAGTGAAACTTTCTGGCAACCAGTCCTGTCCTGTGTATGCAACCTTCAAGTAGTTTAGTAAATTGCAGATTGACAAATGTCATTGTTTAGAGGGTTTTCTACTATGTTGTTTCACATTACGTATGAGAAAGAACCTTAGCGCCAAAACCTAATACAAACTTTTAAGAACTTAAAATGCCCTGTTGTATTCAAGGCAATTACTTATTTTGTTTATTTTTTATTTTTTTAATAATAAGTACATTTCAACACAAAACCATAGAAATTTACTGAGAATAGAGGAAAAAAACAGCCACATCTGAGTGTATTTTTGACTTTGAATGTAAAATTTTGGTGAATAGTTTCAAAGATATGATAATAAACAAACAAGTTTTATGTGTAAGAAATTGAAAGGATACAAATCATTTTAACCCATATTTGTTATACACATACTATTTGCCTTATTTTCCACATTCAATTAGAACTAAATGTCCTTTTCTTAAGGCTTTCATAAGGAGGAGAGGAAAAGTGAAAAAAGCAGTATAAAACCCCCTAGAGTAATATATATATATATATACATGTATATAAATATATGCCTATATTTACTGAAATAGTAGACAAACAGTCTCTTCACAGCACAGAGATGACTCTCTTTTACACATAAATACAGCTTCTTCAAATACATTACTGTATTTCAGGAACAAATGAAATGATGAATATAGTTTCTATACTGAAATCCCAGGAAATTGTTAGTTACAGATTCTAGGAGGTAGATTGGTGTAGTGTTAATGATTTTAAATAGTGTTAATGACTTTATACTGTGTATTACTCAAAAACAAAAAACAAAACAAAACAAAACAAAAAAAAAAACATTTTCTCCAGGATTTGTGACTAAAGCAAGCATCTGTCTTTTTTTTTTTTTTTTCCTTTTTAAAGTGTTACTGAAATTATAAAGCCAAACTCCAGGAGAACTGCAAATTCAGTGGCTTTTTGCAGTAGTAATTATATGTTGTATTTCTCTAGCAAATGCTTGTAGATAATTGCTGCATTTCTACTTTAACAGGTGGTTTGGAAATGAAATATAGAATACTATTGCTGAAGTGGGTATAACAAAAGATATGAGCAGTAAATTACTGTGTTTGCTTCAAGCATATAAAAGGCAATGTTTTTTCCAATCACTTTGTTCATTCAGCAGTTTTCCTGTGGACAAAAGACATTTTTACACAGTCGAAATAATAGTCATCGATCTGTTAGACAAAGACTCTGTGGTTACAAACTCTCATGACCCTTATGTCCCCTAGAATGGAAGTGTTCCTTTGATGCAGGAAAAATAGAAGATTTTCCTATTCTGTTATTTATTTTTGCACAATGCATGTTGTAGTTTTTGTATCTTCAGTTCAGTGCAAGATTCTTGTTCGGGGAATGAGGAATGGCTTGCCATTTCTGCAGCTCTAACTTGCTTTCTCAGCATGTTCTCAAGCATCCACCAGCAGAATCATATTATCAGAGGTCACTGATGAGGCTACTGCTGACAGTTTGTATTACAACAGACAGTCATCATTGTTGCAGCTGTAATTTTTATTAACATTACTCACAACCTGTAAATGCCAAGTGTAATTCAGGCCTGAACTCTTTTCTCTTTCTCCTCCCCACAACTTCTTCCCTTATTTTCCTTCCAGCTTGCTTATCTCCTATGTTTCTCAACAAGAAACCTAGACAAGAGGATTTATTTAACTTTGAAAACCTTGTTGGCAGAACCTTTTCTCTTTTTTTGTGAAGCAATTTTTGTGTTGGAAGAACATCTTAATGCGATATTCTGTTCATTCCTTTTCATCACAAGTGCAGCTTTCTTTTTCCACAACCTACAGAGATTTATTTCATTAATTGTCGATGTGATAACTTACTTTACAGCATAATGAATATTATCTGACGTCTTGGCATGCTTTTCTACCTGGTGCTTAAAACATATTAGCGTAAGTTCTGAAAAAATATTTTTTTATGTTAGTATTTTCTTCCATGTTGCATAACAAAGTCATGTTTTGCTAAGTGTATTTATGCTGGTCAGGAATGGCAAGGATAAGATTGCTCAAAGAAGTATTTTTCAGGCACTATCACAAACTCTCCATTTTGCTCATTTTGCTAGTTCTGGCACCCTACTCCCAGTCTGTCACTCTGTAACACTCCCATTTGTCACTGGAAACACTGGCTGACCTGCACGTCAGCTCTGTCCTTCTGGGAAGCTGAGCCAGGGGGCATAGCAGGGTGAAACAGAGCTATGAAGCATATATACCCATATAAAGGGTTTGTTCACATGGGTAAGAGGACAAACACAAGGCACTGGGTAAGCTATGAATTTACTGCAGTCAATTTGGGATCAGTCTGCAAGACTTGAAGGTGCAGTAATACAGATCTGTAGTGAAAACAGCAGACATACTTCTCTGATGAGCTCAGTAGCTTCAGCATGTTACTATGAGAATATGTGACTGAGCTGGCTTGTTTTTGGCAAATCAATGGATGGGAAAGAACAAACACATATATCTCTGCACCTGCCTATATAGAAATACCCCAAAACATCATTGAACTTTAAATCAATGATAGATTAAATCTAAGCCCATCAGATGGGACAGAAAAGTGGTATTAATGGGTGATCAATGCCCCTCACCAGTGATGAAGAACCAAATTTTAATTCAAAATGGCAAGTGTAAATAGCTAATACAAGGACAAAATAATCTGTTAGCCCCAGAAGTCCCTTTTATTGTTTACTTTTCCATGACAACATGTGAATTTCAGTATTTTCTTTTAATGATAGCAAATGTACCTTCAATACGGCCAAGCATGCCTACACTAAGAAAACAAAATCATCCTTGAAATGAAACCAGACTAAAGAATTAAATTTTGATAGCTAGTTGATAACAGAAAGCTTTCAGTATGAGTGAATTTTGTTTTAATATTAAAGCATTTTAACCAATTCCTTTACTGCTACTATTGAAGACTATGTAGATATCTACAGACAATTCAAATCTCCTGGTTTTGAACATTTATGACTCCACTGTTCATAATGGCACAACTTCAAGCTTCATTTGGTACATTAAGCTTCTCATGATGGGTTGTATAAATTACAAATTACAACATAATGTAACTTTTGACCAAAAAGGATTATAATAATTAAAGTCTGATCCTTTGACCACATTATAGCATTAAATTTCCTATGCACAAAAATATTTATTGAGGGCATAAAAAGCAAAGACAACACTGAGCCTTTTTGTCATTATCATTTATCTACTCTAGTCACTGAACCTGTCTGGTTCCATTTCTGTAAATGCTACAGTATATGACCTACCTTGACCAATACATTTTACAAGCTGGAGTCATCCATTAAACTCGTGAAATGACTTTGCCAATACAGCTTGTACAAAAAGCCAATAACTAAAAAATGGTTCTCTTATGGGCTGCCTAAGCATTTCTTGTCATGATTAATATAAGCAATTGTCTCAGTTTGACTCTTCAAGAAACTGATAACTGAACAGAACGATGCTATTGGAAGGCAAATAATTACTTGTTTATACTACTGCCTGGAGTTTATACACCAAATATGTTTAATACATGCCAGATATTCTTCATTACTAAAATATATGGGAGAGTGCTGGGGTACAAATATAAATGTCACTTAATGAAAGTGCCAAATGTAGTTTGCTGGCAGTGCACAATACAGCAGTGATGAATTTTCTGTGCCAAATATGATAAATAACTGTAGCTTATGTTTTTCGTGTTCATATTCAATATCTATGTTTCTACATACGAGACATTAGCTCAAACTAATAAAACAATGAAACACTTACTTTCAGTCTCCAGAGTTAGCTTAACCATGATAATACTCACTAATTATCCATAGCAGACCAATATGAATACCATAAACTGTATGGCTTGAAGTTCTCATAAATAATTGTATGAACCACCTCCCACTAGTCCCTCACAGCCTCAAAACTTTTTGAAAGGAGAGCTTTCATGATTCAGATGATGTGGTGTTTGTAAGATGCTTCTGGCCAGCATCTAGCTTCACTGTGACCTGCTTTTAGAGAGAGATAATTCTTTTTATATAAAAGAAAATAAAATATAATCATGAGAGGAAAAAGGAGTTTAATATTTAAAAGTCTCCAACAGAAGATCATGCCTTTTATCTGGTAAAAAAATGTTCTCCTTGTTACTAAATACAAACTATTATGTCTGTCTAATCTAGAATTAATTTGTGCAATGTTTCTATTATTTATAATTTTCTGTGTCATTGGCTGCTCAGCAGATTAACAATATATATTTTTTTTCTTGAGAATAATTATAATGGAAGAGCTTTTGTATTCATCAGACTTTTTAATGAGGTTATTAATACTTACATCTTATTACAGCTGTTGTATCATAACTGAATTTTTAATCACTTCATACACTTGTGTGTTCTCTGTATTAGTGTACGTACATGATGATTATTGGAATTGTTTATTTCACAGTGGCATACAATAATTCATTTAAGACAAGAAAATGGTTATTGTGCCATTTTTTTTTCACTAGAATTAATATATCATAGACAATCTGATCTTTTTACTATTGTTCAGAGAAGTCTGTAATTCTTGTTTGCTAAATTTAACACTGTAGAATCCATTTCAAAACTTGTTGAATTCAGCGTAGTAACTCCAATTGATTTTTACAGTTCTTATGTCAGTTTATTATCATGTTGTATTACTACACCTCTTTGAAGGACAAAAAGACTACACCTCTTTGAAGGACAAAAAGGAACAGTGGACAGTAGGAGCTCACTACTCTCAGAAGATGCAGGATCTTTTTAGTTTTTATTTTTTAATTTATTTATTTTTTACCCCCTAACCTGAACCTTTGTTCAGCAAACCTGGGGTAAAGATAAAGGAGGCACCTGGAAACCTGTAGAGTACTTTACCCTTGATCCAGGAAAGAACTTGCAGAAGTGCAATGGACATGTCTCCCACATGTCTAACTATTTATTACCGGTGTAGATTAAGAAGACAGGAATTTAATATTGGCTCAATTATTAAGGTTATGATTAGGTCATGATTAGGATCAATTTCTGGTCACAGTTACAGCCTAACCTGATACTTCTTACACCATTGTTTTAAGCCAATGAAATACTGAAATTTTGTGCTATGAAATTGAAGAGATGACTTGTGATGGAATTTATTTTTAGTAACTTCAGCCTTCAGACATCTCATGACTATGTTAGTCATCTGAGAGAAGCCCTTCTAAGGAATTCACCTGAAGTTACCTTACTTTTGAATGAGATGAATTATCCTTTCAGATTTTCTAATTCTCTCCATAATTTTCAAAGGGAACTTAGAAAACTAGCTTACTATGGCATAATCATTTTAGATATCTAAAATTAGCCTAGATCATCAAGTTGAACATAAATTTATACCTTTAACAGGTGTTCCACTGGCCCAGCTAAACCTGTAGTGAACTAAAATTCATTTAAGTAATGATTTAGCCACTATGGGTTAAATAATGAATCCCATTTATCTGCATTTACACACACAACCCCTAATGATTGTTCTGTTAAATGCCTTCATTTGCATTATATATACAGAATTTCTCTCTTCTCCTCAGTGAAACCAAGTATCAATGAATGCACAAATACCCAATGAATCTATGTGCAAGCATTGTATTTAGCATGCATAAATTGATACCCTCAAAAAAATATGGAACTAGATAATAAATCATTTCTTCAGTGACAGGGGAGAACAAATTACAGTTGATGATTATAGCTCTGTTGTAATAAGAAGAAGCAAAATAATAAACAACATAAATTGAATAAAAATTCACCAGCTGTAAATGAATTGTAAGTAATAACAAAATCAGTTCCTTGTTAAATAATGGAATCATGATCATATTGTCTCTGTTCAAAATATAAGGCTTAAAGTACATAAGTTACAGACATCAAAACCTAATTGTATATATTTGTAGCCATTCCATTAAAACTATGGATATTACTAGCTTTTCTGTTTATTTCTTCAGTTACCTTGGTTTTAAGATAGGTTATGCACCCATTTTAAAGATTAGATCCTCTTACCATTGATAAAATTATCAATGGTAATTGATAAAATGGTAAAATTATCAATGATTGATCAGCTGTCCTGGCTGTGTCTCCTTCCAAACTCTTGCCCACGCCTTGCCTGCTGACTGGGGGAGCAAAGTGAGAAACAGAAAAGGCCTTGGCACTTTGCAAGCAGTGTTCAACCATAGCTAAAATATTGCTGTGCTGTTGCTGCTTTGGTACAAATCCAAAACACAGCGCTGTATGGACTGCTGTGAAGAAAGTCAATTTCATCCTGAACAGATCCAGTATGGTATGTATCTTTGAAATAAAGGTGCTTTTGACAAATGGGTGCCCCCTGTTTGCTCTGTTTTCTTCTAAAAGAAATGTTGTAATTATGAGGTAAATTCATCTAATCTCGTAGGGAACTCTTCTGAAATTGTAGTGCAGTAGATTAGCTGTCTGAGAAGACAAATAAGATTTAGAGCAGTACAGAAATGAGAAATTAAGTAAAAGAGAAGGTCTACAAAGAGCAAACACAGAAAACTAACTGAGTTTTGTATTTCATTTAAGGCAATTATGACCAGAAGAGAAACATTTTTATCAGTGCACTGTTGTAAGTAATCTTATAAAATTCTCTGTAAGTAATATCAACTCAGGTTAGACTGCCTACCAGGCAAATTAAAGGAAAATCTACATTGTGAATGGAAAGCAAAATCAAAAATAATATTTAATCAGACAGCACTGTAACTAGTGCTTGGATGTGTTGTAAGTGAAAGTGATTTCCTTTCTTTTGGTTGTATTGGTGTTGTAAGTGATTTTCTGCTCTTCCCCTTCCCTTTTCCCTTTCTTTTTCTTTCTTTCCTTTTTTTTTTTTTCTTTCTTCTCTCTCTCTTTTTTTTTTTTGTTATGAAAGAATTGTTGACTTCATCAGTATTTTAATAGGGTAACAAAATATTGGTGTCTTTTACCTTTTTAGTTGGGGAAGAAAGGTGAACCTGCAAATCTCATTTGTGTGTAGTCTCATTTATCCTTACCAAAGTTCCCTGTTGGAAGGTTTCTCCATATGTTATTCTGGCACAGGAATAAAAAGTTCAGAGAATGAGAGGTATGCAATTTTTCATTTAATTGACAGGAAGGCTTTTTTTTTTTTCTTTTCTTTTTTTCCTTTTATTTATTTATTTATTTTTATTTAATGCAAGAACATACAATTATTTATCTTCATACAGGAGAAAAGTATACACTCTTTCTATCAGTCAATCCAACGAGGCACAACTTGCATTTTGACAGTACCATCACACACCAAGCGTTTGAGCTTCAGTTTTAACATTGCTCAGTGACTTCATGCAGGACTGTTCTCACCTGCAACTCCTGCTATTCCCTTGCTGCTTGACTGCTGCCATATTTTACTCTTAAAAAAAAAATAACAACTGCTTGTGTTTGATATGTTAAGGCCAATAATGGGTGAGGAACCTTGTTGACTCTGTCTACAAGGTGTTTTGCAGATACCTGGTTATGATTCTTGTTAACACTCACTTGAATATGAGTTAATGTAATTACAGTTACTGAGCCTGAAGTAATATCTTGAAAAGCAAAGTATATTACCTCTACATTTTGTTACACAGGAAGATTTATCTCACATCTGTCTGAAAACAGTGGAGGTCATGTTTCAAGGATCTGGATCATACATTCTAGCTGGGAGACCCAGTTGACTCCAAATATTTTTCTCCAAATATGAGTTGTTCCTTAGTTTTGTGTGTTGCAGCCCTATGGAAAAACTTGTATCTATTCTGAAAGATAAATTTGAAGCAATTCCCCGGTACAGATTACTTAGACATAGAAAGATCAGTTCAGAGCACCTTCCTGAAGTTAAGGCAATTTATAAAATCAGTTGTTTTGTGTTGTTATTAAACTACAATTTTTCAGTCTTAATTTTATTTAGGAGGCAGGGAAAAAATACAAATAACCAGAAACATTTTATGTCCAGAAGAATAGCTTCTTTACAAGTATTAGTACTTTTTTGATTAAAGATAAGCAAGGTAAAGACATCTGTGTGGCTGTTTTTTTTTTTTTGGAATGGCTTGTCTGGCTGGTGGCTTTGTCTGTGACTAAGTAAAAATATTCTGTCTTTACAGGGTTATATTCTACAATGTTTTGAACACATAGTGAAGTTCCACAGATAGTTGAAATGTGATATAAAATCCAAGAAAGTGTCATAAACAGTGTCATAAACACTGTGAAGTCATAGTGGTACACAGTTGTTTTTTTGTTTGTTTGTTTCCGTCTTCCAAAGGGAAGGCAATTAAAAGGACCTTTCTCGTTTTCCAGATGACTAGATTACTTGGCTGCCTCTAAGGATCCTGAGAATTAATTAATAATTGACTGGCTCTTTGAAATAATAAAGTATGGCGTCTATTCATAATTAATGCCGTAACTATATCTCATTTTAAAGCATTTTACTGTTTTATGTGCCCCTTTTATGTATAATTATTTATGTATCATAGATGCCAGCTGTTCTGGGTGCCCAAAGTGGCACTGGGGATTGAAATACATTTTTTTCAGTGACCTTAATTGTGCATTTCTGTACTGGCAGCAATGTTTGGGATTTAGTAAGCGCTCAAAATTAGAACTGTTTTGCACTTGGATGGTGTAGTACAAAAGTTACAATTAAGGGAATTTTCTCTAAAGTTGCTGATTCAATTTTGTACTTAGCCATGTGTCTGGACTTGATTATGATTCAGAGCATTAGAAGTGCAGGAATCAATATCCTTGTGTTTTTGTTTTACCATTCACAGACACCTAATTTAAATATCAAAATTCTATTTCTAGTGGGTCATTTTTTTTCCTTGTTTGTTTTGTTTGATTTCCAGCTCTCGGTCAATTAATTAATTAATTATTTTTTTTGGGGGGGGAGAGGATGGTCTTCATTACTGTCATTAACAGTGAAAGAAATCCCTGCAACAAATGAGGTGGGCCCCTCTGAGTAGCAGAGACATCAGTACCTAAAATAGGAAATCTGTAAATGAGATGTGCTGAGGGACCTTTACTTTTTCTTCTTGCTTCAATTTGTACTAATGATGCAGTTGTTGTACCACCCATTGTACAATAACTTTGCTTATCTTTCCATGTCTTCTCATCCACCCTGTTGAAATTCCTGTAGGAGTGCTTATAGAAGGTAAGCATCTTTAATCGTAAAAATTGGCCCTTTTCTAATAGGTGTACACATAAGGAACATGTATGTGGAATATGTGTAATAAGCAATATATGTACACATAAGGAAATCTTAAACATAAATAGATGCACACAGATGTTACCGGAATACAAGTACTAAAAGCCCACTGGCTTTTCTGCTAAGCTTCATTCTCAGTTAAATATTTGAATCTCTAGGAGATTATATTTTTATTGCTCCTTTTTAATCTGATGTCCTTAGGTGTGTAATAATTGCTTTCCTTTCGTGTAGCAGTCAGGAAAAAAACATACTTTTTTATGTACTGCTGAATTATGATTATATTATTTCTCTAAGAAATTAGATTTATATTTAGTGGGTGTAGCATAGCCACTCCCAAATTAATTGTTTTGGACCAAATATATCCATCTCCACATCAAAATACATGAAAAAAAGGGAATTTGCCTATATAAGAATTATAAGGCATTACTGTTGATCAACAGGTAAATTTCATAACATAACCTTTTCCCTTTGATAATACATGGTTCATTCTTTAAAGAAATATCTCCTTATTAAATATCTCCTTTCTTTAAATAAATATGTCCTTATCTTTTGGTAAGGACACAAATGACTGATTTTTTTTTCTTTGTAGTTTGTTAAGGAATTGGTGTTGCTAACTCTAAAGAACACATGGGTGAATTCACAGCATAGATTTTTCAGTTAATATTTAGTTGGTAGTCACTAATGGGGCAGTAAAATGAATTTGCTTTTCAAATAAAGGAACAGAATAAATGCTCAGATTTTCCAGCAAAATTCTGATGTATTTCTTTCTGATAAGGAAGCTTCAAAAAATCAGATAGGATTATACAAAGAGTAGTAATTAGGTCTTACTAAATTTGTTCTTTAAAACTATTAAAGATACCCAGAAAAATAGTAGTGATTTGTTTTAAGTAGCAAAGAGTAATTCTCCTTTGTGATGGCAGTTTGAGGGCTGATGCCTTCATAGTTCTTTATTCATCTCTAAGTAAAACAAGCTCAAAGTAGTGCAAACTTTCTGTTTGACATTTTGGTGTGCTGTGGCAGACTATGTTCTGGAAGCCTGGGCTGTCATTGCTCCTGTCATGAGACAAATACTGAAACAACGCATTTCAGCTTTAGCAGAACACTCTAAGGGCAAACATACCTCTGACATGCTATGTTACCATGTTTGGTGTAGTTTTCAAGAGTGAAAGTTTTTGTAGGGTCAGTGTTTTTCATCAATGTTTAGAAAGGTTTTGTTGGTTTTGAAGTTATTGATAACCTTAGAAATAACTTGCAGGCCTGAAATACCTGTTCACATGTACATGTAACCATCATTGATTTTACCAAGTTTGAGTGTCAGAAAGAAGAATGTCAATGTCATATGTTAGTTAAGATATTCTGCAGTGGGAAAAGAGTCGTTAACTGCACTATGTGGGAGACATCTTTGAGTTAGTTCAGTCTTCTATCCTCCTTTCTCCTCACTAAATTATCCTTCTTCCTTAAGAATATTTATTTGAAAAGCTCAATTATTTATAATGTGTTTTTTTTTGTTGTTGTTGTTTTTTGTTCGTCTATTTATTTATTTATTTATTTATCATTGAGGGATGATTTTTGTATGAAGCAATTTATTAGCTAGTTCTTAGTAGGACACAGAATGTATTTAGTTCCTGCCTTGATTTCAATCACTATAATTGCTCTTAATAGTGTACAACAAATCTAGTAGATGTGTTTCTTTCTGCTTTCCTCATATGAGGTAAGTTATGGGTCTTCTAGAAAATCATATGGCCAGTGGCCAGTTATAACTATATTAAAAAGGGAAAGGAGGGGCAAATGCACCAAGAAAACATCTCTACCACAGTGACAGATTTGATGATACAACACCTGAATGATGAAAAATTACTGTTAAAAATAACACCAGTTAAAAGCCTCAAATTGATTTAAAATCAAGACCACCTTGATTTACATTTTGGGTAAACATAAGGCTTGAGGAGGTTTCAGATAAGATGAACTAATATTGAACTTTTTAAATATAAATTAAACATCTTAAATACAAAAACTTGATAGAAAATACAGAAATGTGGTTGGGAGAGCAGGAAAATCAGTATGTCAAGAAGGTGAGAAATTAAAATTGTCAGGGAACATAAACTTGACAAGTGTTGTTCTGACCTGGCTTCTTAATGACAGGAATAAAACACTGTATTCATTCAGCCTACAGATATAAGAAGAAAAGCTGTCCACAAGGCATTCAATAGAAGTACTGGACCTACTGTGAATCATACTAGCCTTTCACTTTTCTTTGAAAGTGATTCTTTGGGAGCACAAGGCCTTAGCTTCTGTATGACCACAAATTACACAGTTTTCAGATTATACATTAAGAGAAGCTTTGTGCTGTAACACACATTTTTTTTTTTTTTCTGTAGAAAAAAGCAAATATTTAATGCTAACAAAAAAAAAAAATGTTCTATCTAGCAGTTTTCTGTTTTAAATTCACTTACTACATAACTACACTCTCAGGGAAATATTATCTTTGTTTTGAGATGAGATTGCATTTTTCTAAAGAGTAACTATCCTGTCAACTTCCTGTAACACTTCTGAAAGCTATTAAAAACATGTTCATCATTATTATCATCATCATCATCATCATCATCATTTTCAAAATTATATGTTTGAGTTAATTATTCTGTTGTATAAGAAAAATAGTTCATGAAGTGACAAAATAAATAAATAAATAGGATAAATTGGAGAGTACAGTGAGTATTTTTATAGCTACAAATTTTCTCATACTGGTGGTGTCAATTTCATGGGGAAATAATAGTTTTGGTGGGGATTTCTACATATTTTAAGTTGTTATTTTTCCTTGGACAAAAAATAAAATTTCCAGAGAGTAAAATGTGAACGATCTGATGACCGGAAGGTTTTAGATAAGTTCTTCACTGTGGGAATATTGTTTAGCATGGAAAATTTCCAGTCTTCAAACTTCAAAGTAAATTTTTGAGCATTTTTTATTTGAGCTGTCATATGGAAAAGATTTTTTAACATAGGACTGAAGACCATATAATGATAGAAATTGCATAGTATGGTTTGGTATGATATGTAGGAGTGAAATTTTGATTAGAGCACTGCATGGGAGTATTAGATGTGCAATTCATAAAGGTGTGAAGTCTGCTTATATTTTATTTTCTCTAAAAATTTACCCCTGGCTGTCTAAGAAGCCTTCCCAGCCCAAAGCCCTTTAGTATTTTGAAATGCAATAGTAAAGAACCATTATAAAGCTGTAAACATGTAAAGTGTTAAAGATTAGGAAAGTGTTAAAAAATTAGGAAAAAGAATAAATCTATTAAAAAAAAAAAGGAAAAACAGAAACAGAGCTAGAGAAAATAGCCTGAAAATAGGCATTTTATTTTATTTTATTTTATTTTATTTTATTTTATTTTATTTTATTTTATTTTTCCTGCTCTAAAACTGTAAGAAAATAAACAGAGGTAACAGCCTATGCAATATTACTTGCAATGTAGGCTTTACCTCATTTGGATTCCTTGATAGGTTTTACTACTTTACATAATTTTTTTATGGTTACCTTGTATCAGAGAACACTTCTCTGAAACACAACAAGCTGTCTTTCATACAGCTTTCATACAGCATATTTGACCTTAAATACCATCTGGATAGCATAGATAATGTGGCTAATTTGAGCATGGTGTCTGCAAATTTTTGTGTTACTTTTATACTGATTACTTTTATTCCAGAAACAGGCAAACTTTGGACTGGTGGTCCATACAGGAGAAACAAAACATTTAAACTGAGGAAATGTTTTAATCTGTTTTATTTTGTTTAATTTTATTTTCCTTCTATAGTGAGGATGTTAAATGACAACTTATTTTCAGTAACTTCATAAGGGAGAAATCCAGAGATTTAATTTTGCTTTCAGTTTCTGACAATAGTAGTGGAACTCATCTTGCTTAATTTTAATTAGCCGTAGCTGGGAGTCAACTCTAAGCCCAAGCTTCCTGTGCAATTGCTGGAGAAAGATAAGCACTATCAGATGACAGTTCATGTTATCAAAAAGTTGCTGAAAATAGTTGCACCCATTCTGATAGTGTGCTTATTTCTCTCTACTGGCAGATAACTAAATAAGATACCTAACTCTAACATGACAAGTTGAGTGAGGTTTGTCATGAATGCAAGTTTGTTAAGCTGTGTTGAGACTGTGCATGAGAGATGACTGCAGCTGATCTGAAAACAAAGCTTGTAAAGAGTTTTGAGAAATGTAGATTTAATATTACACTGGGTTTCCACATTCAGACTCCTTATAATAGAGGTTCTGATGCCTAAATTAGGTCTCATAGGCAGTTTGCAACTGTTATTCTGAATTAGGTGCCAGGGTTTAGCCAGTCCAGTATTAAGTGCTCTGAATTCCTGATCATTTTCTTGAAAAAAAGAAGCTATGAAAAATTCATAATAGTGAGTCAGAAAACTCTCCTTACTCTCATTAGAAAAAGATACCAATACTTTACAGTCTGATGGTTTATCGTTTGTTCAGGAATTTCTTTGTCAGTATACAATATAGAATGCAGAATGCAAAAGGCATTTTGAAGAAAACAAATAGAGAAGTGTCATAGGATTGTTTTATGACAAATTATTAACAAGATCTCTAATCTTAGTTGCACTAAGTTGATTCAGTAAGTCAATTCAGTGTGACACAGATCTGATCATTTGAATTTCATGTAACTGCAAAGTAAAAATGAAACCAAATACAAATATTCACATTTCATTTATATCTAAGATCTTCCCTAATTCTACACATAAACAAATATATAATTTACAGTAGGGTTGCGGAAAAGTTACCAGTATTATATGGATTGTTTTATATCTACTAATATCTTTGTTGGCTTTAGAAGTAGAGGATCTTAAGGATCTTGCATTTTTTTGTTGTTGTTTGTTTCTTTGTTTGTTTGTCTGTTTGTTTTCCCAAAAGAGTTTTATTATTCTTTTGCTATATCTTAGTTTCCTGTACCCTAATACTGTGTTTTCTTGCCCTGTATGTCTTCATGGTGATGTCCCCATTTAGCAGTACATGGTTGTGCTTGCATTATTATCAAGAACAAGAGAGAATCACTTAGAGTTGGAGAGTTAAGAGTTAACTTAGAGTTAAGATAGTTTGTTTTTGCTATAGAGGAGGAAAGTATATTTAAGAATAGTAACTCGGTAATATTAGTTGACATTAAAATACCTTATTTTCACTTGTGCTCAAGCCTCATTCTGATGAGCACATACAATTTTGTAACTACAAAAACATGCTTGTTATAGCCAAAATTTTGTTTTTCAAGCTCACAAATATGTTTCCTAATGATTCATTTGTTCCTATGTTGTCTGCTGGTAATGAACCTGTCATCTGATTCAGAATAAGTCTTCCTAGCCAAGTCATTCCAGTCATTCTACATGTTCTCCTTGACTTGTTCTGTTTCATGTGTTCTATCCTCTTCTCCCAGCTGCATCATTCCTTTTGCAAAGAACCCTGCTGGGCTTTGGCTTGAGCTATGCTCTAGTGCCTGTTACGTTACACACTTGTGAGTAGATAAAATTCTCATACAAAGGAAACCAAGCTCTATCAGACTCCTTGAATACTCCTTGAGTATTTGTCCTACAAATACTTGATGAACAGTACAGGCAACACCACATATTTCTCAAGAAGTATGAGAAATATACGGTATACAGTAACTGCATGTGATATGTAACTGTAACTAAAAAAACATCAAATATTTGGAAAAAATCAAATAAAATGGATAGCAAGGTATATGTGTGAGGAGTGGTGTGCTTGTTTTTTGATTTTATTTTCTGGATCCCTTTCAGTCAAGTGTGATGGTTTATTTTTTATTTATTAATGATGGATTTTTAAGGCCTGACCTTGCAAGCTGCCTATAGCAGAAAATTTCTGGCTTCATGTGGAGACACATTAACATCAATGAATCTCTGTTTAGCAAAAGTCTACCCACTTGATTTAGTGCAGTAGGTCTCTGCATTATAAAATCTTCAAGCCTAGGTTTGTGCTTTTTTATTTTCTTTAATAAAGGATAAAGCATATAAATTGTACTGAATAAATAAAAAATGTCAATAGCTGTAGAGGATTTTCATGAACAACAGAGGATTTTCATGTATCAACAGTCCCAATGGAGTTGCAGTTGTCTTTACTCTCAGACTAACATAAGAATGGCCATACCATGTCAAATCAGAAACTTTTGAAGCCTAGCAGCTTGTCTCTGATGGGAAGAGATACCTCACAAAGGATGTAAGAACAGAAGAAACATGGAACATGTAAAAAAAACTTACCATGGGGTTTTTCTAGAACAAGCACCTAAACAGCAGAAATATAGGTGTTAAATAATAACAAAGATGTATATCAGTTTTGTGGTTTTTAGTAGCTTTTGATAGATTTTTTTTCCCCCAACAAATTTATCTGTGAGTTTGACTAATGTACACTTCAGTTACTATGCAAATCATTGGGTTGGAGTCTGTTTCACGTGGTATTAAGAAATTTCTTGATCAAACACAACTTATTTGATAGGTTAGAAAAACCTAGAGCACCAAGTAGTTTTGTATATTGGTCTGTAAAACAAACAAACAAACCCCAAGAAGTTATTTGGTTACTTCCCCCCCCCCGGATAACATAATTTGGGCTATTCCACCCTTATCTCCATTTAGTTCTCTGAAAAATATTAATTTATAAGTATTCTTCTGCACACAAATTTGTATGTCATTTAGATTAAGCATCCTTTATTAAATTCTAAATATCACACTAATGAATGTGATTAACATACAGTATGGAAAATTTTTGATGTTCTTCAGGTCTATTTTACGACTATTTATTTAAAGTCTATTAAACCTATATTATTATTATTATTATTATTATTATTATGAGATCTTTCTCAAGAAAATAAGCCCCTAGTTATTCTTCTCTGGTTCTCTGGGGGCCATTTATAATTTTAAGAGGCAATTGCCTCTTTAACCTCATACTGTGAAATATGATCTAACAGAGCAATGGAGTCCTTAACTAGAACTTCACGGAGCTGGATGTTATCCAAACAAGTCTTAATCTGGACAGCATCAATATTCATTTTATTAAAAGCTTTCTGCAGACAATGTAACAAGGGAATATATCTAGGTTTGGGGGAGTTATTGTGTTTTAATTATTGTGTTATTATTACATTTTAATATGTAAATTACTTGCCATAAATTAAAAAAAATAATGACAGAATTTGGAAATGTAAATAGATCAGTTCTTTTAAGTATATGCTTCAAAGATCCTCTATTATAGCGAAGCATGTTTATTAATGGCTGCATCTCTTGTCTGACTCCTTTACAAATCAAATGAATCCTACTGAGAGTGACAAATTCAAATGATAAATTGCATTCTCTCTTCTCCATATGTGCCTAGCATCGATGTAGCTAGCATGGATCAGTAGGGATAACTATCTTTAGAAAAGCCATGCAGCTGAAATGTGAAAAATATATACTGTCATTTTGCTAAAACTGTTCCCAGAATAAAATCCCTGCTGACATTGACCATGGCAGTCACTCCTAGAAGTATAAAGTTATGTATTTGTTGACATGCAGCTGTTTGAAAAAAAAAAAAAAAAGGAAAGATAAAATATGTGTAAGCTGTAAAAGCAGACAGTCTTACTTTTTGCACATTTTCATGATGTGAGAGAAAGAAGCTGTCTTTCATTTTATTCAGAAGTTACTAGAAATAGTGGAACTTTTGTTCTAGTAATATTTCACTAATATGACATCAAAGAGTTCAGGCAATGCAAATGATAGCACATTCTCCCATTTGATTTTTAGTTTTAAAATATTCTAATAATAAAACCTGTCATAACTAATTTGAACACTGAACAGAATAAGGATAACAGAGTCAAAAAGCATTTGACAAATCAGATCTTCTGGTCTCCCATGAGGCCTACTGTGGGGACTACATTTGTGGCTATTGTTCTGTCTCACTCTCTTTTCTGTTTTTAAATCCACAAGAGAGACAGATACTAATAATTTGCATGCTTTTCTGATCTGTTGTTATTTTTATATTTCTAAGTACCATGTCCCGTGTAACATATTTGGTCCCAGGGAAATAAACTGAACTTGGACCAATATCATATAAGGATTTCATCCAAAATAAGAACCCTCCCTGAAATTTTGTTGATCCCTTGTTGTTTTTTTTTTTGATGGTTTTACTTAGGTGTGCAGCCAAGCTCCACCACAACTGCTCTCTCACTCCCCCTTCTCAAAGGGGAAGGGAGAGAAAAATATGATGCGAAGGGCTCAAGGGTTGAGACAAGGACAGGGAGATCACACGGTAATTATTGTGATGGGCAAAACAGACTCAGCATAGGGAGATAGTAAGTTTTATTAACTAACAAGTTAGATTAATGTATTTATTTATTACTAACAAGCTAGAGAAGTGAGAAACAAAGGAAAGAAACCAAAAGCACCTTCCCCCCATTCTGCCTCTTCCACTTGCTTCCTCCGAGCGGTGCAGGGGAATGGGGGAATGGGGGTTATGGTCAGTCTATATCACTTCTGTGCCACCGCGCCTTCTTGGTCAGTCTGTCCCCTGTGCTGTAGGGTCCCTTCCATGAGATGCAGTCCGTGCTGAACTGATGCAGCATGGGCTTCCCACAGGCAGCAGCTCTTCAAGAACTGCTCCAGATCTGGGTCCACACCGTGGGGTTCATCCCTCAGGAACAAAATTCTCCAACCTGGGTCCCTCATGGGCAGCATCTCCTGCCAGGTCATCTGCTCATGCATGGTCTACTCTCTACAGGCTACAGGTCCAGCCAGGAATCCACTCTGGTGGGGGTACTCCACAGGCTGCAGCCTCCATTGGTGCAGGTCCACCTGCTCCACCGTGGTCTCCTCCATGGGCTGCAGGGGGACAGCCTGCTTCACCATGGTCCTCATCACAGGCCTCAGGGGACTTCTGCTTTGGCTCCTGGAGCACCTCTCCCTCTCCTTCTTCACTGATCTTGGCACCTGCAAGGCTGTTTCTCGCTCCTCTCACTCACACTGATGTGTGGAGTAGTGTTTTTTCTTCCCCCCATCTTAAATATGCTGTCATAGAGGCACAAACAACATTGCTTATTGGCTCGGCTCTGGTCAGCAGTGGGGCCCTTACCTAACATGGGGCTGCTTCTAGATTCTTCTCACAGAAGCCACCCCTATGGCCCCATGCTACCAAAACCTTGCAATGTAAACCCACTACACACCTAACTGGAACTGAACAGGAACATTTTCAGTCACAGATGAATTGAAGCTGAACCTAAAGTCAGAATGTTCTGGTCTGTCTTCTTGTTCAGTATTTCTCTGTCTTTATCCCTCAAGCTTAATTTAAGACAAAAATTTCATACCAGAGAAATCAATGGCAAAGCTATGGCCAAGGTTATAAAAACAAAACAACAACAACAACAACAACAACAGCAACGGCAACAGCAACAACAACAACTAGAAAGTCATGTGGTGTGAGTTTATAGCACATCATCAATCACATTTAAACTCAGGCAGGCTTGGTGCTGTAACCACTTCCCTGCGGAGTCTCTTCCAGTGCCTCACCACCCTCTCAGTGAAGAACCTTTGAAGAACCTTTTCCTGATATCTAACCTGAACCTCCCTTGTCGCAGCCCCGTGCTGTTCCCTCAAGACCTGTCGCTGTCCTCAGAGAGCAGAGCTCAATGACTGCCTTTCTGCTTCACTTGTGAGGAAGCTGCAGGCCACCATGAGGCCTCCACTCAGTATTCTCTTCTCTAGGTTGAACAAACCAAGTGGCCTCAGTCGCTCCTCATACATCTTCCTGTCTAAACTTTTCACCATCTTTGTAGCCCTCCTTTGGATACTCTAATAGTTTTATTTCCTTCTTATATTGTGGCACCCAAAACTGCACACAGTACTCAAGGTGAGGCTGTACCAGTGCAGTGTACAGTTGACCCTTTGGGTTGGCAGGGCACACTGTTTACTCATATTCATTTTGTCTTCAACCAACCCCCCCAGATCCCTTTCTGCAGATCTGCTTTCATCCCCATGTCTGTACATATATCTGGGGTTGCCCCAACCCAGGTGCAGAATCTAGCTCTTGCTCTTGCTGAGCTTAGTGATAGCTCTCTAATTTGTCAAGATCTCTCTGCAAGGCCTCTCTACTCTCAAAGGAGTCAACAACTCCTCCCAATTTATTAGTGTCTCCAAACTTGGTGTGCATTCTAGTCCTACATGCAAGTTATTTCTGAAAACATTGAGAGAAATGACTCTAAAATGGAGCCCTAGGCAATCCCTCTAGTAGATGTCTGTCAGCCTGATGTAACGCCATTTATTATAACACTTTGAGCCTGACCTGTCAGCCAGTTTTCATCCAAGGATATCTCATTCAGATGCCTATTCCTTCAAGAAACATTCCCTCAACTTCTTGTAAGTAAGTTTAGGAAAGCTGGGGAAAATATGATTCTGGAGTGAAAACCATTACTCTTAACTGTTGAGGGATTTCTTGAAACAGCAAAAATCCCATGGCTTGCTGTAGCTGAGCAAACCAAGCTACCAGGGCAACTATGAGAAGTTCCCATGACAGTGTTCCCACATCGCCCAATTGAGGAATTCAGGAAAATATTGTTACCAGTAGCTGGCCTCAAGGACAAGGTCTATGTGACTGCTAATCACAAGGGGGTTGTTTTCTTGCAGGTGGGGTTGTTTTCTTGTAGCTGTTTGTCTGAGTGCTTTTGACCAATAATCTTGTGTGAAACACTGTCCACCCCTGTTAAGTTCTCTATAAAAGTTAGGCTATTCGGGCAATAAAATGGAGCATGATCTGAGTCTACTGGTGTCTGTCGTGCTTTCGGCCGTGCTTCCTGCAACATATGGCGCCCGAACAGGCTGAGACCCGAACAGGCTGAGGCCGGGACATCGGAGCGGCGCCGGGACATCGGAGCGGCGCCGGGACAGAGATCCGAGGCACACGGCAAGCCGACCACCGCACAGAGAGAAGCATTGAAACACCCTACTAACCGACCTGGGCAACGGCCTCGGGGTGAGAAAAGGAATCGCAGAGAGACGCGGAAAAAGGAATCGCGGTGAGACGCGGAATCGCGGAGAGACGCGGAAAAGGGAATCGCGGAGAGACGCGGAAAAAGGAATCGTGGTGAGACGAGGAATCGCGGGGGGACGCGGGAAATTTGAAGTAATCGCATGAAATTGAAGTAATCGCGGTGCGATACGGGCCATCCGTGATCGAGTTGCTACGGGAGACCAGAGGCGTCAGTGGACAACGGCAGCCGACCCTCACCGTGTGGCGAGTCGGCACAGAGCAGAGGGGCGGAGATCAGGACCCTGCAGCCTGTCTGACGTAACCATGGAGACAGCGGCAGCAGCGGCTGTGCTGCTTCTCTCTGGCATTCTTTTTATAAGAAGTTATCTTGCAATGCAAAAAAAGACTATTCGTCCCCAGATCGGTGTTATAACTATGTTTCTGGATAACATTCCGTGGGGTTGCCACATTCTACAGACTATTAATGACGATTTAGCTCTATTGCAGGGCAGGAGAGCAGAGATGCAGATTACACCGCCAAATGACCACCGTCAGTCAGGCTCGTTCACAAACAGCTTCTAGGGTTGCAGCTGGCACGGCCTGCAGCCGTATAGCAGACGTTACACTCTCTTTCCTAACTAGTAATCATGTGTCTCACCCATTTGTGGTGAATGGTCAGTGGTAAAAAAGAAAAGGGGGAGAGTAAGGGGCGACAAAGACAGAAACGGTACCAGGAGGATGCCACTGACACTAACGGCATGGGTAATAGGAGCAGTATAAGTGACACAGGTGCAGGGCGGCGGTGGGTGCTGCCGCGCTGCGGGGCACTCTGCCTGCTGCTCACCCTCACCGGCCTGTGCACTGCTGCCGACGGTGCTAGAGCAAAATGTGAAGACTGCTTAGATGGTAGTGATGAGAGTGCTTGTGTGAAGAAGATGTGTGCTGAATCTGACTTTGTGTGCAACAGTGGTCAGTGTGTGCCAAATAGATGGCAGTGTGATGGGGATCTGGACTGTGAAAATGGGTCTGATGAGAGTGCTGAGCTGTGTCATATGAGAACATGCCGGGTAAATGAAATCAGCTGTGGTCCTCAGTCAACCCAGTGTATCCCAGTGTCCTGGAAATGTGATGGTGAAAAGGACTGCGACAGTGGAGAAGATGAAGAGAATTGTGGCATTGTGACTTGTAGTGCAGCAGAATTCACATGCAGTAGTGGGCAATGTATTTCCAAAAGCTTTGTCTGCAATGTTCAAGATGACTGCAGTGATGGTAGCGATGAGCTGGAGTGTGCACCTCCTACCTGTGGTGTTCATGAGTTTCAGCGCAAGAGTTCTACCTGCATCCCTATCAGCTGGGTGTGTGTTGATGATGCTGACTGCTCCGACCACTCGGATGAATCTTTGGAGCAGTGTGGCCGCCAGCCTGCACCTCCAGTGAAGTGTTCTACGAGTGAGGTGCAGTGCGGCTCAGGTGAATGTATCCACAAGAAGTGGTGATGTGATGGAGATCCTGATTGCAAGGATGGAAGTGATGAAATTAACTGCCCTTCTCGGACCTGCAGGCCAGACCAGTTCAGATGTGAAGGTGGGAACTGTGTCCATGGGAGTAGGCAGTGCAGTGGTGTGAGAGACTGTCTGTATGGCACTGATGAAGCAAACTGTAACAATGTTATTCAGTGCTCTGGACCTGGCAAATTCAAGTGCAGAAGTGGAGAATGCATAGATATCAATAAAGTGTGTAACCAGCAGAGAGACTGCAAGGACTGGGGTGATGAGCCCTTGGAGGAATGCATCATAAATGAATGTGACTGTCCAGCTGGGTTTGAGTTTATAGACAAGAGAAACTGTGGAGACATTGATGAATGTCAAAACCTTGGTATCTGTAGTCAGATGTGTATCAACCTGAAAGGTGGCTACAAAAGTGAATGTAGCCGTGGATATCAGATGATTCCTGCTACAGGAACCTGGAAAAGGCCATACTGGTACAAAAACACAAATAACACCTGTGATTGCAATGACGCTGCTAAGCAGGGTTTAGGGGTTTATAGCATGGAGACAAGGGATAACAACTACAGTGTTTGGAACAATTGTACAGCTTTGGCCTTACCTCCTGATGTGCTTCTGATTTGTGGGGATGGGGCCTGGCAAGGTATCCCTGCAAATGCTATCAGATGTCCATGTTACATAGATAAACTCATTGTATTTGCTCCTAGCTTGTTACAGTTGCGTGAGATCACCAGACATAAATGGACATTGCTTGCATTGGATTGCAATGATAATGTTGAATTGTGTGGGGTTGCAGCTAGAGCGGCATTAGCAATTTCAGTGCCTGGAGTGGCATCTGCGGCCGCACGTAACAACTTAGAAAAATTGGTATGCTGGGCCGAGAGGCAAGCCTATGCCACGACAGAGATACTTGAGGAGATGTTACCAGATCAAAATAGTCTGCGACATCTGCTTTTACAGGATCAAGCTGCTATTGACATCTTGCTTTTGGCTTAAAGGAATGGGTGTGAGGACTTTAAGGGAATGTACTGTTTAAACCTTTCTGATCATAATGAGTCAATTCACAAATCCATTACTTTCCTGAAAGAGCACATGAGAAAGATTCAATATGGTATCAATCCTTTCAATCAATGGTTCACTGACTTGTTTGAAACAAAGTGTAGATGGTTGCTGGGTTTAATCACAAGGGGATTAAGGATTTGGTTTATGGTGGTGGTAATCATCGTTGTGTGTTGTAAGTATAGCTAAAGAGTTACTTGTAAAACTGCTGTGTCAGGCTTGGTTTGCTCAAAAGAAGAAGGGGGAATTGTTGAGGGATTTCTTGAAACAGCAAAAATCCCATGGCTTGCTGTAGCTGAGCAAACCAAGCTACCAGGGCAACTATGAGAAGTTCCCATGACAGTGTTCCCACATCGCCCAATTGAGGAATTCAGGAAAATATTGTTACCAGTAGCTGGCCTCAAGGACAAGGTCTATGTGACTGCTAATCACAAGGGGGTTGTTTTCTTGCAGGTGGGGTTGTTTTCTTGTAGCTGTTTGTCTGAGTGCTTTTGACCAATAATCTTGTGTGAAACACTGTCCACCCCTGTTAAGTTCTCTATAAAAGTTAGGCTATTCGGGCAATAAAATGGAGCATGATCTGAGTCTACTGGTGTCTGTCGTGCTTTCGGCCGTGCTTCCTGCAACACTTAACCATTTTTCTCTCTAAAACTTTCATCTAATTAAACTATTTCAATTTATTCTTCAATGATAACCAATTTCAATGTCTTAGGTATTACCTTTGTGTTGTTCATTGTTCAATATTGTGCAAAGGAAAACAAACAAACAAAAAACCACCAACAAAATACACTCAAACCCTCAAATCCTCATGTAATAAACTGGGATAGGACATTTCTTAGGAAGGGGAATTCATCTCTTTTAAGATGAAATGTTACTGCTCATTTCACTAAGTAATCTGAAATCATTAATTTTTCTCAGCAGTACTCTAAATAGAGGGTAAGGAGATCTGTTTTCTTAGGAAAGTTGTGTATGAGACAAGGGCATGTTGATAAAATCCATAATTAGATAACATGGATAATGCTGATCATAGGAAATTCTTAGTTTTAAAAGTAGCCTAACAGGTGATTTTGTTTCACTGCTTTCTTGTGAATTGTAGTAAAAGCTGAAGCATTATTCACCTGACAGAATGATTCCCTCTGCTTTTAATGTCGTACTTTATTCCTCAGCATTGTGCAGATACAATATGTTGGCAAAACAAATCAGCCTTTGTGATTCCTACTGTCATTTGGGGAGGGCCTGCAGAAATCCAAGTTTTGTTATAACATTCTAATATATAATGTCTTAATGTCTGCACTAGAGAATTTCTTTCAAAACTACTTGTGCTATAATGACAACTCCTGAACACCACAGGCTACCTTATGTGTGTATGTATTAATCTGAAGATATTTTTTTTCTTCAGTCCTGGCTCCATTAAGATAAAATTCCGGGGGGGGGGGGGGGGGGGGAGAGGGGAAGATAAGTAGAAGAGTTTCAAGCAGCTTTATTGTGTATAAGTGGTTTATTTTTTCATAATTGTGTTTACATCTGCTTCTACAAATCAATTAGTTTTCTTGCACATAATACTACGCTATACTTAAATGGAAACTTTGTTATTGAAATACGTACAATGATGAACTCTAGATAAAAATGAAACAGCAGGTGTATGTATTTTTAATCAAAGAATACGAAGAAACAACATTTTAGCAGTTTGTCAAAGAAAAGCTTTCATAAATCTGGAAACAGTTTAGGAAAACAATCTTAAAACTAACCAAGGACTAACACTAGACACAATATGAAAATGAAAATGTATTAACAGGATAGATTAAACTTAGAATTGAGAAAAGGAGCTGATCCTTGAAAAACAAAAAAAAAGTAGAGGTATTAGCAAATAAAATGTAAAAAAAAAAAAGTAATTATACAGTTTCAGGAAAAAAAAATCTTTATAAAGAAGAAAAATGTATTGGAGATACGATTTCATCATGAAGGTGAATTCAGAAAAAGAATTTTCTGAAGGATGCCTTTCAAGAGAAGCTTATAGTAACAGTGTAGCAGAATATAAGTAGAAGATTCAGTTCATCACACCATCTGTGCATTTAATCAAGCTTTCACTTTCTCCTAAGGGAGAAAATTAAAAGAGAATCATAACTGATCAATGTCTGTGAGAGTTATTTTGTAAGGTTCTAGTTTTTGGTCATTTTAGGAAAGAAGAAACAAACAACCAAAAATTAGATCACATGTAGATGCTTTAATGAAATATATTTGACATTTAAAAATAAAAATAAAAATAAAAATATATGTATCACACATACTAACAGAACCTAAGTATCATTATTCTTCATCAAAGAAGGAAACTTCAGCAGTAACATGTGGTTACGAAAAGATTCCATTTTTTAAATACATTAAAATGAACCACACACAACTTTCTATGGTTGCCAGGAAAAAGCTGGAGAATACAGATGCTTTCCCAAGAATACGGATTTTATTTTTTCTATGTAAGTTATGATTTGTAAACTGAATATAAATTTCAATGCACTTTGCTGATTGCAGCTTTGAAATATCTGTCAAATTTTAATGGAGTACAGGCCAGATCTAGCCAATCAATATATTGATTTGATTTTTTTTTTAATCTGCTTTTAGGCAAAATGTAGACTGTATTAGCCAGAGTAAAAGTTCAGGAGGGCATGGAGGATTTTAAAATATAGCAGCAAGAACATAGTTCCAGACCCTCTCTCAGCCAGGCAAGAAGCTTTCCAAGATTGAAAAGTGTTTACAGATATCAGGATGGTGATTCAGAAAAATGTGATAGAAGATACAGTGTCTCCATCTGGGACCTGAGAAATTAGAGAGCAGAGGAACTTGCACACCAGATTTATTTGACTTAGTTCTGGCGTACCTGATAGCAATATCTGTCAATAGGGTATAATTCAGTGACTATGAGTTTAAATATCTTGCAGTGAAGATTAGTTCCTTGGCAACAGTCATAGAGTGGGTGAAGGGTCACATCTGATACAAGAATCAATAACAAAACAAAGACTTTAATTCATTTTTTTTTTGTTTTGTTTTGTTTAGTTTTTTTGGCTGTGCAACTTATGGGAGGCTATAGTTTTTATATGAAACATATGATTCATTCAGTGTATTAAAAAGTTGACTTATTTGAACACAGTTCTTCCAGGCAGAAGATCTCTTCATGGTAAGCTAATCATTGGAGAATAGTTTAGTTACGGACTGTCAATCAATAGGTGAAGAAAACTAGACCCCTAATTTTACGTTGTCAAAACAAATGATCTTACCTGCTGCCAGCAGTTCATGCATTTCAACACAGATCCACAGGGCAAAGCAACAATGCAAGACATGCTGGAGGTCAATTAGATGTGGCTTGTCAGTTCACTAATGGCTTGTATCTGAGTACCTGGAAGACTGTATAAAAGTAGCTGGCAAGATGTTACAAACTTTGTTTAGTGAAGGATATCTATAACTAACAAGCTTAATTTTATGAAGGAAGAAGCTGGAGCAAGGATGTGAGAAGTCCATTAGGCAGCTGAAGTCTGAACTGAACTCTCAGCGAGAAAGTGTTGGCTAAACACTCTAAAAACATAGTTGTTATAGCATTATCCTCCCAAACTTGTTTGGTTGTCCTAAGATGGAGACGTTGATTTTAGTGACATTATCAATTTTATTCTGAGTAAGAATTTGTCCCTAGATGAATTATATTTTCTGTACATTTCAATAATATTCTTAAATTAATTATATTCCTTTATATAATGCCCCTTCAATGAGTCTGCAACTTCTTTTAATTAGTTATCATCTGTAAGAGCAATTAATATTCTATCTATCCTCTTCTTTAAGAACATGAATACAAATGTTAAATCAGAATGGACCTAATAAAAATTCCAGAAGAACAAGAGAGTTCATTGAAAACAATGTTCTTCCACTTAAAATTACCTTACACGAATCGTTTCAGAAGCACTATTCACTTTATTTTATGCCCCTCCAGCCTTATTAGTTTAATCCTATAAGTCTAAATCTGCAACATGTTGTGTCTAAAGCTCTACCAAGCTTGAGTTATACTTGTCTGATTTTGTACTGATAATGTAATCTTATTCAAAGTCATTCAAATTTACCTTATAGTCAAAAGTCTGCACTGGCTATTAGTCATGACTTTATTGACAAAATTTGAATGCTTATAGATCTTCTTTTGTAGTATTTTTTTTTTCTCCAGTATTTTGTTAAGGGCTGAATTTCTCAATCTCTTCTTTGTCTTACTCTGTTTCTGCTAGATGCTGTTTTTCTCTCCCACAGTGACTGTTTAATGCTTTTTGTCCTGTAATGATTTCTGCCTGGAGACATAGGAACAAAACTTCAGGACAGCCTTTGCACAGCTTCTCTGTATTCAGCAAGAAGTGTTGACAAAAATTCCACTATGTGAAGTCCAAATCATATTGGGTTGGAAGGGACATTGAATATCATTTAGTTCCAACCTCCATAAATAGTCTCAAAAAATTGTACTGAGAAACAACCTGATTTTGCACCAGGTCACCAGTATCTATATACTTTGAGCTCAACACCAGCACCCTGTCCACACTGTCAGAGGGACAGCTTGAGAATGAGCCTTTACACAATATGACACACAAGTGGCAGTCTCTTCCAGAGACTCAATTCTGCTGTCAGGTCACAAAAAGGTGCAGCTTAGCATATTCCACTTCAAGGGAATATGGTATGTAAATCATAGTCTGTTTTATATGTAATCTGAAAATATAATTCTTATATTAGCCTTGATTTATTGGGGAATTCTCTGAATGAAAAAGTAAACAAAGTCTTGTTTTCTTATGTTCACCCCAGCATTTATACTCTTGCTCTATTCCTGACTCTAGAACACTATTTATATTTTGGAACAATTTATAGCATGATGGATACAAGACAAGAATTGTACTGCATAGTTTTTCTTAAAATATTCAACATTTCTAAATGTTAATCCAGGATTCTAAAAGATGTGGGGTATGTGATTGCATGATTGCATCCTTCAAAGGCCTTGAGAAACTACAGAGAGTAGGGAGGTTAACAGTTTCAATTTTGTTTTAATGAGATACTGCAGCCTTGAGAAGCTGTGGAGATAAGGAGAGAAATAACTACCAAATAAATGAGAAAAGTAACAGAGAACTAGGAGATAGAAAACTTTTCATATGAAAGTCTTGAGGAATATGCTGTGGGAAATGAAATAAGGAACAGTCAAAGGGAAAGATCTCATCTTTATATTGTGCTTTTCTATTTTAGTAAATCAGTGATAGTAATAAAGGAGCTGCATTGGGATCACCATCTGGTTCTGAAATCAGATTATGGTAACACAAAGTGTAATGATGTTCAGCAAGACTGGGTGAATGATTTGAAAATATGCTGAGATGTTGCTGCACTACTCTTTAAAGTGAAAATCAAATTACAGGCAGAAAGGAGGCTATGCAATATCTGGTTGCCCCAAGGTCATGACAAGGAGATTTCATAAGACTTCACTAATTTGTGATGAACCTGGTGTTCTAAAACTCATGTTTTCGCAAACTAATTAGTTTCTAAATTGCAATATTATTCTAAGATTGACATTAATTGTTACTTTCAGTAACACCTGCTTCTAAGGAAACAAATACTTAAAAACTTCTGAACATCTCATCTGAAAGTGCTGAAATTCTACAACAAGCTCAGGAGAAAAATCAGAAAATAAGTATTAAAATAACTAATTTCTTGACATGGACTTAAAAATGTCAGGCTAATTTCTGAGTTTGCGTTTCTCAGGAAGTGTAATCATTATCTAATGTAAAACATTTACATTATCTAATGTAAAACATTTATACGAGTTTTCAGTGGATAGAAAGGGAACACACATAGAACAGATGTTCTAACTAATCATGTTAGTAATTAAAACTGTTTTCAGTGGAATTATATAGTTTTAGAGTAGTAACACAAAATTTGATTTTTACTATAGGTGAAAAACTTATGCTAATAATTTTACCTTTACCCCAGACAGATTCTTTCAGTCTAAGGTGGAAGAAGATTGTTTTCTCAAAACTAAGGTTCCCCCTTGTAAATGTGTAAATTCTACACTATTTTAAAAATGGAATTTTTCAAACAAAATATTCTTCAGCAGGTATAATTTGATAATGAGGGTAGCTGTCCAGCCCTTAAGGGCAGATAATTTTACTCTGTGTGTGAAATTGTGTTGAATATATCCACCAGCATATACAAAGCTTCTTGTTCTGGAGGCTATTTATTTTTTTATTTATTTTGTAATACAAGTCTGCTGACTAACTCGATCTGGTGGAGATGATTTCATAGAAGCAGATAGTGGGAAAAAAAGTAAAACTACTTAATTGCCTTTTCCTTTTGACTGCAGCACTTTAGCGAGACCCTCCAACCCTCATTGCTTTGTGCAGCTGTGAACTGGGGTCTCTGATCCAGCTAGGACTAAGATGTGAGTAGTAGGAAAAGTTAAGAGTTGCTTTGCCCTGTCTTAGCTTTCTGAACTGCAGCTTCCATTATCTGGGAGAAACCAGCTCTGTGTTGTCAGCCTTCCTAGGAACTTTAAAAACTTGTCCACAGTAGTTGCAGCAAGGCTGTGTATTTCTTTATTATGACAATTTCAAGGCTGACAAGAAAGTGGATGATCTGGAATCTGTTCTTTTGATGTATGGGAGTAATGACCTACACATATTAGTTTTGTCATTTATGGTATTTGTTGTCCAGTAGAATCTGTACTAAGGTGGAAATGGATTAATTTTGCATTTTGTAAGGAAGCACCAGACCTTAAACAAAATAAAAGTGTTCTTTATGAAAGCATTCATTGTGATCATGCTCTGTCAACTTGGGAAGAAGTATTGTAGGACACTTATTTAACAATAACAAAAAAGCCAAAGACTAACCATTATAGAAATTTCAGGATAGGGAAAGAGATTTAAATAAGTTAAATCAATAAAGAGTTAATGTAGAGTAAAAATGTGAGAGTTAAAATAAATATGCCATTAAAACTGACTGAAATTAGTTTAGCAAACAGCAAGTATGCTCAAAATGAACTGCTGAAAGACATAGAAGCTATTCAGCTATGTCAATTCAAAAACAGTTTCATCTGTGATAAATTTAGAAAGTATGTAACCCATTCATTTCAAAAACAGTTTAAGATGTAAAAGTATATAAAAAAGTGTTAAGAAATCAAACATATACTTTTGTGTTTAACATGAAAATGTAAGAGAGTCTTGGTAGATTCAAACAAAAGTGTCACATGCTTTGGGCTTTGTGGGTTTTGTTGGTTTATTTGGGTCAAGTCTGGAAAGATTTGTCTTTTCCTCAGGTTTTAGTTGAACAACACATGTAAGAGTCTGTTACTCAAGTTGCTCTCATTGATCTAGAAAGGACTTTTCTACCAGGAAAGCACGTTCTGCTGTTCCTTTTTCTGCTCCAGCTTCCTTTATCTCTGTGAATCCTTTCCACTGAGTTCTTCTTTGTCCGATAACAGCACTTAGCAATCTCCTCCGGTGATTAAAGTCTCCCATCTGATGGTCTGTTTTTTAGTTATGTCCCCCTAGTTTAAAACTGAAAACCTGGCATGCTTTGGCAAAAGGGCAGGTAATCTTAACATCCAAGGCTGCTCCATTTGGATAGATGATCTTCAAAGATTAGTAACCCTAATTGTTAGGCATTTCCATAGAATAAAAGGTATTTCTTGTCACCTTCTCTCAAATTATACCTTTATAAAGATAAAAGTTATTGAAGAATGTGATTAAATCCCACACTCAAAACATTTATGGAGTCTGACTCATATTTACAAAGTCAATTTGAAAAGAAAATGGAATAATTTCTGTGGGCACAGACTCCATAATTTGTCATATATATTTATTTTCTTCTATAAAAATTCTAAGGATTAAGACATGTTCATTTCTTTCTTGGTATTTTCATTATTATTTACCAAAGAAATTTGTTATTTAATGCAGGAGCTTCAGAATTTTTTAAATCAAAATAATAATTATGTATTTATATATATAAGGAAAGATAAAAATTTAAAACATAAGAAGAACTTTACCTTTTTTTTTTTTTTCTGTTTATTCTGCAAGTCAAGTTTAATACTTTCAATATAATATACAAAAAATATGGTTTGATGATAAGGGGTGGTTTTCTTATGCAGCACAGATGACAACAAATCACTGAAGACGGTTAATGCATTGTTCCCAAAAAGGAGGGGGGGAGGGGGGACGGGACACATAAAGTAGACTATGCTACATATTCCTTTGGCATATGCATAGCAATATACCAAAAATTAGTACAATATTTTACAATCCTGGTACTCAAGAGAACTTTTTTTACTTTAATCTACTAGAACCATTCCTTTTATATTAGTTTTGAAGAAGATAATAATATTGTGGGTTCCATGCATATTTTCTGTCATCATCAGTGGAATCTCTCTCTATCTGAATTGTCAATAAATTGTTTCAGATGCCATTCTTGTACTCTTGTACAAGAGAATTTTCAAAGTAGGAGTTGGGGCTGTACCTGTACTTCAAGGCAATTTTATTTGTCTTTCAGCAGTGTCAGGTATATAGTAGATTAACTGAAGTGTATGTACACTGTGGGAGTATGTAAGAAGAATGCACTTGAAGGTAGTCTCACAGATATTTTTGTAAAGATTTAATAGTTTAAATGCTGTATCATTTAAAGGGACCTACTGTTCAGAAGAAAGACACATTCTTTACTTAGGTAAACAAGTGTTAATCAAGAATTTATTCCCTGAACACATGGAGGATATAAAAATGATCCTGAAACTTGAAAATATTGTCCTTATTCTGCTTTAAACATGTAAAGCAAAAGACTTTTGACTCAGTAGAGCTAACTCAAATACACAAATAAATTTGAACAGGTTTACATTTACTTTGAGGACTCTGTAGTCAAGAAAATAGGTGATCTATGATGATAACCAGGAAAAAACTATGTTAGACATATGTTAGACTAACTGTACAGCAGTTCCAGTCATTTTCCTTTTTCAAAGCAGTGTTTATGACAGAGTGGTTCATAGGTAATTTTTTCCCAGCTTTAGTCCCTGCCGTTATTTTTCATGCCTCACTTTTAGAAATATGTAGTGGAACACCAGCATTTCTAACTTGTATGAATCTCCACATTGTCATTATCAAAATCTTTGATAAAACCTGCTGGTGCACAAGGCCCAGTACAGCAGATGTCTCAGGGAAAAATCATTGGGTACTCAAGTCTGAACATCAAATGTGCTTTTTCTAGATCATTTTACCTACTACATGCCCCAAAATTCCCCATTACCTTCATGTTAATAACCTTTTATGCTAAAACAGGAAAAAAATCACTTCTGTGATCCTTTTTATTTCCTGAGAGCAACAAGTTTTACTCTTGATTTTAATGTATTTAACCTAACTGAACAGAGTTACTCTTACATCCAAATAGTAGCCATCTGAGATAACCATCAGGATTTCAGTACTGGAAATGGCAGTCATTTATTTAGTGCAGTGGAATCTCTTTGAGAAACCTAGCTGGACTAATTGTGAGAATCTATTCATGTGATCCATGTGATTCCAGATGGCCTATATGCTCTCACACATGTATTAGTTGATAAAAAAAAAAAATACTAGCTCTTAATTTAAACATTTTTTTTTTTTCTTTTCAGATTCGCAGGAAATGACAATCATAAATGTATTAAATTAGAAATATTTGATTGTTCTTTTTGCCCCTAGATTTTGAAGGATTTCCTAGAAATAATGTTAGGGTGTCTAAAACTCTCACCCTCTCTGAAAAAAAAAAAAAAAGGAAAAAAAAAAAAAGGAAAAAAAAAAGCAATGTAATTACTCTGTATTTTAAAACTGTGTATTTAAAAAATTCTTAATTTGCAAATTAATCTAACACATTTCTATGAATTTCCCTCTTGAACATTCTGCAACAGATCCTACATACTATGCTTTGTATGCAGCTTAAGTTTTCCATCCCTGGGACGGAAAGAAGGATACTATTTACGTACAAATGTGTGTAGAAAGACAGTGGTAGAGTGTGTGGGGGAACATTTACATAATAACCTGCTCCAGCTCCTCCCAGGCCCATCACAGGAGCCATCAGCCTACCAGCAGTCTATACCCACCAGCCCAGGGGAGCAGAGAGGCTCAAAGGTGGACTGGAACCCAAATCAGGGACTCAGAGGAAGATACTTACTTTTTGGACCCCTCCCAGGGCTGTCCTAGGAAAAGGTCAGCCCCAGGGTCGTAGAAATTCTCCTGAGTGACTCTCCAGAGGTATGGGACACTATAGGGTGCAGGGGAAGAGCTTTTGGCACAGGCACAGGCATTCTAATGGAACGTTTAGGGGAAAAAGCAGAGGAGGAATGGCCAAAGCACTGGGATGGATCTCAGTGATTTGGGGAGGACTAATCATGGGAAGATAAAGGGCTGGCCACTTGCAGCCTGATCACTCCTCTTGGCCAAACATGCCCTGCTCCTGATCAACAGAGTCCATCCTGTCTTCTCATAAAATTCCATATCCAATGCTTTGCTTGGCTGATATTACCTGTGTGTGAATGTGTGTGTCTGGGGTTCTGGAGGCAGCAGGTGGAGTAGGACCAGTTCTCAGAGCCCCATGTGTTTGTGGTGGCAGTTGGTGGTTGCGGGCATGTGTGTGTGTGTGTGCGCTCTGCATCACTGCTTTTTAGACCCAGGTGCATGGAGCAGTAGCAGCCTTGCCAGTTTTGGATCCCCTACATAACAGTATATTGATTCACCCTTAGGTTTTAAGTAATAGATTTCTACCTCTTACTGCTCTCATGCCTTCAAACCAATTATATTCATGTGATTCAGTGTGAGATTCACTGCACCTAAATCTAGCCCTCTAAAAGATGAAGTGTATAGCCTCTGCTGTTTGCCTAGCCCTTCTATTGTAATCATTGAAGAATGAACGGTAGCACTCTACAAAGAGTGTGCCTAAAGTGCATAGGATGAATCACCCTGAAGGCACCAATTTCCAAATTTCATTGACTAAAGTGGGCTCCTAAACAATAACCTTATATTTGACATGGAATTTTTAGATGGTTAAAGTTACAAGAATTTAACACAAAGTAACCTGAAGTTCTAAACAGTATTTTGATGTTATAATCAGTAATCCAAAGTTATGGGACTGAACATCCCTTTGATATTTATAGGCCGAATGAGATTGGATCTGATTAAGATGAAGCCACATGGGCCTTTTTGTCTTGTTCCCCTTGTTCTAAATGTCCCTTTTCTCTGACAATAAATCTTTATTAATGAGAAAAGAGATCACTGAGATTGGCCTATCTCTTAGCTTTGCAGAAATTCTGTAGCATCTCCTTTTCCCTTTTTCACACACACTTCACACACACACACACAAACAAACAAACAAAGAAAACACAACACAACACTCTGTTACTAATGAATTATACTAATTTTGTAATGTTCTTCTTTTCTACATGGACCTTCATTTCTATAAGAAGAAACAGAACGATATAGACAGCCAGAGAGAAATCATGAGAGCACAGACTGTGCAAAGAGCTGCTCTGCTTTTGTAGATAAAAGCTGATGAATATTCAAAACCTTTGTACTTGATGATGGGTTGATTTTGGTTGACCTAGTAGAGAAGTATAACTTGTCATCACTAGAGATTCTAAAGTCAAGAAATCCTCTGAACAAATGATTTCAATGGTTGAACCCACTAATGAACTAGGACTGGCTAGACCATAATGTAGAACATCAAGTATGATTTAGGATTGTGGCTTAGGTGTTTAACTGTCATTTAGACACTTACAGTAAGTATCAGATTCTGGAAACCTTGCACAGGAAGTCAGTTGATTAATTTAAAACTCTCTGGAATTTAATCACAATAGTTAAAATGTTTACATTACAGCTTAGAGTTGTAATGGTTCACTTTAGAGAAAAGTCAGTCATGATTAAAGGGAAATTTTGAGCTAGTGTGCTATACATTGACTTCCTATGTCCTTTTTGAAAAATCAAAAGGAAAGAAAGTATAAGTGTGAACTTATTGTATTTTCAGAACTCTACAAAGATTTTTAATAGACATGATACATTTGATCTTGTTTTTCTGGGCTGCAGATGATTTATGCATAGATAACCTATTATCTTTAATATTTTGGAAGGCTTTTTATAGATAGTACCTTGAAATTTTGTTGGCTATATGAAGATAAAAAAACAACGATCTTCTGTGAGCTCCTTACACCCTTCGTTGTCTCAGTTTCAGGTTGATTGCTTGGTGTCCTTTAACTTTTTTGTGTTCAGCTACTAACTACTTCTTTTCAATGACTATAATTTCATTACTTTATATAATACATTGACAGATAAAGTTCAGTTTTGACAAGTGGTATTCTATGAAGACAGCATTTCCAGTGCCCTCACAGTGAAGAATTTGTTCCATGTATCTAATGTATATCTACCCTCTTTTAGTTTAAAGCCATTGTTCCTTGTCCTTGTACTGGGTCTGGCTGGGATGTTAACTTTTCCTGCAGCAGCCCATACAGTGCTGTGCTCTGCACTTGTAGCTAGCACAGCAGTGGTATCACACCAGTGTTGTTTCTGCTGCTGAGCAGTGTTGGCACAGCAGCTGGACTCTCTCTAACCCTCCTAGGGGGTGGGCAAAAAGTGAGAAAGAAACATCACCAGGGCAGCTGACCTAAACCAACCAAAGGGATGTACTTTATCTGTACCATATAAAGTCACACTCAGCCATAAAAGGTGGAAAAAGGAAGAAGAGGGGAGGGGCAGGCTCTTGTTGCAAAAAAGTCTGTCCTCCCGAACACTGGCTACGTGTCTTGAGGCCCTGCTTCAAGAACGTGGTCAAGCATCACTCATTTGTGTGAAGTAGAGAGTAATTTCTTTCCTCTGCACTTCCACCTAGCCTTTACTTGTTTTGTTTTGTTTTACCTTTCCCCCTCCCTTTTCCCCTTTCCCTTTTTCCCTTTTGTTAAATTGTTTAATTAATAATAATCTTTCCTTAATAATTATTATTTTTTTCCTTTTAACTAATTTTTCCTTATCTCAACCCGTGAGTTGTTCTTTCCTTTACTTCTTCCTTTCAGCTGCCTAGCACGGTAACACCACCACAGTCCTATCACTACACTGCCTGATAAAGAGTCCTTCTCCATCTTTCCTGTAAGCCCTCTTTAGGTAGTGGAAAGTCTCCATGAAGCCTTCTCTTCTCCAGGCTGAACAACTCCAACTCCCTCTGTCTGCCTTTGTAGGAGAGGTACTCCAGCCCCTGATCATCTTTGTAGTCCTCCTCTGGACTCATTCTAATACTTCCATGTCCTTCTTGTGCTGGGGACCCCAGAACTGAATGCAGTGCTCTAGGTGGGGTCTCACAAGAGCAGAATAGAGGGGGAGAATCAGCTCCTTGATCCTGCTGGCCATGCTTCTCTTGATGCAGCTCAAGTTATGGTTGATTTTCTGGGCTGCAAGTGCACATTGCTGGCTCATGTCAAGCTTCTCATCAGCCAAAACCCCAGGTAATTCTCTTCAGGGCTGCTCTCAATCCATTCTCTACCCAACCTGTACTTGTACTTGGGATTGCCCTGGTCCAGATGCAAGACCTTGAACCTCATGAAGTTCACACAGGCCCATCTCTCAAGCCTGTCAAGGTCCCTCTAGATGGCATCCCTTCCTTCCTTGTTGACTGCATCACACAGCTTGGTGTCATTGGAAAATCAGATGAGGGTGCAGTCAATTTCACTGTGCATATCACCAATAAAGATGTTAACTATTGCTGGTCCCAATACTGACCCCTGAGGAACACCACTTGTCACTGTTATCCACCTGGACATGGAGCCATTGACCACAACCCTTTGAGTGTGACCATCCAGCCAATTCCTTGCTCACTGAATGGTCCAACTATCAAATCCAGATCTATCCAATTTAGAGACAAGGATATCATGGGGGACAATGTCAAATAGTTTGCACAAGTTGAGATAGTCAGTCACTCTTCCCTTATCCATCAGTGGTGCAATGCTGTCATAGAAAGCCATCAGATTTGTCAGGCACAATCTGCACTTAGTCAAGGCATGTTGACTGTCACCAATCCTCTCCTCATTTTCTGTGTGTGAAAGAGATTCTCCTTAGTTCTTCTTTTCTTGTTTATGTACTTATAAAAACACTTTTTATTGTCTTTTAGTGTAGCGGTCAAATTAAGCTCTAGCTGGGCTTTGGCTCTTCTAATTTCCTCTCTGGAAATCTCACAATATCTTTGTAGTTCTCTTGAATAGTCATACACTCTCTTCTTTTTCCTGAATTCCAGAAGAAACTCTTTGTTCAGCCACGTTGGTCTTCAGCAGAACATCTGAATCACACAGGGAAACTGGGTCAAAGGCAGCACAATGTTTAACATGCACAACAAAAGGCTGGTAATATCTTTTGTTTAAATTAAGAGCATTTGAAGCATATTAAAGTAATCTTAAGTACAAATGTTATTCTCTTGCTAATTTCAGAGATAATCAGCTAAAAGTAATATATTATGTTGCTATCAAGACAGCATCTCGTGCCTTTCATGCAAGTCAGTATACTCTAAGATTGAATGACTTTCTTAGGCCATTGCTAAATGTGTTAAGTTACCTCACTTACTGAAAATCTTGAAACTATTCAGATAATAGCAATGGCTATCCTATATGAACCTGAATAAAATAGATCAAAATATACTTAATTCAACATAAATTTAAACTCTTTCATACTTACCTTATTTATTGTGAGACACAATATTACAGTTCTCCAAAGATGGGTAATAAAGCTAGCATTTTGTAACTCTTTCTTTCCAAATAAAATCTTGAAAGCAATATATCACTCATTAAGGGAGTGGGTGGTTATGCTTTTGTTATAGCTCAGATATAAATTGAGGAGCTTTATTGTTTTAAGTGTATCTTGTATACTTCTAAAGAGAGACTGTAAAGATTTTACAGAATTTAAGAGGAACAGTTTCTGCATACTAGAAATCAAAATAAAGCTACGTGTAGAATCAAAGTTCTACATTTTTAAAGTCAGATGAAATTTTTATGATCATTGAACTTGGCCTCTTCAGCCACACTCACCAAAAAATTTGGAAAATATTTTTGCAGCAAGCATATAAAAATGATTGATGCAGAAAATTCTGAAACCCATTCAGGCCACGCATCAGAATGGTATTTGGTATTTTCATCACAATGAATATATCAATGGATATTTTGTATTCCAAAAGTGGAAAAATATTTGTTTTCTTGAATTTGATGATATAGTGTTAATATTACTACAGTAATTTGTAATTATATTAATCTTGTAAATTAATAATATATTTACACAAAGTTTGTAAGATATGATATTTACAGATATTTTACAGATATTTTACAGATATTTTACAGATATTTACAGATACAGATATTTTTGTAAGATATGATAAGATATTTACACAAAGTTTGTAAGACTCTTTCAGAAAAGGTAGGAATGCTTTGGTGAGATTCATCTAATCCAACTATAATCATTTAAAAGTTAGATATCAGGTCTCAGTTAATACAACTTCTCTTTGGTGAATAAAATGTATAGACCTGGGGAAGAGTGGTTGGAAATTTGCCCAGCAGAGAAAGACCTGGGGGTGCTGGTTGACAGCCAGCTGAACATAAATTAGTAGTTTGCCCATGTGGCCAAGAAGGCCATTTGCGTCCTAGCCTACATCAGAAACAGTGCAACCAGCAGGACTAGAGAAGGGATCGTCCATTTGTATAAAACACTGGCAAGACTGCACTTCAAATATTATGTTGTCTTGGGCCCTTCACTACAGAAAGATATTGAGATGGTTGAGTATGTGTAGAGAAGAACAATAATGCTGGCGAAGGAACTAGAAAACAAGTAGTTATATGAGGAGTGAATGAGGGAACTGGGGTTGTTTTGTCTGGAGGCTGAGGCTGAGGCTGCTACCTGAAAAGAAGTTGCAGTGAGGAGGATGTTGGTCTCCTTTTCTCATACACCAGTTGATAGGACATGAGACAACAGCCCCAAGTTATGCCGGAGGAGGCTTAGATTCAGTAGCAGGAAGAATTTATTCAATGGGGTGGGTGGTCAGACATCATAATGGGCTGTATTCCTCATTCCCAAGGTATTTAAGAAACTTGTGAATGTCTCCTAGGGACATACTTTAATGGTGGACTTGTAGTATTATGTGTATTTTTGGACTTGATGATATTAAAGGTCTTTTTCAACTTAAATGATTCTATGATCAGTATTTTACTTGTTCAATTAATATCTTTTCTCAGGTAAAGAATGATTAAATCATATATGTAAATAGCTAGAGAACATATATAAAATATATAAATAAAAAAATAATCTTAGTAAATGGTTAGCTACTGGCTAGCTTAGTAGCTGTATTATAAAGAAAGTAGTAGCAAATAGTTAACCCATGTGTGTAAAAAGAATGAATGTTTAGATTGTCTTTTAGTCAAATCATTTCTAAAAAATGGTTTTTAAAATTTGCAAGGTCACTTTTGTATAATCTTTACTGTCAGGAATCAAAGAATGAAGCTTTGTTTGCTAATTTCTGCATATATCTGAAATAAGCTGTGATTATAAACTTAAAAAAACTTTTCTCTAAAACATTTCAGCTCTGAATATACGTACATAAATACAAAGTCTGGCTCTCACAAAATTATATAGACAAATTATTCGTAATCTCAAAGTAGCATGAATATACACAGCTCAAGCTGTTAAGAAGTGTACAAAGGAAAAAAAAAAACACAACACGGCATTGCTTCATATGTATCATGAGAAAAGCAGAATAAAAATGCATAAGTAAATAAATTTGGCATGGTTGATATTTATTAAACTTGATGAGCTTCTTGTTTAGTTTTAGTCTTGCCATATTGTAATTCATGTCTGCATGGAAATAAGGAAATCTATTATTGTCATAGTTGTGTGACAAAATGAAATGCCATAAACTATTTATCCCTTCCTTATTCATTGTTCTTAATCCATCATTTCATGACCAATTTAAATTCATTTACCTGATGAAAGGCATCCCACCAGATTATTTATTATTATTATTATTATTATTATTATTATTATTATTATTATGATTGAGAGGATGAAGACCATGTAATGATACAGCAGCTTTTTCTGGAGAAGCTGGAAATATGGACAAATAATGTTATAATAAAATTTAGTTGATTTTGTATAATTTTTAAAATAGAATCAATTGAGATTTGTAAATATAAACCATACCTACATTTTCTTCATTATTTCATCTTTGATGCTATTAAATCAATCCTTACTTACCTTGTATGAAACAGTGATATATTTATTTTAAAGCAGTAAAAAAGTTAAAATAGGTTTGCATTCTTATGTTAATGATGCAAAATAGAGATTTCCTTGCATGCTATTGCAGTATTTCTGGGGTTTATGAAGGAAGTGCTGTTTACAACTGTCAGGGGTCTTACACAAGTTTCACCAAATGCCTGAAAAAAAAAAAACACAGGAAGATTTAAAACAAAGATGTTTGTTTTAACAACAAACAACCTTGACCTGCTTGTCTTTGAATTGTTCATTGAAATTAACAAACTTGGAAATCTTTACAAAAGCAAAAAGCTATTTTCTGTGTTGTTTTTCATGTTGTCGGCGTTTTTTTTGTTGTTTTTTTTTTTTTTTTTTTTTTTCTCTATTTATTTATTTATTTGATTGTTTTTAATGAAATCGTGGAAGAACAAAGATTTTTCAGGCATTTTGTCCCCAAATGTATCTGTAATAGATCATAAATTTCTCTATATCTCTTGGTCCACTCAATAGCTAATAGCAGAAACAGTGAGATAAGCCTTCTTCTTTTGTTGTAACCCAAAGTCTTAGTTAAGGTTTAGAGGAATTGACTCTTTGGAAGCAACGGAATATTGAACAAATGATCATTCAAGAATCACATTACTGTGTTGTACTCTCGTTGCTGGCTAGTATTTTGGAAGTAAGTTGTATTTGCATAGATTTATTTTTGTGAATAATCTAAGATCAAAGCAGACTTAAGGACAACTAGCAGAACAGAAGTTGCTGCTAGTGTTCATTTGAGAAATTTTTCCTGCACTTATCAATATAGTCCAATAAGGTAGAAAAAACCTCAATGTTACTACGCAACATCTCATTGTGTTTTGCAGGTGTCTGCATGTTTGTTCACTCATGCTTTGCTTCACACCCTCCATAAATACGGAAGTAGGTAATGGAAAGTGGAACAACTTAAGGAGAAGAGTTTAACATCTCCCTATTGGGGATATTTCGAACACTTTGGTGATTTAGTTGCTTAGGAACAAATTTATTTCTGAAGGTAAAATAATCATTAGATATGTTTAGGAAAAAAAATATTCAAAATATTTCCCATTATTATTTATTTATTCATTTATTTATTTATTCTTATTAATGGCCTGATTATAAGCAGTCATTAGCTAGTCATTGGACCAAAGAGAAAAAAATGCAATGTCTAGTCCAGCAGCCTGGCACATTCAGTTAGGTGAACAAACTAGAACTGTGTCATTTTTTCATTATGAGCTAATTTATGAGTATCTAAATGTCAAAACAAAAACAAAAACAAGAGTCAGCTTTTCTTAATATATGTATAAATGGGATCTGGTTGGGATGGAGTTAATTTTCTTCATAGCAACCCATAAGGTGCTGTGTTTTATATTTTTGAACAAAATAGTGTTGAGAAGAAACCAGTATTTTGGCTATAACTGACCAGTGCATGTATGGGGTACAGTCTTTCTCTTTCTCCCACTTGCTCCTCCTTCCTTTTCCTCCACAGTCTTCAGGTGGTCAAGAAGCTGGGTGTGTACACAGCCAGAAGAGCTTACCTGGATTGGCCAAAGGGATATTCCATACAGCAATCGAAAATGTGGTATTGGAAGAAGGGGGTGCTTTTATTCATTTATCTATTTATTTATTTACTTGTTTTTATTAATATGTATTTTTTTTTCTTCCAAGGTAGCTGTTGGAGACTGTATGGACAGTCTCCATCTGTATGGACACTGGCTGCCTGTGGGAGATGGTAAGTGATTACATTTGTAATGCTTGTTTGTTTTTGTGGGGTTTTTCTTGCATGTTTGATTGCTCTTGTTTCCTTCACCTGATAAACTGCTTTTTACTCTAAACAGAAGTTTTCTAACTTTTCGTGTTCGAATTCTCTTCTCTGTCCTGCTGGAGAGGGAGTGTTAGTGAGCAGGTGGTGAGTGCTTGTCTGTTGGTCCACAACACTGTCCTACTCCTACTGTTATGCACCTTGGCTGTAGCTATTACCAGGAAATGAAATTAAGCTAGCACAGGGGCAGAAGAGCTGCATGCCACATTTTCAACCAGCCTGTCTTCAGTAATGCTCAGGCTCTGTTCAGGAGATAGCAAGTACATTTCAAGGCTACGAACCAATCCCTTTCATCAGATTAGATGATGTTATCCTGCTTTGGGAGCAGGAAAGAGTCTAATTTATGGGTGTAAGCTATACTTACAGATGTAGACATAAGCCTTTGGTTGCTTTGCTTCTCTTTCTCTCTGGCCTGATGGACTTAAGTGTAAAGAGGAACAAATTCAAGGTAGGTGTCTGAGAGCCTCCCTTTTAGTTTAATGTGTCAGTTCCCAGTTGCTACATAGTTTGCCTGAAAAATAAGACAGTCAGGCTTGAATGCCTTAAGGTAATAGAAATTGTGGTCAATTCTTTTACAAATTGTAGCAGCTTTCAATGGTGGAAGATGGAAGATGGTAGAGCTAGATGAGAAGAAAAAAAAAAAAAAAAGTGGAGGAATATTAGCATCCTCTCTATGTTTTAAAATAAGAGAAAGAAAGACAGAAACACCCATTTCCAAAAAAAAAAAAACGAAGAACATGAACTATATGTGGAAATAGATATTTCCAGTTACCACAAAGATGTATCTCAAGTGGAAATTCAAGTAGAGCTCTGAATTCTACCTCTCTTTTGCTTGCTGAAGGTGATTCCTCAATCAGTGTGTTGACGACTATCAATCAGTTTATGAGGCCTCTTGATTCTTCATGCTCTACTTAGGTAGACTAGATATTTAAATCAAGACTGTATTCGGTTGCAGTAAACTGAAGCTTAGATTCATCCCTCTATCCAACTTCAGAAATATAATTGAAAAATTTAAGCTGATGTTTAGCATAATTCCCTACAGAGTGACTAGACAGGACCAAGTCTAATTGCAAGAAGGACTACACATGTGAGACATGAATCACTCCGGACAGAAATACATCCTTTCACTGATTTTGTAAGGAGCTGTATTTTCTTGACAGAATTAACTCTGCTGCTAAGAAGACACTGGTCTCTGTGACCACAGCCATTTTGTGGACACAGGCACTTGATTTATTTTGGTTAGGGAAGGATCAAAGTATGGAGCAAAACATAGAATGCTCAGAAACTGTGAGAATTATATTGACAAGTGAGAGGATGGGGTTAACCCTCATGTGTTTAAAACTTGGAAAAGAAGTTGTTCATAACTTAAATAGTGGCCAGAACTTTGTAGAAATGGTATTCAAACACATCAAATACATTTTGTAAAAATATTTATTTTAAAAGTACCTCAAATATGTTTTTTTTTTTTTTCATTAATATTTTACCCACTGAAGTTTAGAGTTACACTATTAACATTTCAGTTGCTTTAAACCATGGATGTACTTAGTGAAAAACGGTTGACCCAAAGGTATGAATTGACATTTTTTTATTCTTTTGTCTCTAAAAGTTTGTAAAAAATCATTTTTAATTCTTCAACTTCCTCAGTTTCCCTATAAAAATATAATTATACAGTGTAGAGAAAATATTTCCTTGTAATAAGAGTTTTTATTCTTTAAATGAAAATGGAAATAGATATAGAGTAGTTACCAGTAAGTTTTGACATTCTTCCCCAGTGTGAGGCAGTGTCAAATGCTGCAGAAATATCTGTTGCTTCCTTACTTTTTTTTTTTACTGGAGGACGAAAGTGCTTCCATAGTCCATCCACTTGCACCATTTCTATGGTTAATCTTTTTTTTTTTTTTTAGCTGAAAGCTATACGATTTTTAAATCTCATACATACACATACATAAAATACACATGGTTAAGAATAATCCCCCTTTAAAACCAAATTATGCAGAAATATATCTTTTAATTCATGTCCTAGGTATTTTTTAAAAAGTTGTTTTATATTATCAATTTTAGGAGTTTTATATCATGTTTTCTTAATAACTTCTAGCTTTTAAGAAGCAAAATTTACTTGCGTGACACTCAATGACCAATAGTTTGTGTCTTCTCTCAGGTTTCAGATACTTATGACCAATCATTCAGATATAATCCCAGAGTTCTCTCCACCTCTGAAATTCTAACCTTTGCTTTCTTAATGTCTCATCCTACAATGACAGAAAGTAGTGGAGGATGCTTTACTGAAGGAAAGCAAGTTGGTAATGGAGATGGTTAAGTAGGGCTGTGTCAATTATGTCCTGATCCTGAAAATTAGCACCTTTTCTTGCACAGGAATAAAGCGTGCCTGGGGGCTTTATTCAGATAGAGAGGGCTAGGGGAGGGTGCAAATGTATTGCCCATATGCATCCAAAAGCAGGGCAGCACAACACTGCCCCCCTCGCTCTTCAGAATTTTCTGCCTTTACTGTATCAGTTGTGAGATTTCCAGGGACTGTGAGTCTCCTGAGGGAAAGATAAGGACATTTCCAACTCCTTTTTATATATAAGTGGATCTGTGTAAGCAGGCATGAAGAATAACTTAAGTTTTCTTTCTATCTGGGGAACTCTTAGAGGGGTTTTCCCTAAAGAAGAACTAAAGCTCATTCTGTGGCAGATGTTGGCTGTGCTATATTTGAATATAATCCTGAGTGTTATTTATACCTTACTTATCTGCGAATGGTACTACTGCTGCCTTCAGGGTCACACCTCAGAGTGAACAAAGGCTATGTCAATAAATATTTTCCAGGAACCAGGTGCTTAATATTTGTATTTCATTATACAGTCACTTTTAATGCATTTATCAGCCAACTAAAAACAAAGACCATAGTCATTCTTCTCCTTGTTGCCGATATGCATGTTTCTATGCCACTGAGAACAAATTATTTTAGATAAAATATTCCAAATATTCAGGGTTTATTATTATTATTATTATTATTATTGTTGTTGTTGTTGTTGTTGTTGTTGTTGTTGTTATTATTGTTATTATTTTATCCAAGTGTCAAGAGGCAATTCCCATAATAATACTTTCATTTTGTTTGGAGCTCCAGTCTAATGTCATCCTGTGAGACAGACAGGTTCATTTCCGCAGTGTTTGTTCCATCTCCATTATCTGCAGAACCCCAGGCAAATAGTTTACAGCATGAATAGTATCCCAGAACCAAGCAAGGGCTGTCATAGCTGGTGAAGTTTGACAGTTTGCAGAAATTGCTCAGGGAGCAGGGTCTTTTTCTTATAGCTAATAAGGCCAGCATGTTCTCAGATTATCAGATTCACACTTTCTAATGATTATTTCTCAGTTTTGCTATACCACAATAGCAGGTTGGAAAGTCATTTGACGATTACCAGCTAAACATATGTAGTACAGACGTTTCTGACACTTGCAAATTTAATGTGTGCTGACTCCTCAGACTGACACAATCCAAAAATGGCATCTGTTTTGGGACTTCATATTTTGGCTTTTAGTCAGGTGTGAAATGAAAGTTCTTTGATATGATGAAATATTGCTTTCTTGCATTAACATGGAGAGCTAAGTGTCCTTGGGTCAGCCTAGCACATCTGTTAGAAGTCCTCATTTTACACTGAATTTCTGTTGAAACAGAATCCAAAAATACGCTGCCAACTCCATGTTGCATTTTGATTTCTGCTGCTAGGCCACAGCTAACCCTTCAAAACTGCCTAATCAGCAGTAAAACTGCTCTTCATTTAGTTCCTCCCTACTTAATTATTAGTGACTCACCAATTGCCTTTCATTTTCACTATGTCAATCCTGGCAATCCCAGTGGTCCAAATGACCAATTAGTGACATGGCACCAAAAGCACTTCGGCAATCTCTTTTTAGAGCTGAGCTTAGCTTCTACTTAGGAGTGTTAACAGGTTCATAATTAGATTTCTTTCTTAACATAATCTGGATTCTGTAAAAGATCCCAGAGGTTTAAGACCAAGCAATTATTTTGCTAGAATAGCAGCTATGGTTTGTATCTTACTGGGTTTTTAACAGTCATGTTGTGTACTGTGATGATCCTTCATCTTCGCTTTCTTTCATGGAGTTCTGTAGATTGAGGACTGTGAACTCAGATCATGCATTGGTTTCCACTCCTTTGCTGCTCTTTTTCATCCTTCTTATGCAGTAGAAGTCGACAGTCCTGACTATTTCCTTTCCTCATGGGATGCCAGGGAAAGAAAATTGGCTAAATGGAGCAGAGTGTGATGAAATGAGAAAGGAGAGCAACAGGAAAGGTGTAATGGCTTTCTCTCTTCCTTGCCTCACCAATGAGTCCTCCATCACACACTTGCAGCCTAGTTACCTCCAGCCATTCTATCCTGAGCCAGATGAGCTGTGAAGCAATAATTTCCAAATGGCCAGTGTGCAGTTAAGGAAGTGTTTCTGTAAAGAACTGTTATTGTATGAGGCAAGAACACTGCCATAAGTGACAATAGCCCATGTCACAACATTCAGGCAGAAGTATGTTCATGGCACAGAAGTCATGAAGTGCCATTGCACTTTGCAGCCTATCTAAGACTACCCAGCCCTCATCTTGACCTATTTCATCCATGCTAAGAGCAGGTTGTGTAACTGCTACTGCTGTGGCTCCTGCAGCCTGAGGACTGAAGCAGCTTCTTCCTTCATTCATTCTCTTTCTTCCAATATGTGAGGGCAAATGGACTGAGTCCATTGCTTTCCTGCAAAGCAATGATATTCATTTCTATGCATGCACATCATGTCTCTTGGAAATCCAGACATAAACATGCACAAGAGCTTTCTGTCTACAGAATTTCACCTTTGGGAATGTAAAGTCATATATTTATAAAAGCCTAAGTAATCCTGCAATAATCCCCATTCACTAGAGAAAATAAAGCAAGGAAGGCAGAAGTGAAATGAAAATTTCATAGGCTTTGAAATACATGTAGTCATTTTATCCAGCTATGAAAAATCGTAAATCAGGATATAACTTATGTCTGAAAAATAATAATTAAACCAATCATAGTCTCAATCTCAGCAGTTCTACAAGACAAACAGAAACAGAAGATTTGGGAACCTTTAAGTACCTGTTATTTTTGTTAATGGTTTGTTTAATAAAGTTGTTCCAAAACATTTCTTCAATTAAACAAATTCTTTATTTTTAACTTTTGAAATAAAATAATAATAACAATAATAAAATGCTTTAAAATTCTCTATTTTACTAGCTGTTTCCTTTGCAGTGTGAAGCTTCTAATTTGCCTTATAAGGTTTAGCATTTAGCTGTCAAACACGATGTTTTAATTCTATAGACTTGCTAAATAAAACCTAAATTATGTTAGTGCGATTCAGGTTACTTTAATGTCCTGGAGATCAAAAGATGATAAGCAGTTTCTAACCTATATTATGAGTATTGCCTTCATTTTCTTCACAGCAAGCATTGCTCCCTCCTTCTCTTTGGAGCTTCCAGGTAGGATCATTCATAATTTCTTTTCCCACCACTCATAAATACTGGCAGGAACTAAATCAAGTTCAACAAAAAGATTCAATTTGAAAGCTTGAAATCCTGGATTGTATTTTACAACCTAAAAAGAAACTGTTGTGGAATTTATGTGCCAACAAAAAAAGAAAAAAGGCCCAAAGGAGAAAAACAACACTTGGCAATGTAGAGACCATATGTGCTTAAACAGTCAGGTGAAATTGCTTACGAATTTAGCATTTACAAATAGGTGAAATTCTTCCACTATGTATGTCCAGGCAGGGACTGACAGAAGGACTGGTGGGAGCATACCCAAAAGATGGCACATACCTGGGCTCTAGTGACTGTTCCAAGTCTGTTTATGCGTCTATTGTTCTGCTACTGCTGATTAATACAAGTGCAAACTGTGTTCTTTTCCCCAAACCTTGACACTCAGGACTATGATACATGCCTTCTGTCTGTCCTCATCATATGGCTGTCTGCTATATGTGGCTTTCCATTTTTTTTAGAAAAAATTCTGCCTTCTCTCCTGACCAATATTAAAACCACAACATAGTCTGTAATGCTGTCAGTGGCACTGGACAAGGACTATACTGCACAGCAGATTTATAGAATTTAGAAATTTAGAAAAAATTCAGTGGTAAAATCTTTTCATCCTCCGTCTTGCAGATAATACTATCCATGTATATTTAAGGCTTCTATTAAACATTTTAACTGGTATTCTAAATGTCTGTTCATGTCTGGTTATTTATAACCATATTTGCACTAGGTCTGTCAGGGAGTTTCAACACACAGTCCCCATTCCTCATTGTGATTGATTCACATCTTTGGTTCCTGGATGTTTTTTTCCTTGTACTTGTGAATCATGTTGTGTATACTAAACAAGTCTGCTCTCTGTTTTTCCTCTGTTTAGCACTTCCCTAACCTTTGTATTGCCTGTAATTTTTATGAACAGATTTATCTACTTTATTTTTTCTTCTGTAACATTAATGATAGCTTAGAAGACTTACACAGAAATGTGTGTGATATATGTACATCAGGATAAGAATCTAAGCTCTTATGTGCATACATAACTACCCCAATCATGAGACTAAAGGAAATTGCCTGCCAAGTAAGCATAATTTTGCATGTTTATAATTTTTTTGAGGTTTACAGCTATTCTGAAAATCTTTTAGTTCACATATTTTCAATACAAATATAAATTTTAGAATAAAAATAGATATGGAAATGACTGTACATATGCTTATGCATATAGTTACTATATAGGGATATAGTGATTCTGAAATAGCTTTTGTTTAATACTGGAGCATATTGACGGAATATATATTTGTGAATTTTCATTAAAGTGTTGAAGACTCTACCTTCACAGCATTGGTTTATAAACTGAAATTTGCCTTTCTGAAACATTTAATGATGTAATTTGAAGCTGCCTAAACATTTCAATCTTAAACTGCCAGTAGAGCTGTTACCTGCATTTGAAAATTATTTTGAAAATTGACAAGGTAACCTGTTCTGAGCAGTGATTGTCAAGTACGGTACAGCACCACTCAGAGTTCAATCCATGACAAAATATGTAAGTGCAATCTAACGAAGCATCAGAAATAACATTAAAACATATGTATTTAAAAAGGAATTACTTTATGTATCACTTATTAGTTAATCTTTAGAAGATAACATGCAGCGCTATAGTGGTATCTGAAGTAAATATTGCATTTTTCACTAGATATAATAAAAAGGATTCGATACTATGTTAGAAACATTGTAGCTGAATTGTGAGTAGTTTAAAGTTATTGTATTTACATAGCCGTCTATGCACAAATTGCAAAAAAATTTTCATGGACAACTTGACAAATACAACATTGATTGCAAACAGCACCAGAGGAGCACAAGTAATTAAATTAATGACTTTTTGCCATAAAGTACTAATTTCTCAAAATACAATACACCTACCTGGGCAGCCTGCTCTGAGGAACCTGCTTTGGCAGAGGGGTTGGACCCGATGATCTTTTGAGGTCCCTTCCAACCCCTACAGTTTTGTGATTCTGTGATTCTGTGATTCTGTGAATACTGAAAATGTTAACTTAAAACTCTAATTTATTTGGGAGTCTTCAGAGTGTTGGATTCTGGACTGGTGAACTTTTGGAAGAGCCATTGTTCATGAAATATTCTTATATTGTTCCTCTTCTATTGCTGGTGTGCTCTGTTTAATGCATGGATATGCATTATGTTTATTATTATTATGTATATTATTGTTATGTTTAATGCATGGATATTCATTGATAGCTCTAATAAAATTATTATTATTATAATTATTACAAATATTATATATTTATATATTTATATTATATATTTTTTTCACTCCTTGTTTTCTGCAGATCCTTCTCTGAGATAAAGCAACAAGCATGGGGATATTCAAGTTTAGAAATACAGATTTCAGCTACATTAAGTATGACATCTCTGAAGCCAATATTAGAAAAGAATTAGCCAGCCCTGGATGAACTTTCAGTATTCAGTTATAAGGCATAATTTCTGTTATTAGATTGGTACTGATTCTTTAAACATTCATACACTATAATCTACTCATGTCAGCTGTGATGTTAATGGAAATATTCACATGAACAGACAAAATTTTAAACGTGCAATCTGCTTTTATGTAATAACCCATGCTCAAAATAAAGAGATTGTCTGTCCTATTAGGCCAAGCCTTTATAGTAGACTTCATGGGGATGGGAAGATCTCTCAGCTAGCTTTAAATTAGCCATCTTGAGTACTGAAGCACTATCACCACAATAACAAGAAATTCTACATGGAATAATTTTCCTTCTTCTGGACTGAGCAAGTAGTGTGTCAAGTATGTAAGCTAAATAGTTTAAAGCTACTTACTTTTACTCATTATTTCACTATGGTCTTGAATACATTTACATTCCAATTAGAGAGGCAAAATAAGATATTGTCATGGAAAATTTCCTGGGAGCCTGAATGTGTAAAAATTTTTCGCCATGTAAACTTGACTTCCATTTTAAATCACATAGGTCAGTAGCTTTAGAAATTTGGATACACAGTTACTGACCACAGAACTGGCCACAAATCTTCCAGCACAAACAAAGTTTATGTAGGATATTATGCTGGTTAGTTGCATGGCTGTAAGTAGTTTTTCACTGCAACATTTCAGTACAGAAAACATAACCACTGAAGCAGTAAAAATCATACGGAAAGTTTTAGAATCAAATCCTCCCTACTATTACTGGAGTTGAGCAAGTTTTATTATTAAGTAAATATTACTGTTTTAAATCTTTTAAAATCCCTTTGCTTGGTTGAGTTGAAATGAAAATAGAGATACCGGATGAGGTAGAAATTTCAGTGTGAGATTATCAGAAAAACATTGTGAACCTTCTTTCCTGAACAAGTACACAAACCCACTTTTCCAGTGCACAGACAGTGAAGGTCCTTATTAAGGTCCTTATTAGAAAGAACATGCAGGAGTTAAAAGTTGTGTGTGATTTTGCAGGTAAAAACTGTTTGATTCACATGGTTTAAATCAAATCCAGATTAAAATCAAGTAGTTTATGTGTTAACTCCACATAACTAATCAGCGATCAGTGAACTGTTCATTTAGGATCAATATCAGTAATACAACTGATAAAACAGCTCTAGATTCTTAAAAATATTTACAAACACATACAGATTTCTGAACACTCTTCTGTCACTAATTCAACAAAATTCTAACATCATCACTATCGAACACATTTACATCCCCGCTCCCTTTTGCCCCCATCACCCACTCCCCAGAAATGGGTTACAAGTACATACACCTTTGCTGAAAGTACCACTTTCCCTATTTACTTGTGCTTGTGCTCCAGATGTGATTGCTCTAACTTTACTTGTTCATCACTCCTTATGCTCCACTAGTGCATATGTCATGGAGAAATTCCTCCACAAGGTCACATAAGCACACTCCATGTGTGGGTCCCCTGTGAGTAGAACCCCTGCTGTCTGTTCTCTAGCTGTATACAGACTCTTGGTGTCTGATGGGGAGGCTACTGTGTCTGGCCTGGAAGGAGGTCATGACTTGTAGCAGTACCAAAACTGGTTTTCACTACTGCACTGTTACTCTCTTCTTCCTCCAATATGTCACATTTTTTTCTTGCTTCATTGACATTTCATTTCAACCCCAGCCCCACCTTGTTTTCTGGAGTTTCTCTGCACTTCCACAGTTACTGGTTAAAAAGGCTGATGGCTGTCTTAATCAAACTCCATTACCGCGAATTTTCTGCTAGCATTATCCAGTTCTGGGCAAACATCCTCTCAGAAGACACTTCTGTTTAGTCTCTTCATATACACCATTTAAACTCATAGAATCATAGAATCATAAGAGTTGGAAAAGACTTCTAAGATCATCTGGTCCAACTATCCTCCAACCACCACTAAACCATGTTCCTAAGTACCACATCCAACAATTTCTTAAACACCCCTTGGGACGGTGACTATACCACCTCCCTGTGCAACCCATTCCAATGCCTAACCACTCTTTCTGAGAAGAAATATCTCCTAATTTCCAACCTGAACCTCTCCTGGTGCAACCTGATACCATCTTATACAGTCTTATCATACTGCTAGTTACCATCTTATACCGTCTTATCATATTGCTAGTTATCTACACATTTCTGTTTTGTTATCTGTTACTATCTCAGCAATTTTTACCAAGAAAATGCCATTTATGCTCTGTCACAGTGTGGGAAAGGAGAAAGAGAATGCATTGCTCTGTGAATGAATGGAAACAAAAGACACAATAAAGCAGTTGTTGAAAGTGGTTGGCAAGTGGAAGCTGAAGTCTATCTCCCACTTTCATCTCAAAGGATGTATTTTTCAGGGTCTAGTTTCCAGACTGTGAAAGGTGCTTCAAGGCTTAGATAGGACAGAAATATTTATTTCTCTCTCCCTCAAGGCATGAACATTTAGCCTGACTGCAGACTAAAAAAGGTAGAAGGACCTTCCTTATTCATTGTTATTTCCAAAAGATATAGACATGAGTTACAGGAACATTCATTTTGATGTAGTATATTTGGGTTATGAATGTTATGAATGAGTCAATGTAATTTATGTTTCTCTTATAAGGCACTTTGTTACTAAGCATACTTGTGAAAGATCCCTGCATACTGGGACCGAGAGATAATTCAACACACATTCAAAATCGGACAGGGCTTTGAGAAACCTGATCTGGTGAAGGATGTCCTTGTGTACAGCGGGGAGGTTGGACTAGATGATCTTTAAGGGTTCCTTCCAAATCAAATCATTCTGTTATTCTATGCTACTAAAACCAAGGGACTCTTAATCTTACATATAACAAACACAATCACTTTACTTAACCATACATGTACATCTGTCAACAATCAAGTATTTGAAGATCGGGAAGAGATTTTCAAACTCTTCTAGCAGTAGCACATTGCCCCAGAAAAATCCCTGACTTGCAGATCCTGCTGATCCTTACACTATGTAGCTATAGCTTAATGTATACATATGGTTAAAGGCAAAGATTTTTTGTGAATACTTCAGCTCCAAATGATCATATCTATGTATGTCTTAAGACATTCTTTTTGTCTTTTATAGGCTACAGTTTTGCTGAACTTTATCTTCTGAGGCTACAAAATACTAAAACTATTTGTTAGCAAATTGTAAGTGAATTTTCAGCACATGATGACAGATGAACAGCTGGAACAGAGCCACCTGACTTTTTGAGAGTGCTGTACTGATCTTTCCTTCCACCAATACTTGAACATATCCCATCCTGAGAAATAACAGATCTGGCCCCTAGTGAAGGAGAAGGTATTATCTTCAAATATTTATTGCTTTGCAAGTAGAGGTGCAGCTTGGTATTTTGGAATTTAATCATGCCAGATTATATTAGTAACTGTGTTGGGTCTCAGATTGGAAGCTCCTTAACTAAATGTGCATTGCTAGTAGAACCACTATAGCTGTTAGAATGAAAACAATGTAAGCTATGTGGTGGCACTACTGCTTTAATTAAGTGCAATTGCAACTGTGGCCATAACATACTCATTTCAGTGTTTGCATTTTTACAAGTACATCCAGAAATAGAAGAAGAACTACAAAAGAAAAAAAGATCACAGGTGGTCTGTTGATTTATGTCACTGCTGTTTTCCCTTTATGATAGATACAGTAGCTTTTGATTTGATCTAAGTAAAATATTGTTAAATGTTCCAAATGTTCAGTTTTATTACTGGACAGTAATTTGAAATTATTTTAGTGCAAATAGTTGCAGAGATAAAAGTTTCAAAAAGAGAATTCAGGGACAAAGATAGCACTATATGAAAAACTTATGTTCCACTAAAATTCCCTTCAATATTTAAATAATGCTGGGGAGGAATAGCATTTACCTGTTAGAAACGCTTAGAAATAAATGGTCTGCTGCACTAAATTTAAAGTAGGATATATGTTACAAAACAAAAAGGGTGTCTTACAGTGCCAGATGTTAATGATGTGCATTGATTTTCTATAGCCAGTACAACACAGACTTTTATAAGAAGGAGCATGAACAAATTTTCAGTCTTTTACTGTGGATGGAAGTGTTCACTCACAGAGATATTTCTGAAAGGAATGTTTAAGAATGTTAAGAGACAGTGATTGATAAAATAAATATAAGGAAAGAGCATTAATTGATGACATTAACTTTTCAAGTCAGTTCTTGAATTGCTACTTAGGTAAATGACCCATTGCCTTAGACTGGCTAGGGTAAAAAATTTTCAAGAATAAACACACGTCATTCTACTCTCAGGATGACCTGACTGTGAGGGTGTTTCATGATACAAATCTCTCAATATGCTCTTCCACCGCCATAATATTTTGAGGTGAGGAGTTTTTTTCTCCAAACAGAAATTCACTTTAAAGACTTGGTTTTGAATTCCCATTTCTGGTTTGTTTCTGATTTTGAGATGATGCTTGCTAATTCTAATGTCTATTTCTGATTAAGCTAATGATGTAGTATAATAAATATCTTGCATTATAATAATGCAAGTAACACCAACAATATATGTATATGTATATGTATATGTATATGTATATGTATATGTATATGTATATGTATATGTATATGTATATGTATATGTATATGTAGTGTACATGCACATGTACACTATTTTCCCTTCATGAATGTTTTCAAAGGATAAAAATGCCCTATACAGTTGATGGTGGTACAAGGCACAGATTGAGCACTGACAAAAGTTACAGAACAAAACTGCTGGCAGGTGAAATTTCTGAAAGATCAGGTGTAAATAGGAAATCAAGATGGTTAAAAGAGAATTTGAACACTTTGCAAAGCATACTCACAGTAAATGCAATAAAAGCAGGAAGATGGTTAGGAAATGGTGGAACTTTCTGGTAACAGAAATGTAAATGGGTACTCAGGGATGAGAAGATCATAGAAAAGAAACTCAGTAAGTTCTTTGCTTTTTTTCTGTAGTGTTGCAACACTCTGGGGAACAGAAAAACATGGTCTCTGGGGAAAGAGGCAGTATGGCAGAGTTAACAGATAGAAAGAAATCATGCCTCACTGGTTTGCTGGAGTTCTTCCAGAGTGTAGCAGAATGTGGACAAAGGAGATCCCAGTACACAACTTATTTGAATTTTCAAAAAGTCTTTGCCAAGGTTATATGCCAGAGATTATTAGAGAAAGTTGGAGCATTTGTGAAGCTAGTAAAACAAAGGACATAAAATTTAGACTGATCAGGACAAAGCTAAAATTAGGCATCTGACTATGTGCATTGTGATTTTGAATTAATCACCTCTGCAATAAGTGTGGAGAATTAGGCACCAAATAATTTACATCTGCCACCAAGAAGAAAAAGAAACTTATTGTTGTAGTGTGGGAGACAGGGGCTTCCTCCAGAAGAGCAGAGACAAGGAATTTGTCTCAATTTTTATTAATACATTTATTTCATGAATACTTGATACATTTATTCATCTTTCCATATACTGGAAAGATGAAGTATCTTCTAATTGCAGACAAAAAATGTTAAAAATTTAGTGAAAGTTCACAGAAGTTGATTTCCAACCAGAACTCAATAGCGTTTTAACCAAAATAAGAATAAAGTTTTTTCAGATTTACTTACACATGCACGCACACACTCAAATCATTCAGCAACTGAAAGAATGAAATAGAAAACTAAAGAACAAACAGAAGAGGATCAATCTAAAATATTTTCCCTTCTGTGAGGATTAGTAATAGTGCTGTATGTTGTATAAGGGCAAAAATGTGTTTGTATTGAGGAGAATTTTTTACTTACATGATTGTATAAAAAATTGAAGAAAAAATTAACAAAGGCAAAAAATCAAACTGTCAGAATTTCCAGCTAATTTGGAAACTTACTCTAATGTACATGGGGCCTGCTTTTCAGAACACTTAGTGTTTGTTGAACTTTATTCCAACTGAAATTGTCTTATATATTTGCAAATCAGAACCCAAGTGGCCTAGCTACAGAAGTAAGAAAAAGAAGAATGTGCAGAAGTTTGAAGCTGAGGCCAGAAATATACGAACTGAGTGTTGGAGTCAGGGATAGAACCCATGTGTCTCAACTTTTTTTTTTTTTTTTTCCTGCAAACATTCCCTATTTCATCTACTCTACTTCATTTTACCTTTCAAATTTTGTAATAATTGACATGAAAGAAAGAAAGAGCAAAAAGCTTCCTTCATCTTCATTAAATACTTCTTTCAGTCTAAAATCCAAATCTGAAATTATCCGTTAGCAAACTCATGAAATACAAGATTATGAAAGCTAAAACTTTTAAGAAAAAAAAAAAAACAAAGACCTGTATGCATTTGTTATACAAGTCAGACCCCAATAACAGTTTTCAAGGCAGTATCTGAGACAACCAAATCAAAATTCTTTCTGGAGACTGAGTTACTGCTTTTGTAAACTTATTCAAGTGAGAAGTACCTTTGAATACTTTTACGAGGAAAGCTCAGAAATAAACTTCACAGGTATGTGTGTGAAACTGAGTCAGAGACTCAAAGCAACTGCTTATCCCCAAGACAAGTGTACCGTAGTAGGTACTAGAATTAAGTGTAAGTCATGTAATGCTGCCTGGTTTCAGGACCTGGTTTGGTCCCCCTTCTACTAGTAATGCAGACATAGTCTGTTTCTACAGGGTTTTGAAAATCTTCTAATTCTTCTAAAAAAGAAGTACAATATAAATGGGATAATAATTTTACAAGGAACCTAAAGATACATTGCTTGAGCAAGTGGAATGACAAGTACTTTCCCTTGAGACAGTGTGAAACCAATCTAGAAGTTACTTATAAGTACCAATGACTATGTCTTTTTAGTGTTGCCAAAAGTTCAGGTAAAACCTTGATTTTAATGAAATACATGATACATAAATTGCAGAGAGATATTCAAAATTCTTCTTAGAAGAAGTGACAACTTGCATATCACAGAGATCACAGATCCTGTTCTAATATCTACTAATATCTAAAAATATCTACTACTTTTTTGTTGCAAGTGGGGTGATACTGCCAGAGCACTGGGTCACTGGAGTAATGTGGAACTGATGGCTCAGGATACAGACATTGAACTACAGTCCCCAAACTTTAATGATCCATAGCAAAACTTTTTTTAGAGGATCTATATTGTATCTGACTTTAAAAATCCTCCTCATCTTTTGTTGTGTGATATCTTTAAAAGCCATTGTGACCTTAGTGTCCTGTGCCAATTCATTGTTGCTTAGTCAACTGTGCCATACGGAAGCTCAGTAAATAAAGCATATTTTTTTTGTTATACATTGACTGTGGTGGCTAGCAAGTGTGTACAAATTATGATATATAGTACAGGTTCATTAGCTTCTTTAAGTCCTTACAGCTTCTACTTGAGTAGTTATTTAACACAGCATAAAAAGGTCATCAATAAATTACTGTTAAGGCACAAATAAAATCTCCACTCTCAGTCATAAAAAGAATGATATAAAACAGTCAGAAAAAAAATATGGAAATATTGTTTAATAGTTGTTTGGCTGAATCTGTTATGAATAAAAAATGATCTGTCCTTTCTCATGTTAGCTATGAGTAATCAAACCAGATTGAGGTGGTGCTGTCATTAGGGCACTATGTGAGTGACAAATGTTCCATGTGGCACATACACGCAGGACTGACATTTTCCCAACGTCAGTAATTGCTTTTTTTTTTCTTTCATGCTTAACCAGATCTTTAAACATGTCCAAACTAGGCATGCTTACTCTGAGTGAACATTTCTCTGAATTGACGGATGTAAAACATACACAACACACTGACACTTGAAACTTTGTAGATTTCCTAAAGCAACAAAGCTGTTAAAGGTAAGGCAAGGTTGATTAAGTGCGGAAGCATTAAACTTTTAATGATGTCTCATTGATACCCTGCATAATTGTTGCTATATTCAGTGGCTCTCTCTGTAAGTGCTCCTTCATTATTCAACAGGCCAAGGCACATTGTGAATGCCATCAAAATCAATTACATTTTGGCTACTTTTGGGGGCCAATGAGGCAAAGAATTAACCTCCAAATAATTTCCAAAGTCATTTACTCACTGATAGCTTAGCACATTTACTTCTACAGGCACTGTATGTTATGGAGCATTTAGAAAAATACAGTATGCAATAAGGTATGGGAAGAAAATCATCTGAACATTAATAAGGAGACTGTTGGGGCAATTGATATTACATGGAAAGACTAAGTAGATTCTGCACATTGAAGTTTTAGGGAAATAGATTATACACAAGATTTAATCTGCCAGATATATTTTCATCAGCACTGTTTAAAAAATAAAAATAAATCAGCACTTTGGTTGACTTAGATTAAAACATTCATAATTACTTACAAGACATGGTGATCCAGTTATCTAATTGAATTCTTTACTGTTGAGCATCATAATTGGACTAACTGAAGTTATAATATGGAAGAAAGGGTACTGCAAATTAGAGAATTGCTTAGAAGATGCTTTCTTTCCACTAAGCTTCAAAGGGCTATCTTAGGCAATCATTTTATTCATCCTAATATGAACATTTTGGAGAAAGGACAAAGTTATAATCTAAAAAGGTAATATTCTTTTTCCTCCCTGAAGGAGCTGACTATATAATCTGTGGAACATCTATGATATTTAGACAAATGACTCTGTAATACTCTTAGGAAACCTCCTTTCATCAAGTTCTTCTATTAAAAAAAAAAAAAAAAAAAAAAAAAAAAACCCAAACACCTGGAGTCAGGGGTCTACTGCTTTTTCTGATAGAAGCAAGTTATGGGACAGAAGCCTAGATGTAGGTTTGGTAGATTGAGTCTATAAACTGGATAAATACAACTTAAAGACACTGTACATGTAGCCTAAACTTTCAAGGAGGTATTTCTTCAAGAAGTTAAGAAGTTGTTTCTTCATGATATATAAGCACTCTTCCTATGCTGACACTCGCAGTAATCTTTGTGAGGACCATATGTGATTACTGGTATCTAGGCTATGAAAATAGGCATTATGTTTCTCCATGGGAAGTGAAAAAGGAACATAGGGAACAACCTTAACATATCCAGTACTAACATATCTCTTATTGTGTGACCAGTACTGGTTACAAGTAAATGTGACTTATCATCTTGTGGATTGTTTTGTTGCCACAGGAAGTAGCCCAAGCTCCCACCTCCAACCAGATGCTCTGCACTACATAAAAAATCTGTAAATATCCTACAGTCTGTTGTTCACATTCAGAATCACCCTGTTGAGGCTCTTAGGTATTCCCTGGTCTGGTCTTGCTGGTGAAGACATCTTGACTGGTAGATGTAACTGGCCATATTTGTGTTTCAATGTGAAGAGATGACACTGGCATCCCAAACATTTCTGAGTGCATAACTAACCAGAAGCTGGATGTTTCAGAATGAACTTAACTATGCCATAGGTCAGCACATGCAAATTCTTTGTAATGTACCATGTACAAAATATAATGCAGTATGATCCCCCCAGATTGGATGCATTTGGAACACCTTCAAGCCAGAGTATTCTTCAGAAGTAACGATGTGCCCAAAATTCCAGTTTCGCTGAAACACATAGCAATTCATATTGCTATGGATTTTTGTCCATTGGAGAGGGTTTAGGAATACTGCAGTCAGAGAAAATATTCCATAACACTGCAAGATCTCATATATCACTATGAGATCTTCATGAACACTAAATCAGCCCAACAATGTACAATGCCTGCATGTTTCTGAACTCCAGCAAGTTCCCCTTGGAACAAAATGTCACCTATGTTCAACTTCATGATACAGACATCAGCAATATGCAAATGTTATCCATGCTACCCTCCTCCCCCTGCTGCAGTGGCTTATGCAGTACTGAGTCTTTGTATTCTCAGCTGATGTTAGGTGTACAGTGACTCCTCTCTACACATTAAAAATCCTTGTCACTCCTTCCTTAACTCTCAACAGTAATAACAGCTCAATCTTGATGGCCTGAAGGTACCAGCTTTTTCTTCTCTTTTATGGGTTGGTAACAGTTCCCTAAAAAAGTCACTTGCTCTGTCCTGGTCTTTCTGGTTGTCTGTCTCAAACACAGAGAGAAGTGTATTTTGTTCTGATGAAACAGAATTCACTGTGCACATAGGTCATTTTATAAGTATTCAAAACCTATACCTATGAGATTTCCAGGTCCATATTGATTCCTTAAGAGCCTGTTTGTGATGGTGTGTGGTACCTAAAACAAGTCAAAAAGGGTAGCTGCCCTTCAGATCTCCCAGTATTTGCCGCAAGGTTCACTTCCATGTACTCTTTCTCTTAGCTCTGCAGATCCTAGGATTAGTTCTGAAAGCCCAGCTCCATATTCATCTTTTACCTTTACTGTGTAAAGAACTGTGGCTTTCTCATCCCTCTTTCTTCACCTGGGACTACATACTTGTATCAGAATACAAAAAAATCCCCTTCAATCATGGAATCATAGAATCTTTCAGGTTGGAAAAGACCTCTAAGATCATCCAGTTCAACCTTTAACCTAGTACTAATATCTACCACTAAACCATGCTTCTAAATTTTAAACTTACATGTTTCTTGAAGAACTCTAGGGATAATGACTCAACCACTATACTGGGTAGCCTATTCTCATGCCACAAAACTCTTTCAGTAAATAGATTACTCCTAATATCCAATCTAAACCTCCCCTGGTGCAACTTGAGTCCATTTCACCTCATCTTATCACTTGGTGCTTGGGACAAGAGCCCGATCCCCACCTCATTACAGCCTCCTTTAAGGTAATTGTACAGCACAATAAGGTCTCCCCTGAGCCTTCTTTTCTCTAGGCTAAACAGCTCCAGTTCCCTCAGCTATTCCTCATAACACTTGTTTTCTAAACCCTTCACCAGCTTTGTTGCCCTTCTTTGGACATGCTCCATCACCTCAATGTCCTTCTTGTAGTGAGGGGCCCAAAACCGAACACAGTATTTAAGGTGCGGTCTCACTAGAGCTGAGTCAAGGGGGACAATCACTTCCCTAGTCCTGCTGCCCACCCTGTTTCTGATACCAGAATGCTGTTGGCCTTCTTGGCCACCTGAGCACACTGCTGGCTCATATTCGGCTGTCTATCAACCAATGTCTCTTTCCACTAGACAGCTCTCAAGCCAGTCAAGGTCCCTCTAGATGGCATCCCTTCCCTCCAGCATGTTGACTGCACCTCACAGCTTGGTGTCACCTGCAAAGTTGCTGAGGGTGCACTCAAACCCACTGTCCCTGTCACCAACAAAACTGTTAAACATTAATTTTAAAACATTAATTTTAATAAACACAAATACTGACCCCTGAGGAACACCACTTGTTATTGATTTCCACCTGGACAATGAGCTGTTGACCAAAAAGAATGCAACCATCCAGCTGATTCCTTATCCACCCATTAAATCCATGTCTCTCCAATTTGAAGACAAGTATGTCATGCAGGATAGATGAAAATAAATTCAATACAGCAAGAAAGCAAGCCACAGATTCCAGAAATATGTCTTTCTTTGGCTTTTAACCAGGTGTTCCTGTTTCACAGAAACATTTCATATGCTCAAAGACACAGTGGATTTGATATTAATATATATATGTAATATTACATATATATGCATATAATACTGTTGAAACTATATCATGTATATGAGAACATGGGATCAGAGAAAGATGGTAAAATGTCTAAATGAAGGCAGTCAGCTCTGAAAAGTGTCCTTGCTTCCAAGCCGTCTAAGATGTTTTGTATCAAAACTTTATTGAACAGCATTCATAAACAAGGCAATGACTGTTCTCTCATGGCTGACTACCCTCATCACTCATGTATGGACTCAATTTCATTTTCTTTGTCTCTGTGAAACCTGAATGTTTAGCTTCAACCTTCATGGAGGAGGATGGATGTTAACTCTGTCTCCGTCATGGTAAATTATGTGTTTTTTGTTTGTTTGTTTCTTTCTTTTGTTTTGTTTCTTTATTTGTTTGTTTTGTTTGTTTGCTTTTCCCTCAGAAGACAGAATTGTGTTTTATACACTTCAAAGACTTTCCCTAAGTTGAAGGCTTATATCTTTAAACCCAGGAGAGATTTTGATCTATGAAACCCATTCTCAGGTATGTTTCTAAATCTTTGAGAATCAGACACGTAGAAATGTGACATTTTATTGGCCATCTTCCCATACATTTTGTTTGTGCCTGTGTACACATTAAGCTTTCCCTTTGAATTATGTTAGGATAAATTATGTGGGTGGACTCTCAGGAGTCCACCCTGCAAAACCTAAAAAATTCTGCTCCCAAAGTTGATTAATTAAATTTAAAAAAAGTTATTCTGGGGAGCAATGTGCATCACCATATAGTATTTTTGTGGAGCTAAGACTGTACCACTATATGTTAAAAATGTGAATTTTTATTGGTGTTTCTGCTAGAAGTTAGTAAGTGGAAACAACAATAACTAGAAAAAGAGAAAGCTTTTTGAAAAAAAAAAAAAAATCATGAATTTATGTTATCTTTCATGAAAGACTTCCAAAGGATATCATCACTCTTTTTCATGAAGGAAGGCTGTAGGCTTGTTAAACAAACTCAGTCTATTTAGTTTATCCAAGAGGAGGTTAAAAGGTGATTTCATAATGCTATTTAGGTATCTGTATAGGAAAAACATTTCTGATGGTAGCTGCTTTTTTAACCTAATGCAGAAAAATACAATGAAATCCAATGGATAGTAGATGAGGTCAGACAAATTTGAATTAAGAATAAAGCAGAAATTTTAATACTGAAAGTAATTAATCACTGGAAAAAAAAATCAGCAAAGGATGAGGTAAGTTCTTCATCATTTGAAGAACTAAGATTGGATACCTCTTAAAAATATGGTATACTTCAGAGATTATTAATATAGACATTTTCCAGTGAAGTTAATTTCCCTGTGTCATCTAAAAGGACAGACTAGGTCATGATTATGACATGTTTAACCTTAAAACCTATGAATCAGCATGGATCAGCAGAGTAAGAATTAGAATTCAAGGCTTCTTACTTACCTGGAGTTACACCAACTGCTTCTTCTAAATAACCTAATTTAATGACTGAGCCTGGCTTTGCTCAACAGTCTTTCAACAGTCGCTGCCTCAATACCAGGCAGACTAAAAGCCCCAGTCTTCTTTCTGAATATCTGCTATACCTAACCTCTTATTCCATACATTATTTTTATGATCTAAAGATAGCATTCAGGACAAAAATTATTGCCCAAACTCACAAGACATTTTTTCTGACAGAGTAGGAGGCTTTCTGGAAGTACAAGTGTAAGGTACTGAGGTACAAGTGTACAAGGTACTGAACTTTGTCCATCCACAGGCTTTGGCAAATATTTGGACAGGTACTTAAAACATAAATATTCCCATTCAGGTAAAAATATTTAGTTTTACACTGTTTTTAAATATAAGCTGAAGTATGTGTCAGTTCTATTTTTTCCCCTACTCTTTAGGAAGATAAAATATACATGGAATGATGACAATACATGTGGAAGCTAGAACTAAAGTACAGACTACCTTATCAATACATTAACAAAATACAGAGAATATTTTATCAGCACATCTTCTCCATTTAGGCAATCTACAGGAAGGCTGAAAATATCCTGAGCTCTGCAGAAGATGTAGCTGTTGCTGTATTAACCAGAAATGAATATTACTGACAAGACACATTAATATTAGGTGGCTTCTGGAAATAACCATTTCTTATTTCATTAGTCCAGAAAAAGTCAGATGAATTCTTCCAGACACTCTTCAAACCTGATAAAAAGTACATATTTAAAATATGTTAATCCCTTTCCATTTGCAAATACGGACTCCAAGGACTTATGTGAAAAGAAATTTAAGGGGACAGAACACAGATGAATAAAGAAAAACAATAAAGTTGGAAAAAAAAGTCAGTAATTTCTACATTTGTAATAACATAAGTTCCTGCTTGTCTTTGTGAGGCCCTATTCTTAATTCTCCTTGCTGTTGTCAGTAGTTATTAAAATCATCCATTCTAGGATAACCACTTCCTTTCGTTTTTAACACACTAATTTATTGTTCTGAGCCAGACCATCTTACACTCGTGCTGTTTCAGGAGCAAGCAGAGGTGGGAGTCGTGCATATATAGCACTAACTTTTCAGGTGTCTTCACCAGCTCTGTAGTTTCTCAGTCATACAGTCCATACCTACAACCATACTGTTCATCCCTGCTCATTGCTTTTTTGATCCGGAGCTTTCAGAAAGAGATCTGCACTATGTAAAACACACAACAGAGAATTAATAGACTGCTGCTTTCTTTCCAAGAACAACACACAAAATAATCATTTTTTTTTTTCCCCAAAATTCAAAACATAACTACATTTTAACACAGAACTTCAGGCTATTATGTTACTAAAACACCTGTGAGTACCTGACCTCTCTCTGCTTGTCACTAGAACATGACAGCCAATTTGGTCCACTATGGCATCTGGATATTTGGGTTTCTCAGGCTGCTTGGAGCTAATGCTATTCTTCCTCATGAGTGTGGGCTACTAAAGAGTTTTTCTAGGCTACAGGGCTTACATTCCAACTAGTTATTTTGTTAAAATGGTAAAAAACTGTGGAACTGTACTTTGCAGTGTATCATTAAACAGATTTACACTGACTTGTGGTCAGAAGGGATTTTTTAAAGTAAGGTGCCCCACAGCTATGAGATAAATAATGACATTCTTGATGTCTGCACAGAAACCATACTATTTAGATCTAAAATGTAATTTAAAATGCATGGTTAAAATGTCATATCTACACAATTGCACTTCACTTGTGTTTGTCAGTTTTTCACTTTGCTGATAAACAGGTAACACTTGTGGCTCTTGATAGGTAACAAATAAAGATATGAAATAGATTTCATTTGTTCTTGCGAATTATCTATACCACAGTTGTTTATTTTAAAGTAAGTCAAAGTGAAATCAGTAATATAAGCACACATTTAGAACCCAGACTAATTTTGAATTGCAATGTGGGTGACAAAAATGACTATTTCTCAAATGACTATATGTCTTATGGTTTTCAATTTTACAGAGTTTATTTGATATGAAGCATAAGTGAAAGCATCCGTGAAACACAGAAAGCCACAGAGTACCATAGGACTGCTTTGACAGAAGAAGATTCTAATATAACAAACTACAGAGACCTCAATTTGATTATGTGAAAACTCCCTGCTTCATTTTGAAACTCAGATTTGAGTAGGCAACAGCTTGGCTTTTACTTCATCAAACCATTTTCTACAGCTGTGTTGCTTTTCCTGGGTGGTAGATGTGCACCATGAGTAGACAGCCCTGGTTGCCTTGAATGTAGTCACTGCTGATGATGAGTTTCCTCTGTATCAGAGCTTTTTAGAGGACAGATTGGACATTTTTTTTTTCTGAAATAATCCTTTATCCTAGCTAATCTGAGAAATGCTTTTTTTTTTTCTTTTTCTTTTCCCTTTAAGAAACAAAGGTAGCTATTTTACACCAAAAATGTAAAGCTTTTTTTTTTTTTTTTTTTTTTTTTTTCTCCCAACATCATCTGAGTACTGTTATTGATGAATACAATTGTTCAATTGTTTGCTGCCAGATATTGAATGGATCCATTCATTATTCCTGTCATTTTGTCAGATTTATAATGGAAGGAGTCAAGAACAAGTCTGTGTCACCAAGATATAATATTTATTATCCTTTCAATATTTTTCTAGTTTCTTCTTTTCCAATTAACAGCAATCACAATTGAAAAAGCTTAACTCATGACATGTACATACAGTGATATTTTTGGCACAGAAGAACTTGCTTCTGAAACTTTTTAAAATGTGAAAATAGCTTTCACCGAATATAGGGACTTTATTTTTAAAGATAGCAGAAGCACGTGTTATGGAAAGCAAAACGAAGCTCAAAATATTTGTATTATAATAATTATAATAAACCCCTAGATGAGTACAGTTCTTTAAGTAAAGGTATGAAGATAAGCATAAAATGCATAGATTCTCACCTTATAAATTTTTTTTTTTTTTTTTTTTTTTTACTTTTAAAACAATCTGCCAAGTGTTGGTGTAATTTCCTTATTAGCCATCATCCAGAGTATGGCAGACAGCCAGAAAAGCACTCAATAGTATTTTCTGTTCACCCGTCCATCCCTTTCCAAAGTGAAGAGCTGATATACTTAAAATCAGAAAATTAATCATCCAGAGTCTGTTTACTTTGAATTTGCATGTAAATTTACAGCTCCAAGTGGCAAACAAAAATATCTTTGGGACTGCTCTGTTCTGGATAGTGTCCATCTGTATCTTTGAAATTAACAGTCTATATTTCACCTTTATATTCACTGTTTCTTATTAGTTATAATAAATTGTTAATTATTATTAATCACCAATAATTTATTAATATTCATATTTAACAATAATATAGATTGCATTAATATTCCTATTTGAGAATAGTATAGATTGCAACAGTTTTTTTTTCCTTTTTCCTGAGAAACGCAATATTTTAAACTTAATTACTTATATTTCTAAAGAAATATCTATATATTTTTTCAAATACATTATTTGTGATGTCAGAGGTATATGTGAAACTTAGTAATAACACTGTAAATACTGATACCTAGTGTCTGCTGGAACATTAATGCTGTACAGAAGGAAAAATATTCATTATTGTGGAAGTTTATTGCTGTAATGAGTAAGGTACTGTCTTGAAACTATGCTTGATATCCAGTGAACATTAGAGATTTTACAGAAAAAGATTTATATAGGTGTCATTTTGGCTTAAACTACTTACTATTTGAAGTAACTACTTTTTCTTTTCATTTTTTTCTTTGTTTTTATTGTTTAAAATACTGCTGATTTTATCATTATTTTATTTTATTTTATTTTATTTTATTTTATTTTATTTTATTTTATTTTATTTTAATTACCATTCAGCTAGCAAAAGGTGTTATTTTAACAAAAATTCATAGGACAACTAGAAGTGTGTAGTCAGCTGACTCTTTCATCATTTCAGGGTTTTCATACAGAATATGCTCTTCAGAGAGGTATGTGATCTGCTACAGGATTCCTATGGGCCTTGACCAAAGTACTTTATTTCTCCTTTTCTCAGTTTCTTTTCTGCATAGTGCTCATGGTAGTACTTCTTTCCTCAGACTAATGGACCTCTTTGCAATAAATAACATTTGCATTCACAGTATTTATTGTTATTTGCCAATCATGAGAAGGGCATAGTTTTGACTGAGGTCTCAAGAGGGCTACAGCAATAAATGAACAACAATAACTTCCCATATAGTTGACTGGTGGAAAAGAAATCATAAAGGTACAATTGTATAATACATCCTGGGTTGAATCTAGGACATCAGCAAGAAAAAATGTTTCCTTTTACTTGCCACACACTTGTTAGTCTTAGTAAGCCAAAACACTTCCATGGGGTGCCCTATCTACTCTGAGGATCCTTTCAGCCATACTCAGCAAACTGTGCCAAAACCAACACCTCACAGGTAAAAGGAACCCCAGTGTATGCATTAGAGGAAAGCTAAAGTGCTAAGAAGTAAGACTGGAAAAGACTGGTTTTGTACCTAGAAAGAGCTGCTGAACTGGGAAGGTCATCTAGGCTCAAGGTAAGAGAGAAGCTTAAATATTTATTTATTTATTGACTTAAAAGATTCTGAGACTGGATCTTCATTTTTGTGATTAGTGCACTAGAAGCTTATATCCTGGAGATTTCTTCAAGACTGGTAAAACCCTTCACTTGGTTCAGCAAAGTTTACAACTTCAGCTACTTTAGAGGCAGAATATCACATCAGTGAACATTGAATTAAAGATGTAATTCGTGTTTACAGCATGCTTGCTCTCCCTGGACATTGGCTTGATAATTTACCTCACTGTCAAATGTTGTGCTTGCACTCTAGTTCCCATATATATAATCCTTTCCAATGAAGAATGATACTGTTACCTAAATATAAACTGTCTGCCTAAGCTAGAAGTTATCAATACCTTAAATAGACCCAGGAGTGTTTTTCACAAAAGAATACAGGCAGAGATGTCCATTTACATTTTCTGCATCACATATTATTAACATGTTTTACTTTCACTTCATTCATCTATGTGGCAAAACATGATATACGGTACCTGTATCACCTATGTGGATGTAAATTTTGTTGTGATTAAATTCTAGATATTTATAGGGCTTAATTGGATGTATGTGACTGTTTTTGTGAGTGTATTTTAACAAGTTGTACAATTTTTGATGGAAAAAAATAGAATATATATGCTCAAGATCCACTCTGATTCACTTTGCCTATATCAGTCAAATATGTACTTGCATTTTCTGAAAAAAAAAAAAAAAAAGACTGATTGTGGTGTGTTCTTTTATTTTTATAAATTTTATTTTTATAAATTTTATTTTGAATTATTTTTTTAAAGCCTTAGATCCTCTACTTTTTTAAAGACTTATAGCCAATAAAAAACTGGTTAAAAAGAAACGTTCATCTCTTCCTATAGAAAGATATTTGACACTTTTGGATAGCTTCCATGGAGTATCACTATACGTCATAAATAAAATAATAAAAATAAAGTCATTTTATTTAACTTTCCAGGCACTATGATTCTTGAATTACCAAGAATTCAAGTTAGTAGCTCTTCACAAGCATTATGCCTTACAAAACTGTTCATTTTTATATAAAGTACTGCTTTAGAAATAAAATCAAAGGTCTTCTGCTGTTGTGAGGGACAAGAAATATTTCTGAATAAGTGAATACATTTACACTGTACATTTAAGACAGTGACAGATTGTAAAAGTATATTGCTTCCTGCAGGTATTGCATCTAGTGTTCTAGTTCAATCCAAAAATATTCAGAATGGTAAAGATAATGAAAAGTGCAAGAACCAGACTTTTTTTGTTTGTTTGTTTTTATGTTTTCCAGAACAGTGAGAAAGAGGGAAGAAAAAAAAAAAAAAAAAAAAAAAAAAAAGCTATCAAAATGCTTACAAATTAATGCTAACAAAAAAAAAGAAGGAAAAAAAAAGTGGGTGAATTTTACTCCAGGTGACCCTCACTTCAGGGGCCATAATATAACTAATGTGTTATTAGCATTTATTTTTTTTTTCCCTCGTCTATTCCCTATCTATTATAGCGTACCACAAATGTATATGTGCAATTCTGAAGGAACGGATGTAACAGTTGTCTTTATGATGTGCCTACATTTCCAATTTGCCTTGTACACAGTGGATACTGATGTGTTGTGTGTAGGAAGTTGAGCTTTAGCATATACTTTTCTTGTCTGGAAAGCTTTCTACTTCTGGAAAAGAATGGACCATCCAAACTGCTCAATAGATTGAGTGCTGAGATGGAATATCTGGGAAGTAATAAGAGGTAAAAACCTGTGTATACCTTTCCAACACTGTGCAGACAATATTCCTCTTGTTCCAAACCAGATTTGTTGACCTTTCTGAATGCCTAAAATGGACGTAATTTACTGGGAGGAAACCTGCTCATCTACATTTGCCTGTCTAAAATTAAGTAGCTAGACTAAGGTAGTTGTGCAGGTGTTCTCCATACTGCAGATGATAGAGTATGTGCTTGATCTCATATAATCTACCTTTATCCTAAGACCCATTGTGTCTTAAGAGTGAGATTAATTGCTATTTAAAAGATTAATTTACAAGTGTACATATTCCTATCAAAATACCAGTGCTACTACTGCCTAATATTCAATTTTATTTGAGTCATAATTTTTTCTTTCATGAAGATAGGCTGTTCTATGCAGCTGAAATGCTCCCCAGAAGATACCTTTGATTTGGTGAAAAATTGCAATTTTTAGTGAAAAGTATTCTATCAGATGTTGTAACATGTAAGCAAAAACTGTAAGAAAAAATAATTTATTTATTTTTTTTTAAACAGGTATTGTGAGCTTATTCCTAATCTCCTACAATACCTGCCTTATTTATTTACTATCAGTCCTTTAAAGTGTGCTAGATCTCCTTTCCAAATGTTCTAATGCAATTCCAATTTAAATGTAGGACATGGTATAATAAATATGAATGCCAAATAATAAATTGTCGAGAGTTGGAAGAAGGAAGGTTATTATTAGTGGAAGTAGCTGGGCATACGTGCATTTGTTAAAATATGTTATTAAGGCTAAAGGCACTAGATGGCAATGTTACACACTGTCTTAAGAACTCTGCCATTAGAATGCAAGCAAGTGTTCAGTCTCTGAAGAAATGCTATATGGTTGCTACTGTTGTGCTCTTGTTTTTTAAAAGTACTCGTTTGCTTTTTTCATGTTAATATGTGTATTTGGTAATGAGAAACAAACATGTTTTGTCAGCTCCGATTTCTGGAGAAAGTTGAGTTTGAATGCTTTTTAAAGCTGGCTTTGTTCCATAGGTGGAGGGCATGAAGAAGGCAATGACACTGAAAACACAGAGGCAAATTTCTACTCAGTTGAATAAACTGACCTACAAGAATTCTGCTATTGTAGTGAAGAGGACCAATAAGGATATCAGAAGTGAGACACTATTTTGAAAAAAATGTCATCGTGGCTCTCTTTATCTCTCAATTTGTGTAACTATAAATGATCTCATATTCCTCCAAGCTGACAAAGGCACTGCCAGAAGCACTATGTTATTGCACAGTAACACTCTCAGTTCCATCCATGGTAAACAGAAAAAAAACAGCTCCAGAGACAGAGTCACATAACTGGTGGGTTTTCAAATGCCTCTCCCTGTTCTTTGCATATACTGAATCTTTGAAGAGGCAGATCCTAACCTAAGCATCTCAGTTAAATGCACAGTGGTAATTTTGGACTACAACACTTGCTATTTTGTGTAAGTTTATACATTTGTAAATTATTTAATTTTCAATTCAATCTTGAGTACAGAATCAACTTTTTAGGAATGATTAGAACAAAAGCTGGGAGATGAGTGAAGAAGATTGAATGCAAGACTGGCTCTACAGAAAAGAAGAGCCAAGACCAATGAGAAAGTGAAAGGCTGAAGTAGACTGAAGTCTTCAAAGAAACATGAAAAGCGGCAGATAGCCACTGTATTGAGTTTGCTAGAGTTCTAGATTTTAGTTCTTTCTTTCCTTTAAGCAGTAATTCTTTATTCATTACTTAAGTCTGTGAGTTTTTCAGGGACCACCAGAACAGGAAAGACAGGCAGGAAAAAAGGAGAAGAAAAACAAACAAACTAAGAGAGAATCATATGTATGTGAGACATCATGAGGAAGGATAGATCATTGAAGCATGAGAAAAGAAATTGTAATATACTGAATATGAAGAAGCAATAAATAGAAGCAATTTCCTCCTAGAGGAAAGATGAATGCTTGTATCTCTTGGCTGCTCCAACTACAAGTCTTTTGCAGCCAGTACACTTTCAGGGCCATGCTGGAGAACATCTTTTACGTGTAATAGACAGCAGTATCTTGCCAGCAGATTTTCTACTGCCAAGGGATTGAATCTGAGTCCTGTGTCTGAGTGAAACTGAGCTCCTTAAAGACTGTTGAAAAGGTAAAGGACATTGTTACCTAGAAATAATAACACTGATTAGACAATAAAGACATCTGTGTCTCATTCCTTCTTCTGCTACCATGATGATGAATAATCCTGTGTCATTTATCTGTCCCTCCTGTTATGTAGTTAGCCTTTATTTAAGCTGTAAAATCAAACAGTCTATTGCTTACTCCTGACTGAAGCCAAGGCCGTGGGACTTGATGTGCATGTGACTCAGTTCTCATCAGCTTGGGAATTTAGAATGCCATAGGCCTTACAGGATCATGTTGTAAATTGCCATTCTGTTATTGACTGAGTGTCCACTTAGTGGTATATTAAAGAGGTAAGTTAGGTCTTTCCTCAGTGGACCAAAGAATGTATAGCCTCTAAATAAAACATAAGAAATTATTCTTGTTTGGAGAAAATATTATCTGTTTTCTGTAGATTAATATGATGAATTCAGTAGCACATTGTTTATAAGGTGTATTTCTGTAATCATAATAAAATGTAGGCAGGAAGTGAGCAGAGATGCTTAAACAACTGAAAAAAAAAAAAAAGGTTTTTCTTGCTAGAATAGTATGAAAAAAGTAAGAATAGAATGTTTAGTTTTGGCTTTGGTGATACCTAAGATAAAACAAGTAGATGCATTACAAACACTCAAGACTATGACAGTGTAGTCAATATTTCTAAAGTGTTGATCATATGGGTATTACTAGCATTTTGCCTTTTATTTAGAAATGCATGATTTTAAGGTACAGGATGGCTTGCATTTTATATAAGCAGTCAGGCAAGAAAAGTATCTCTGTGTACTTTAAATTTACATGAATACACTGTAACATTTCTGTTTAGTGTTATAATTTAGTGTGTGTTTAAAATTATTTCAATTTGACAGAAAAAGTTCAATATGCTTTCTAAGTTAAGAAATTGTGGTTTCATATATGGAACACTTTAAGGGCCATGTGATACAAATTAGCTGAGGAGGGTTCAAAATATTATTAATATTATTATTTATTTATTTTGTAAGTATTCTGCATTATACATTTTTATTTAATGATTAAAAGAAGATGGTGAAATTTTGTGGTGTTTTTACCATGCTAGGCAGCTAAACACCACAATTGCTCTCTCACTCTCCCTCCTTAGATGAGGAGGGGAAGAAGTAAAGTAAAGAACAACTCATGGGTTGAGATAAGGACAATTTAATGAAAGGAAAAGAAATAATTATTAAGGAAAGATTATTATTAACTAAACAATTTAACTAAAGGGAATTAAAAAAGGAAAGGGGAAAAAGGGAGGGGAAAAGAAAACAAATGAACAAACAAAGGCTATGTGGAAGTGCAGAGGAAAGAAATTACTCTCTATGTCCCACAAATGAGCAATGCTTGACCACATCCTTGAAGCAATGCCTCAGTGCATGTAGCCGGTGTTCAGGAGGAGGACCAATGTTTTCATGACAGCCCACCCCTCCCCTCTTCTTCTTTTTTCCACCTTTTATCACTGAGTGTGACATCATATGGTATGGAATATCCCTTTGGTTGGTTTAGGTCAGCTTCCCTGGTGATGTTTCTTTTCTCACATTTCTGCCCACTCCCTAGGAGGGTTAGAGAGAGTCCTGCTGCTGTGCTAGCACTGCTCAGCAGTAGACACAACACTGGTGTGATACCACTGCTATTCTACCCACAAGTGCAGAGCACAGCACTGTATGGGCTGCTGCAGGGAAAGTTAACACCCCAGCCAGACCCAGTACAAATTCTAGAGCGGAAGACACATGAGGAGTGGCTGAGGTCACTAGGCTCGTTCAGCCTGGAAAAGAGGAGGCTGAGGGGTGACCTCATCATGGTCTACAGCTTCCTCAGGCGAGTGGAGGGATGGGCACTGATCTGTTCTCTTTAGTGACCAGTGATAGGAACCACCAAAATGATGTCAAGCTGTAACAGGGGATATCAGGTTGGATATCAGGAAGAAGTTCTTCACCGAGAGGGTTGCTGCACACAGGAATAGCCTCCCCAGGGATGTAGTCATGGGACCAAGCCTGTTGGGGTTTAAGAAGTATTTGGACAGCTTTTAGTCTGAATGGTCTGAATACTCAGACCTATGGTCTGAATTTTGGGTAGACCAGCGTGGTGCCAGGAGTTGGACTAGATGATTCTTATGGGTCCCTTCCAACTCAGGATATTCTATGATTCTATATTTATTTGTAAAGGCTTAGCTGCTTACAGGATTTTTTTTATTATTATTATTATTTTTTTTTGTTTGAAAAATACAAACAATTAAGTTTAGAACTTGGAAGTAACTTGCCTTCACTTGTAAATTTCCACGTAGCTTTTCTCTTGATTTGCTAGTTCCACAAGCCATATGTACAACAACAGAAAAATCACCAAAACTAGAAATAGACAAATATGTTCACTGCAAACATTTCAGCAATTTCAGAAAAACTGTGGATGGTATGTGTCTGAATGCATGGACAAATACTATAAAAGCTATCAATGTATATATATTGCATCCAACCTGCACTGAAAGCCTACTACTTATGCAAAGATAGCAACAATCTCTGCTAGTTTGACTGGCCCCTTTAGAATTTTAAGAATAATAAAGTTGACAGTGGCAGCTACTCAGTTGAGGATGATGTTCTCTCTACTTGTATGTAACTATAGCTAATTATGCTGTCATTGTGAGCTGGTACAGAAATACATTATTTTAGCAGCAAAACCTACTTTTCAAATATTCCACCTGTTCTCCTGCAGACCTGTAGTCTCCAGCCCTGCTGTACAGTCCCATTGCTTATGTGTGGCTTGCTGCCAAACACAAATGTTTCTTCTGACTACAAGAACAAAAACTTAGCCCCTAAAGGACTAACTTGTTCTTTGGCTCTCATTATGTGCAACCACCCTTCACTGCATATAGTATGTCAGCATATCTTCTGTTACAGTGATGTTAGACATATGCAAAATTTTTAATGTAAACTTTTCTCTTAAGTAAAAATACAGATTCAGCAGTACTGAAATATTAGTTTTAAACAACTTATTGGCTTAAAATGATTTCTGATTTTACTTAAGAAAATTTATTTTGTTTTATTAATTTTTTTTAGTTTTGACAAAAATATTTGGAGAACAGATGAAAAACAAGCTCTGGTCATTCAAATAAATAAAAATAAAATACTCCCCATAGTGTAAATTAAAACAAAAAATAAAAAAATCAGTTGAATGCAATAAATTGATTTTATAAAATGAAACTTTTTTTCTTTTTCTTTTTCTTTTTTTTTTTTTTTTTGGACCTTCTGCAATATATTATATTTTCACAAATTTAATTGGGAGCTTTTTATTATTATTTTTTACTTATTTATTTTATTTTTAACAATTATTTCTCTGTTTATTTAAGCTTCCAAAAGTTAACCACTGCCATAAAAAAAAGAAAATTCATTTTGCTCAGCTTTACCTAATTGTGTTACTGAATAATGACTAAGAACAGTCTGTGGTAAAACTTCGCAAGTCAAGCAATTTGCAAATTTAGAGTGAGAGGTTTGATACTATATGATAAAGAGTTGGATTTTTTTTTTGTTAATTTTAGTGTGTTTCTTGGCTTTTTTTGTTTGTATGTTGTATATTTTTATTTTAAATAAAAAAAGATGGTGAGGTGATCCAGGGCTATCAGATCATGTGAGAGATTTTCTCAGAAAAGCAGTCTTACTTACTAAGGAAGCTGTTTATGTCAGATCACCCTTTTTCCTGTGAAAGGAAATTTCATGTTGTTCTCCTAGTGCATGAGTTTTAGAGGACTCCTAGTTTTAGAGGACTTCTAAATTCATCATTACAAAACAGTAAAACAGCTGTAACACCATTATCACTTGCAATGGAAGTAAAACCATAAGTAGAACATGACATTCTCTAGTGATGGTGAATGCAGAGAGCAGATCGGCAGTTCAAAGTTTGAATATGCTGTATTAAAATTCATCTTTTTATCCCTTTCTTCAGTATTCAGATAATGGATAGCTTAGAGCCAAGTTACAGTAAAGGGCATTTGGACTCCTTGACAGTTCACAATTACACTGCAGTAGTGAAGGTAGATTTGAGATCACATTGAAAGTCACCTGCATATATTCAACAACATGCTTGAATCAAAGTGTGTCTAAGGGGAAGTGATCTAATAAGTTTTAAAAGGTGGAGGAAAGGTTTTTAGAAAGAAAGATGAGTCCCCTTCCTAGGAATAAGTGTTTTTATTGACAATTTAAATTATCAGATTTAATGAAAATTTTATATAAGTTTCTGCACAAAGAGCATAAACTTACTAGCTTGTAGGTTGTCCTGAGCTTCATGAAATTCACAGGATCAGCCCAGGGAGGTACATTTTGCTGATGGTTTCTGAAATGCCTTTTAATATTTTTACCACTGACAGAAGCTAGTAAGCTATGGAATGAAACAAGAAAACACAAGTGAGTAACAAACTACTCTAGCCCAAGAAACTGGGGACTAGAGTAAGTAAATAAATGGAAGTAAATACATGGAAGTAAGTAAATAAGTAAGAACTTCATGTGAAAGGTTCAGAATGAAAGAGTGTAAATTTCATTTTAAAGAGACAATTATAAATAAATTTATTTCTCCTCAGAGTTTTCTGCTTGAAGCTGAGGTCATGTCTTTCACCTCTTATTGTTTTTCTTCCAGTATGTTATGCTCATATATTTTGGGGAAATCATTTTCAAAAATATGACCTATAGTAATCATTGCCATCTGATTTGATGATGGCTGTTACAATGCCAGTTAGTTAATGTTATTTTGAAACTTGGAATGGATTTGAAACTACTTGGATGATTGGAAGCTACATTAATTTCAGTTGGAGTAAAATACACTATTAATTAGCACTTCATGATTTCACTGTTAAGCTAGCCTACTATTGGTTTGTTTATTGGTTTGTTTTTGTTATAGGTTTTTTTTTTTTTTTTTTTTTTTTTTTTTTTTCTCCCCTGACTTTATTTCAAGATTCTTATTAGACAATAGTATCTTTCATTCATGGTTCTGAGGCAAATTCTGCTTTTGACATTTGTGAAGGTTACCATTGTCTTTTATTTGATTTGCTTATCTATAGTTACAAATGGACAGTGAGCTTTCATGGGTTCCATATTCAAAAAATCCATTTTCTAATCTTTTATTTTTCAAATTGTCATACCCAGAGACAAATGATGTATTATACTTCAGTCAGAGCCATAATTACTTTGAGTTTTCAAGATTTATGTAGTAGATATCTAATAGAATTGTTTCTCTAACACATCTTCAATTATATTCTGTGGTCATACAGTAGAATTCTAAAGTGTCTATGGAAGCACTGTCTTCTGTATTAGTGTTGTAAAAGACTAAGACTGTGTAAAAGGCTGTTCAAGACACAGACTTCCGGTATTTAGTTTTTTTCTTATTTTATAGATTGATACGGTTTTATATTTCACTTCTACAAATAGATCAAACTAATCAGAAGATAAAAGAAGCAAACTTTGATTTGAGGTGTTGCCTTCTGGGTGTCTAACATGAAGACTAAGTTTTAGGGAGTTGACTTCAGCCCTGTCTTTATGTCCTCGCTCCTAAAGTTTTAGAAAATATGACAGATTTCAAAACAAGCTAAAAATGTTATTTTGTTTTGTTATACATTTGTTTTTTGTAGAGCTACTTTTTGTAATCCATGTAATGGATTTCATGAACATTTTTTGCATAATTGCAAAACTTCATCTTGTGTTGTATCTATTGAGGTGTTCAGCTGAGTGATAGCTAGATTTTGAAATATTTCTTATGGATATAATTGGACTCAGAAATGTGTAGCCAAAGCTATTGGAAAGTCTATCTACCTGCAAACTGAAATCTAAAATTATTTATTTCATATTTTTTTTCAGTGAGTAACTTGTACAAATAATAATAATAATAATAATAATAATAATAATAATAATAATAATCATCATCATCACACATGAAAAAATAAGAACCACATCTGCATTCATGATACAAGTATTTTTTTGGGAAGACAAGCAATTAGAAACTTGGAATGTATACTTTAATTTTGGAGATAAGCTGTAAGAAAAAATAAAACAAGAGGAGACTTATCAATGATAAATCTTGAAAGTTTCATTCTGCAAATGTAACTCAAATATAGAACTTAGAATGCAGGTACACTTGACTTGAGTAGAAGACACAAAAGGTCTGATTTCTTTTTCAAAAACTCCCTGCTAGATATATGATTTTACTTTTTACCTTAAATTTAGAGAAAAAAAAAAAAAAAAAAAAACTGTTGGATTTTTGTAATAAGCTCTCCGTAGTATGACAGAAAATATGATTATACTATTGGATTTTAGACTTTAAACTTTGTGATGAGGAATTAATTTTGTTAAAAATGATTTTGCTCAGTAGGACCTTGATTCTTCATTTACAAGCTCTAGCTATTACTACAATACAAAAAACAAAGAAACAAATAAAAAAACCCAACAACAACAAAAGTCATAAAACTTCTTCTAATGCTCTTTCATATTTTTTATAAAGGAAAACATAACATAGTAAAACAAGTTTATTCATTTTGGAATGTTGTTCAGTGGAAAAAATATTATTTTAAAATTAAAAGCTTTCTACACTATATTCTATTTAGCATTTTTTCCTTATTGTCTGCATATACTATACATTGAGGAGATTAAATGTCATCTGAAATCAGTGTTTTAAAAGGCTGCCTGGTGTTTCAAGATATTGCTTCCCTATGGAAAACAAACTAATACTCTCAAAACCAATTAAATTTATGACCTTGTTGTTGAAAAGATTTTTAAAAAGCTTTAAATGCTTTGCCTTTGCTTACAGATTTTTCATTTAGGACTGGGAAAATTGTGGTTGGTGCAACAATACCAAGTTCACTTATAGTAAACTTGCAGTGAGATTAATTTACATATTAAAACATATCGATGCATATGTCTGCATATAAATGTCTACATGTGAGCTACATGGCTTTTGCTTCAGTTTTGCTCCTCTATGCTAGTAGTGTTTAATTTGAAGTCTAGCTCATCAGGTGAAACTGCTGGTGTTGTTGGTAAAAAAGAGAACTGTAGGAATGAAAAGAATGTTTATGTTAAAGATTAGGTATTTAGTGAGTTTATGAAATTCTGTGATGAGCAACAGCTCAATAACTAGAAGTCTTTGCATCATAATTTAATGTTGAATCTTTCAAACAATAATTACAGTCTGTTTTGAATAAGTCTACCTTACGTCTTTTTCTTGGATTGTAAGACTGCCATTTTGCTAGGTAGCATTCTGAATATTTAAATAGAAATTATATTAAGAATGATTTCAAGTATTTTACATCATATTATGTTTTGTTATTCAGAATTTATCTATACATTTCTTCTGGTTTCATTCTTATCTGATCTTTAGTACATATTTTAAAAATGTGACAGTAGGAGTACATAAAAATGTCACTAGTTGATCAGATCCAAAGCTTGTCTTAAGGTCTTCCTCCAGTCCAAGCTGCTATTTGGTGTTTTGGAAAGGAATGGCAACAATCTAGTAGAAACAGAAAAAATATACTTAGTTATACTAAATCACAGTTATACTAAATCCCAGGTTCTGTCAATCAGCAAGTTAAGGATTTCTTGAGACAGATGTTCTCCTTCAAGAGTATGTGAAATGGTCATTGATGGTTCTTCAGATTTGTCTAATCTTTCTCTTAGGATCTTACTGTGAGATATGTTCATCTGATTCGTGTCAGTATGGAACAGTACTAGGGCCGCATGGTATGATGAATGTGGCCTTCCGTCTTATAGACCCTTGTATAACTACAAGTCTAAGAAAAACAGAGTGGTTAATGTATATAATTCTTGTATCTTGCAAAGGAATGTTTTAGCAATTCGTGTCAATGGAGAGCTTGAAGGGAAATGTATTTGTAGGTTTTTCCTGGAAGTCTCTGATATCTGGGGGGGTTCAGAATAACTGCTAACTATTATGACTATTGCATGGGACACTATGCAAGTCTCTGATATCTGGCCAGGAGATTAAGGAGATGGGGAGAGCTGAAGAACAATTAAAAGACAAAGCTTCCAGGGGATGTTGCACAAGTCTCTGACATACAGCCAAGTTGGACAAAGGAGAAGGACAAGAGGGAGGAAGACTATGAGCCTTCAGCACAAGAGATCCCCAGAGACTCCCAGAGGGACCACCAGAGACTGATACGCATGCTCCAGTAGGAGGGTTTGGATTCTGGATTATAATAATTATAATAATCCTGTTTTTATATGTTTTTTATATAATTATAATAACCCTGGTTTTTTTTTTTAGAAGTAGTAATGAATATGTATCAGCCTAGGAGCATAAAAATCAGCTGCTTGATGTAACTGGTGTGCGTCTTGGTGGAGCAGAGACTCCTGGCGCACCCAGCACTGTTTGCTTACCTCAATTCCTTTAATAAATTGTAAACTTTGATTATAGTCCCATTTTGAAGACTGAGCCATTTATTACATTACTATTAAGGCAGAAAAAATATTATTTTGTTCAGTGTATGCTCTTCTATAAGTTTTCTTAGGATGTGAACTTCAGTCAGATTTGACAGATCAACAAAAAGCCCATAGATTTATTTATTTATTTTTTAATATTCAATTTATAACGTATTATGGCTCTACATTTTCCTTGCATTCACTGAAGCCTAGGAAATGAAGTTAAGCAGCTTTCAGAATCCTAGTGGATTTTCAGTTAAATAAGTGTATGAAGACAAACTGTTGTCAAGGCCTAAAAGGCTAAGAATAAAATAACAAAAAAATCATATCTCATGAGATCCAATCTAAGTGGAGACAGCACTCTACAAATTGTAACCTTCTGTCATGTTTTAGTCAAAGACTAAATTCAAAATATTTCTCTGCTTTTCATTAGTATTACTGGTTGTTTTTAAAAAATGAAATAAATAAGTGAATATCCTTGACTGTGGTGTTATCATCTTTTAAGCAACCTAGAGGACAGATAAATTGAAGAAAATACAAGTGAAAACTAAGGAAAAGTATCTCAAGAAACAATATGAAAATGATCATGAAAAGATATGCTTACCTTTTCTGGATACCAGTCTTCATTCCAAAATAATTCTAATAATTTCCACTTTTAGTTTTAAAATAAAAAGGCAACTTACCTATTATATCTAAATAATAAAATGACATTCACACAAATAAATTATTTTATTGTTTTTCTCTTTGACTTGCAAGGGAAAATAATGATAAAAAGATGATTGTCATCAATTGCTAGTTTTTGTCATAGATGAAACTGATGATTCTAGGTTGCAAATGCTTTGAATCGAAAAGTAAATAGGATATTGACTTCTTGTCACTGGATGGGTGACAGGTACCTTCCATAATGAAAGTCAGTTGTGCTTCTCTAAAGGTCAAATTCCCATCTTCTGCTCAGTTCGTAGTCCTTTATTTATTATTATTTTTTTTTACTGAAATGTAACTATAGATGTTTTGTTTGAGAAACTTTTCTGCTTTTAACAGTTCTCAAGGTCTCCTGAGCAATCTAGCTAAGACAAAGTAAGCCAATATAATTAAACTGGACATCGCTCTTTCATTGACAGTGAATGACAGTGTTAAAAATTACATGTTAAAAACCCAGATGATTTGGTGTCATCTGTGTTTGCATCACAGTCTGATCTATTAGTTGGCATGGAGGTAAGCTTTTCAGTCAGTTATACATAGGAAAGAAGCATTAGTATTATCACTGTACTAAGAATCTGACATATTGCCACCCTAGCAGTGTGTGAGCAAACAATATTCTGTCATGAAAAGCAAGTACACCTGAGAAATGGGTTGTGTTTTAACTGGAATAACTATCAGAGTGGAGGAAGATGGGGACAAAAATTTCACCTGAACTTAGTGGGTTGATAAAAATAGGTCTGATTTGTCTTCAGGTTGGGAGAGAGATTGTGGCAATTTAAAGTGGATACACAATTTCCATTATCATCAAAATGTGAGCTCCATGACTTAAAAATATAAAGCATCAAGAAACACTTATGAATGTTATAATTTTAGATTATTTGTGATTTAGGAATCTATTGCATTTCTAGCTAGAGAGATAAAAGAATCTAAGTGACTCTAGAATAGCAAGTAATAATTAGCTAGAAAACTGTTCTTCAGCACATAGGCTTTGTCTTTGTTTCTGAACATACAAAAAAATACTTTAGAGTGCTGCATACATAAATGGAGATATAAAGCATTAGGGATAATGTGATGAATTTGAAAAATGAGATACACTCTTTGCCTTCCCTTATTGCTTAACTGTTATCCTATTGCTTTGCTTCACTCCCCTTGCCAAATAGTAAGATGGACAAAGTTACATATCAGTTGATTTTCTGTTTGTCAGGACAGATGTCTTGAGAACAGGAAACATTGTAGTGCTCAAGGTGTTGCAGTATCATGAGACAGTTAACATTAAAGGTGTCAGAAGTATTGAAGAACATGCTTTTCATAGTTGTTCCAAAGAAAAGAGGAGAAGAGCATGGAAGAATCATCTTTGTTTCTACTAATTTTGATTTAAGTCAGTGACATCCCAAATCAAAAATGTTAATTGCAATTCATCCTGTCAGCCCTAGTAATATAGATATATATTTATATTTGTTTGATATCTACAATTATGAGTTTATCTACAGCTACTACAATTATAGTTTTAATCTATCTTTTGCCACAAAACAGTAGATTTGTGTGTTTCTAATTTGAAAATAGATTTGTCTACAAAATACAATGCTTTTGCCTCCTAGTTGTTGGTAGATGTGGCTAAGCTCTAGTGATAGCATTTACTATGTCACAGGATGAAACAGGGATGTTCAGGGCTGATTGTCCAGATCAATCACCATGTATGAAGTACTGAGATGTGAAGGAGATTAATAGAACCAGATCAAAAACAAAAAAAGGAATTTTATTGACTTTGTTCAGCTAAGCACTGCACAGCTGTTTGCTCAGTCCCTGAACACACAGCAGGATTGGGGAGGGAATTGGGGAAAAAAAAAGGGAAAACTCATGGATTGTGATAATGACAGTTTAATAGGATAGAAAATGAAAGGAAAATAATATTTATTATTATGATAAAGGAATATAAAAAGCAAGTGGTGCAGAATGCAATTGCTCACCACGTACTGACTGATGTTCAGCCAGACCCCAAGCAGTGGCACTCGCCCCTTGGCCAGCTGCACCTCGTTTTATTGTTCTTCATGACATCATGTTGTGTGGGATATTCCTTCAGCCAGTTCGGGTCAGCTGTCCTGGCAGTGTCACTTGTGCATCCCCAGCTTCCACGCTGGCAAGGCAGCATGAGAAGCTGAAAACTCCTTGGTATGGCGTAAACACTGCTCAGCTAAGTCGTTAACATAGCACCAGACCAGCTACTAGCAAGAAAATCAACACTGTCCCAGATGAAACCAGGGCAATATTCACACCTTATTCTATACCATGTATGCCCTGTGCAGGTCCCACACTTTCCAATAAATCCCAATTAGTGAGAACCTCTCCTGTCTTTTGATATACCCACACACAGATTTCATTCCCTTAGTCTATAGGCCATCCCTTTAAAATGCATCTTGATTTCATTTAGTCCATGACTTTGAGCTCAATCTGTCATAACAGTCCTTTAGGGCAGGAGAGATGGAGTGTGGTGTTGGATTGTTTCATGCTGAATCTATTCTGGTTCCATCAGTGCTTGTCTGGTTCTATCACTGCTGCACTTTGCTCAGTTATGTCAAAATTAATTTTTGATTAATCTGAATGATTCTTACTGTAATACCACTGAAATGTCATATAGCAATCATAGAAATGATGATATATGATATTATAAAATAATTAAGAAAATACAATTCAAATCATCAGTTATTCTCACCCAACATTAAAATTGTTTGAGGTATGCATCAGACTTTCCCATTACCCACCAAGTGTATCCTGGTACTTGAGCAAAAGTAATCCCACAGATGGGTTTGTCTTTTCCTGAGTAAGGAATATAACCCAAGCTGTCTTCCCCAGAATGTTCTTTATGTGCATTAATAGGGAGTTTATCCCCTTCTACAGTACATAAAAGATTTGATTGTGCAAGGTCAACCAATTGGCAGATCCTCTAGTACTGATTAACCAGGTGACTTTTGCTAAATTTATGTCCCAATGTTTGGGTATCCCAAAAGTTTAGAGTCATTGGACCTCTTGGGAAAGTTTCTCTACAGCTGAGACTCAGACCCATAGGGAAAAAGAGAGGCATTCTTTATTCTGCCAGAGCTGGCTAGTCAATTTATCCACCATGACTTCCTCTCGGTCTTTGCAGGTCATTACTACCAATGAGTTGGTATAGTGGTGCACTCCATACACACTTAGGTGTATGGAGTGTGTACGGAGTGCACAGGTGTCATCTGTTCTTGACTTCCTCTGCATCTTTGGATAGCTGTTTGTTCTCTAGGTCATCATAAATCAAATCCAGCACAGCTAATTCCCTCAGGTACAAATTTAGCTGCAGGGCTTGACTTCAAGGTTGGAGTAGCCACAGAGCTTGTTTCAGGATTAGAGTAGCTGCAAGTGCTGTCACAGGGGTTGGATCGGATTCAGAGATATTTTCCTTCTGCTAGAGGTGCTGAATAGTATTGAATAGTGTTCAATAATGCAGGTCACACCCCAGCACAGTGCGTCAAGCTGTAAATTTCTGGCATTGCCTGGATCAGGGCATAACTTTTTAAATTATTCTGTAAGTTTTTTAGGATTCTTCATTTCTTCTGGGAAAAAATTGAAAACCCTCAGAGTTGATAATCATGATAAATACCTTTCCATATCCCCCCACACACATTGCCATCCACAACCATCATGACTCAGGGCAACTCTCTGGGTGTATTTTTAAATAGTTATCTGACCATAGATTAAACTGGAAACACTTGTAGGAGATATAGCAATAAGATCGTGCTAATTTGAACATTCCAAGAATGTCCAGTTTTCAAAAACTATTTTAACTCACCTGGAGTAAAGAGTGTACTTGTTAGTAGTTTCCATAGTAAGGTTCCTGAAGTGCAAAAGTGAAGGTCATACTGAGTACAGATACTGGATTAAGTTTATGGCTGGGGTTATACGAGCACATGGAATATACAAACTGGCAAAACCATAAAGAAACAGACCAGTCCTCAGAGGTGATAAAAAAAAAAAAAAAAGAAAGAAATTAAGAAAAACAACCTCAAAAAAAGATGAAACCACATTGCGAATGACAAAATCGACAATAACCAGCAACTATTACACTAATAGAGTGTTTATGACAAATCTCATTTTAACATGCTCTGGTCAGATCTGTCATTGTCACAACACTTTGTGTCCAAAATTGGGCACCAAAGGACTGTTGTGGTTTAACCTGGCAGGCAGCTAAGGACGACACAGCCATTCACTCACTCACCCCACCCACTGGGATGAGGGAGAGAATTGGAAAAAAAAAAGGCACAATTCACAGGTTGAGATAAAGACAGTTTAATGAAACAGAAAAGGAGGGGAAAATAATAATAATGATAATAACAATATATATATGTATACACAAAAGAGGTGATGCACAATGCAATTGTTAACTGGTTTCCTAAGAATGGTTCTTACATGTATGTCTTTTTTACCAGTGTATTGTTCTAAGCCATCTGGGACAGAGTTCAAAATTTATTCTTCACAATTATAATGAAAGCTGAACTTTAAAAATGTGTTGCCACTACGTTCTTTCCTTGCAATTATTGTTATTAAAATAAGCTCAAGGTGCAGTGTGTTATATTTCATCATTGCTGTAATCTTTATTATAAGAACGGAGTAGTGCAATTTTATTAAGTATTAAGGTATAGCAAATACTGTGGTCTAATGTACCTAATCACGTGTTTAGTTGTTCATATTTAGATAAGCTATGCATTCTACAGCCATCATTAGGTACATTTGCTTTGCAAAATGCATGAGGTATTAATTTCATTCCCTTTGTAAAGGATATAAGAACACAGCATGTCACAACGAGAATCTGTCCACATAAACTAACAGTCCTCAAGTCTCATCTTTTCTAAAGGTTTTGGTTTCACTACATTCTTGATTTATACTTCCCTCTTTTACAAATCAATCAATAAATAAAATTGTTGGAGCAACCCAGTTCTGCTCTGAAGTCATCTTCAGAGAATGGGAAACCATGATCAGACTCGATCTGAACTTACTGTTCGTATTGAACACGAGGGATAGGTTACTTCTCCCTCTCTCAGGTTCTCCTCCTTTCCCATTTCTCCAGAAAACTGTCATTCTAATCACTATAATCTCATCGTTGTTAGACTTAAGATCAGTGGATGCAGTTAGTCTTTATATAAATGTATATATATATATATAAAACTATGCGTGTATGTGTATATTTAACAACTGGATGTATCAGTACAGGCTGGGGGATGACCTGCTGGAGAGGAGTTCTGAGGAGAAGAACCTGGGGGTCCTGGTGGATGACAGGTTGACCATGAGCCAGCAGTATGCCCTTGTGGCCAAGAGGGCCAATGGGATCTTGGTGTGCATTAAAGAGAGCATGGCCAGCAGCTCAAGGGAGGTGATCCTCCCCCTCTACTCTGCCCTGGTCAGGCCTCACCTGGAGTACTGTGTCCAGTTCTGGGTTCCCTGGTACAAAAAAGACAGGGATCTCCTGGAAAGAGCCCAGCAGAGGGCCACAAAGATGATACGGGGCCTGGAGCATCTTCCCTATGAAGAAAGGCTGAGAGACCTGAGTCTGTCCAGCCTGGAGAAAAGACTGAGAGGGGATCTCATCAATGTGTATAAATACCTGACGCATGGGAGACAGAGGGATTTGGCCAACCTCTTTTCAGTGGTTTGTGGGGACAGGACAAGGGGTAATGGCCACAAGGTAGAGAACAGGAAGTTCTGCACGAACATGAGAAAGTTCTGCACAAACATGAGAAAGAACTTCTTCATGGTGATAGTGACGGACCACTGGAACAGGCTGCCCAGGGAGGCTGTGGAGTCTCCTTCTCTGGAGATATTCAAGGGCCATCTGGATGCCTACCTGGGCAACCTGCTCTAGGGAACCTGCTTTGGCCGGGGGTTGGACCCAATGATCTTTCGAGGTCCCTTCCAAGCCCTTCAATTCTGTAATTCTGTCATATATATCACAGAATCACAGAATTTCTAGGTTGGAAGAGACCTCAAGATCATCAAGTCCAACCTCTGACCTAACACTAACAAGTCCTCCACTAAACCATATCACTAAGCTCTACATCTAAGCGTCTTTTAAAGACCTCCAGGGATGGTGACTCCACCACTTCCCTGGGCAGCCCGTTCCAATGCCTAACAACCCTTTTGGTAAAGAAGTTCTTCCTAACATCCAACCTAAAACTCCCCTGGTGCAACTTTAGCCCATTCCCCCTCGTCCTGTCACCAGGCACGTGGGAGAGCAGGCCAACCCCCACCTTGCTACAGCCTCCTTTAAGGTACCTGTAGATAGCGATAAGGTTGCCCCTGAGCCTCGTCTTCTCCAGGCTGACCAAGCCCAGCTCCCTCAGCCGCTCCTCATAAGACTTGTTCTCCAGAAAAATAAATGTATTATTCTCCTTTATCTTCTATATGCTGTTCTTTTTGTCCATCAGTACCTCTAGACATAGTTTATGATACTTTTTTCCTAAAAAAAATAAAAATAAAAATAAAAAATGGAATTAAGCTTTGTGTGTGTGTGTATGTGTGTGCATCTATGTGTGTGTGTGATTGACACAGAGACAGGGAGGATCTGGCATCTCTTCTGGATCTGAATTAAAAAACAGAATAGAAGCTTTAGAATTAATAGATTCAGAATTAACAGAACAGAATAGAAGCTTTAGAATTTTTTTATTTGGTAGGTGATAGAAATTTTTTTTGGTAGATGTTTCCTTTAGTATACCTTGATGGACCATGACCATGACCACAATCATTACTTCTTTTTATTTATTTATTTATTTATTTATTTATTTTTAATATCTCTTTTGATTGTATTATCCCTTCTTCTCTCTTCCCGCATGACTCTGCCTTTTTTTACACCCTTTTTGGTTCCTTTCAGCCACTCATGGTAACTATTGTATCTCTGTCAAACATTCATTTAGTTTATAGTTCTACTTTGTCTTATTCACCTTCCCTCTACAGTCACAGAAGGATATCATGCACACCTTATGCAAGGCCAAAGCTGAACATTTTCTAAAACTCTTCCTAATTTTCACCATATTGCTTGCTTTGACATATGTTGCCAAGATGACTTATCTTCAGTTACTATTATTAACGGGGACTGTGGTCCCCATTAGTAGCTCAGAAGTTATCCTGATTACCAGTGTAAGCATTTTAAAGGCTTAATAGAAAAATATTCTTTCACATTTATTTAATTCCATTGATTTTTAACTGTCTTGTGGAAGACCAAATGAAAGGAGGATTTGGGCAACTATTTTCATATACAATTTATAACTCCTTATAAATATATTTCCAAGTGAGTGAATTTTAACTATATATTTTGATTGCTTATTTTTATTTATTTACTGTATTCATTTGCCACCAAGTATGGTAACAGAACTAATCTTACATTTATCAAGGAAAGACTCATGGGATGCAAGCAATATGCCAACCTCAGGTTATATTTGAACAAGAAGCAAAACTACTGTCAAATTTTCATGAATTATATGACAATAATATTTTGCTTAGTAACTATTCTGTACAAACTGAAAAAGATAGATCAACTGTTCTGAAACTGCAATGATAAACCCATAAACAATCTGTGCAATCAAAAGAAGACACAGACAAATGTTGAACAAAGCAAGTAAAATACTGCAATCTGTCTGTGATATTTCTTATTAAGTAGATAGATAATTTGGGGGGATTTCTCACACCTTCCTTTCTCACAAGTCTTGCACTGTCAATATTCTATCAGCAAAATAACAGCTATGTCTGTTATGTAACACTTAATCATATCTGAGATTATTTAAATATCTAAAGTTTGATTGGATCTTACCTTCTCTTTCTGTACCTTAGGGTACTTTCTTATCATCCCTTCATCTTAGTTAAGTGGCTTTCAGTCTTTCTTGCAACTATTTCTACTACACCTGTTATGTTGGTAAATTCATTAAAGCTTGTGAATTGTTTTGGTAACATGATAATGGCGGACAGTATCAGATACACAGCAACAATAGTTGTTTTCTGTATATTCAGCTCTGCCATTCATTTCTGTCTTTGTGCTTTGGCTTATCCTGGTTTTTAGACCAGAGGAATTTCTACCTCTCTTAACTTTTTGGGTGCATTTTCTCTCTTGTTTGAAGATGTAATACAAGAGTTGAAAAGGACTGAAGTTTCCATATTCATAGTGATACCCATCAAGCTGGATAGTAGGAAGTTATTTCAGAACTCTGTTTAAAAAGTTCACTTAGAAGCCACAAGAATTGAAGACAATCATACCTCTGTTGAAGAATTTTTGAAACAGCAAGGAGGCCATGACTTGCTGCACCTGAGCAAACCAAGCTACCAAGACGACTACAAGAAGTTCCCATGACAATGTTCCCACATTGACCGCTGAGGAATTCAGAAAAATATTGTTGCCAGCAGCTGGCTTCAAGGATGAGATCTACGTGACTGCTAATCACAAGGGGGTTGTTTTCTTGCAGGTGGGGTTGTTTTCTTCTAGTTGTTTGTCTGAGTGCTTTTGACCAATAATCTTGTGTGAAACACTGTCCGCCCCTGTTAAGTTCACTATGTAAGTTAGGCTATCCGGACAATAAAGTTGAACTATGCTTTTCCACTCATATTGAGTCGGCTGCATTTGTTCCGTCTGCCACGCTCTTACACATGTAGCAACTAAAAGTGAGGGATAAACTATATGAACACAACTGATCATGGCAAGAAAAAAGGTATGTAGTCTCCACTGCCATGAAATGGCACAAGTGGTGTCCCCCAGGGCTCAGTACCAAGGCCGGTTCTCTTCATTATCATTTTATTAATTATTTGGATGAGGGGATCTAGTGCATCCTCAGTAAGTTTGCGGATTACACTAAGTTAGAGGTGATTGTTGATCTGCTTGAGGGTAAGAAGGCTCTGCAGAGGTATATGAACAGGCTGGATTAGTGCGCAGAGACCAACTGTATGAGGTTCAACAAGGCTAAGTGCTGGGACCTGCACTTGGGACACAACAACAAAATACAACATTACAGGCTGGGAGAGGAGTGGCTGGAAAGCTACATGGTGGAAAGGGCTCTGGGGGTATTGGTGTGTAGCCAGCTGAATATGTACCAGCAATATGCTCAGGTGGCCAAGAAGACCAGCAGCATCCTGGGTTGTATTGGAAATAGGGTGGCCAGTAGGACTAGGGAAGTGATTATCTCCCTTGATTCAGCTCTGGTGAGCAAACCAGAGGCCGCACCTCTAATACTGTGTTCAGTGTTGGGCCCCTTGCTACAAGAAGGACATCGAGGTGATGGAGCATGTCCAAAGAAGAGCAACGAAGCTGGTGAAGGGTTAGAGAACAAGTGTTATGAGGAACAGCTGAGGGAACTGGAATTTTTCAGCCTAGAGAAAAGGAAGCTCAGGGGAGACCTCATTGTGCTGTCTAATCACCATAAAGGAGGCTGTAATGAGGTGGGGATTGGTCTCTTCTCCCGAGAACCAAATGATGAGACAAGAGGAAATGGTCTTAAGTTGTGCGAGGGGATGTTTAGGTTAGATATTAAGAAAAATTTATTCAGTGAAAGGTTTGTGAGAACAGTTCTGCCCAGGGAAGTAGTTGAGTCACTATCGCTGAAAGGTGTTCAAAAGATATGTAGATGTGGTGTTTAGGGACATAGTTTCATGGTAGACTTGGCAGTGTTAGGTTAATGGTTGGATGTGATGATCTTAGAGTTCTTCTCCAACCTGAATTATTATATAATGCTATGATTCTTTGAATTGTGGGGTCATGAAGCAGGGGTTACTGGCGTACTTTCTCTTTGGCAGACGTTTTTGTGATGTGCACATTATGAGTAATCCATTAATTTATATTACTATACTCATGTATGTGGAATTCCTCTTTCCCTATCCAAAAAGTACACAAGAAAATTGTTTCCAAGGTTCCTTCAGAGAATAATCTATAAATGAATATACATTAGTGCCTGCTAAGAGCAAGTACTTTCTTTATCCACATATTTTTTTCCTTTTGAGTTGTTTATTTTCTATGTTCCATCCCCTATCCTGCTTCTTCTTTGTTGACATTAAAATCTTGGTGTCTCAATCTTCCTGACACCCTACCCTCCCCACCCTACCCGATTCCCCCATTATGACGTGAGCAGTTCTGGTCCTTGTAGTGGCTTCCATTTTTCCTTGTATCATTCTGTTCCTCACTGTCTATAAAATTCCTTTATCTTCTTTCCCTTATTCCATAACTTGGATTTGCTATTTCACTTATTTTCTAAACACTTGGCATGCTCTGTCTTTCTTTTGTCTCACCTTGTCTTTCCTTGTTGTGGTTTAACTCGGCTGGCAGCTAAGCACCACACAGCTGTTTGCTCCCCCTCCCCCTCCCTTTCTGGGATGGGAGAGAGAATCAGGAAAATGAAGCCTGTGGGTTGAGACAGAGCTAGTTTATTAAGACAGGAAAAAAAAAAAAAAATGATAATAGTACTGCTACTACTAATGTGTATGGAATAAGTGATGCACAATGCAATTGCTCACTACCCGCTGACCGATGCCCAGCTTATCGCCGAGCAGACGGCCCCCCCATCCCAGCTAGCTACCCCTATCTACTGTTTAGCATGACATCAGAGGGTATGGCCCTTTGGCCAGTTTGGGTCACCTGTCCTGGGTCTGTCCCCTCCCAGCTCCTGCTGCACCCCTAGCCTGCCCACTGGCAGGACAGATCGAGAAGTTGAAAAGTCCTTGGCTTAGTGTAAGCACTGCTCTGCAACAATTAAAACATCGGTGTGTTATCAACATTCTTCTCATCCTAAATACAAAACATAGCACCCTACCAGCTCCTAGGAGGAAAATTAACTCTATCCTAGCTGAAACGAGGACACTTGTCTACTTTGCCTTTTTTTTTTTTTTTTTTTTCAGTTTGTGATTCCCTTAGGTATCCACCTATAAAATACTTTCTCTCTTCTTTTCTTATTTTTTTTTTCTCCTGTTTTTCTGCTTTAATATTTCTTTGATTTTTTTTTCTTAGATTTTTTCTTAGATTTTCCTTTAGTATGTAAAATCTTTGGTCTTTTTCAATCTGGCTTTGTTCTGGTTATTCTCATGAGAGAGCCCTCACTAGTTATTTATTACTTGCTTGTGGCTTAACCCAAAAGTCATACTTAATTCTTATCTCACTTGACTTATTAAATGTTTTTGACATGGTGGATCATTCTTGTCCTTCATTGCCTCACCCCAATTTATGGATTTTCTGACTAGGAATTCTCAGGCACATTCATCATCTCAGACTGTGTGGTTTTATTTTCCCTTATAGACCCAATTATCTGTTATTGTTCTCACTTCTCATTTTAATTTCTATTCAGAAACATTTCTACTTATTATAATTTCTTTTAAAATGAAAGTTGTTTTTTTTTTTTTTTTCTCAAACTTATGAAACACGTATTCATTGGTGAATAAGTCTGATGCATAAAGTCCAAAGGTCTATTGAATTCCGATGTTACTGCTTTATAGGTTAATGTTCTGACAACCTGATATATTTTTGGCATATCAAAAGGGCATATAAGAATGTTTGCAAAGCTTACATTTACTGCAATAAATTGAGTGTGAAAACTCAGATTTATTCATTCATATAGACATATACACTTTATTCATATCATCAAGACTGTGCAATAAGTGTATTTAATTTTAGGCTTAGGTACATAGCAGCACATAGGTAAACACTTGCAACTCAGAACAGATTTAGTAAAAAAAAAAAAAAAGAGGGCCCTTCATTGTTCCTTAATTATGATTCTTTCCTCCTCTGACAATTAAAAAAATATGTTTATTTTTTTTCAAATTCTAACAGATTAGATATTCTTTCCAACAGGTGAAAATACATCTGAAGTATAACTTTAAAAAACATTATTTATCACAAATAAACACACTGAATGCCAAAAATTTGCAAATGTATATTCTTATATCTCATTTTTTCCTCTGAATGCTGTTTCATTTGGACTCTAAATTTTTATGTCAAGGTCCATATCAGTGCCACAAGAGTTTCTTAGTAGTATACTGCAGTTTAATTAAGCCCCTAGCTCCATTCCCAAGTCTTAGACAGAAAGAATTTGAAATATATAAGAATATTGTACCTCTACAAGTTTAATTATTACAGTATTGATTTTCCCAGTATCTGGGAAAATCACACAGAGTTGTGATGCTACTTTTCCCTCAGCAGATCCTGTTTTCCCTCTGTCCCTCTAATGTTTCACTTGGTGACTTTGATCCCAAAGATGTGATATTTTTAATCATGCTGAGTAGTCTTCCATTGCACATTAAGATCTTCAGTGATTAAGAAAGTGAATAGTTTGGAATAAGACATTTACAGTGTCTCTCAATTATATAAATTGTAATCCAGGACAATTCACGCTCGGAAAACTTTTTTTTTTTTTTTTTAATTTATTTAAGTTGATCTTACACAATAATCAGAACACCATTTGTTTATTATAGCCATGTATAGTCAGGCATATGTATTATAGCCATGTATAGTCAGGCAATAAAATGCTACACCATTTCAGTTCTGAATACAACTAAATGTGTAAAATCAAAATCTGAACATCAAATTCCAAGTTATAGTTTCACCTTTTTTGGAGAAGGGAAGTAATAGGTTTGGTCACATCTCATAGAGGTGTTTGTTTGTTCTCTCTTTTTTTTTTTTTTTTTTTTTTTTTAATAACCAACGTCTATTTTAAAAGACAACTTTCAGTGATTAAAGCTTTAGAAAAAGTTGTGTTGTCATATATGAAACTATATATGACAAATACATCCCACGATGTTTCAGAAATGAGTCCCGTTGTCTGACTCAGTTCTTTATGGGGTGCCATGTTGCTATATGACTTACTTTTCAAGGCTCAGGATAGTTTTCTGGGTGGTGGTGTGGGGCACGGGATGTATTTCCAGCCATACAGTTGTTGCTTTCACCAGTGTAAGCCAATGACACTTAGTGTATCTGTAGGAGTGTGATATAATCAATTTGCCAGGCCTCCCTGTATTGATATTTCAGTCATCATCCTCCATACCAGAGAGGCTTTAACCAATTGGCTTGCTTGATTGCAGCACATTTCAAATTCATGGATCACCTGTGCAATATTGTCCGTGGCCAAGTTCACCACTTGATCGGGAGCCCATCTGTATGTAGCATCTCTTCTTTGATGGCCTGAAGTGTCATAATTCCACTGAGCTAAAAATAATTTACCCTTATGTTGCCAGTCCAGATACACCTGAGCCACTTCAGTCTTAGCAGTCTGATCCACCTGATGGTTGTTTTGTTGTTCTTCAGTGGCCTAGCTCCTGGGTACATGAGCATCTACATGAAATATTTTACAACCAACTTCTCTACGGAGGTAGCAATATCTTTCCACAATGTGTCAGATTTCACAGGTGGCTCAGATAGGTTTGCCTCTGTGCTACCAGTTGCTCTTCTTCCTTTGGGACTTGCCACTGTCCAGAGCTGAGCTGATAAGCGATGTTGTTTGCACCTCAGTGAGAACAAAGTTAAGAAAAAAAACTGTTGCACAGCAGCAGCTGGGAGAGCAAGGAGTGAGAAACAGCCTTGCAGACCCCAAGGTCAGTGCAGAAGGAGGGCAGGAGGTGCTCCAGACATGCAGCAGAAGTTCCTCTGCAGACTGTGAAGAGGCCCCTGGTGGAGCATGCTGTCCCCTTGCAGCCCATGGGTCTCACGGTGGAGCAGATCTTCATGCTGCAGCCCGTGGAGAAACCCATGGTGGAGCAGGTAGGTCTGAACTGAAGGAAACTGTGACTCATGGAGTGCCCCTGCCGGAGCAGGCCTCAGGCCAGAGCTGCAGCCTGTGGAGAGGAACCCACGCAGGAGCAGCAGATCTGGGGGGAGCTGCCACCCATGGAGGATCCACACTGGAGCAGTTCTTGAAAAGCTGCAGCCTGTGGGAAGTCTACGTAGAATCAGTTCAGGAAGGATGGCATCCCGTGGGAGGAAACCCATGCTGGTGCAGGGGAAGAGAGTCACCATGAAGGAGTGGCAGAAACAAAGTGTTAGATACTGACCACAACCCCCATTCCCCTGTTTCCCTCTTCCCCTCTGCCACTTGGCTCCCCAAGGAGGTGGAAGAGGGTAGATGGAAGATGGAAGGTGTCTTTAGTTTTTTTATTTGTTTGTTTGTTTGTTTTGTTTTGTTTTGTTTTGTTTCCCACTGGTTTACCTTGTTACTAATAGGTAATAAATGTTATTAATCTCCCTACACTGAGTCTGTTTTTCCCGTGACGATAATTGCCGAGTGATTTCTCTGTCCTTGTCTCAACTCTTGAGACCTTTCCTTGGTATTTTTTCCCATTTTCTTTGAGAGAGCAGTTGTGTTGGAGTTTGGCTGCCCATCTGAGTAAAACCACCACACTCGTGCATCTTCCCTTCTAGACCTTTCACAATCTTATGTTGCTTTCCATTGGGCAATCTCAAATGATTTCATGTACTTATATTTTGACATCCAAAACTGTACTCTGTACTCAAGGCGAGGCCACACCTGCACAGAGTACAGTGGGACAATCCCTTTCCTTGACTGACCGGCAATGCTGTGTTTGATGCACCCAGTTATATGTTTAGCTCTTTTAGCTGTCAGTGCACACTGTTGACTCATTCAGCTTGCCATTAACCAGAACCCCACATCCCTTTCTGCAGGGCTGCTCATCCCCCACTCAGTGTTGCCCCCTTTCAGGTGCAGAATCAAGCACTTGCTCTACTTAAACTTGTTAAATGACTATATGTATAAAGGATTACTGACCGTTTGCACAGGACAAGGTTTATTTCTTCATGTTGGGCAACTTCATCTATAAGATATACAAATAAAAAATGGTTTATTTGTTTGTGTTTTTTTTTTTTTTTTTTTTTTTCTAATGAAAAAGATATGTAGAAATAGTAGCTTCAGAAAGAGTTGGAGATTTTTGGTCCTGGTAATTATTATGACATCACACTGTTCTGATGATTTATTTTATTTTATTTTATTTTATTTTATTTTATTTTATTTTATTTTATTTTATTTTATTTTATTTTATTTTATTTTATTTTATTTTAATTTAATTTTATTTTATTTTCAAAAATGAAAGAGGCACCAGCATTCATTTGAACAAAATTGATGTCCTACTCTATGAGATTCCATGAATGGTGACACCCACTTCTAACAAAAGAGGTGTGACAGTGGTATAACTTTGTCATACTTAGCTCTGAATTATGCCATTTAGATCCATAACTCATTAAGATCATGAATTAATTTATTTTGTGGTGATCCAATTACTAGTAAGGAAGATATTTCTGGAAAAAAAAGAGGGGCAGATAGATTTTGGAGACTTGAGTGTGCAATAGATCAGATCCTTGAGTGTGCAATATGGTTCAGCCTTACAAAAGTCAATAACATAGATTTCAAAACTTTCTCTGTTCTGCCAAATTGTTTTTTGTTAGTCAAAGTTAGAAGTTTGTAAATATATATATCTATATATATAGATATAGATATATATATAGATATATACACCATTTCTTGGTATCACTGTCTTTCAATTTAAAGATAGGCTTGGAGAAACACAATATATATTTCAAATTATCTTTTGATGCCTCTGCTATATTAATGGAATTGGAATAATACATTGATCTGCATTACTGTATTTCTTTAAGAAAAAAGAACAGTGTATAAAAAAAAAAAATCTTGTGTGGATGACATTAAAGGCAAATTTATATAAGTCACTAAAATAAAACATAAGTGGGACAAAACCTGTGAGGACCACACAGTATAATATCTATGGGGTATCTGTATGTTTTCACTAGAATTTGTAGAGTTGACTCACTTGTGTTCTGTGTCCTACCAGTTATCTTTGAATTTTGTAGCACTTTGTGTTCTGTAAGATAAAACATCTTCATAGACATCTTCATCTTCTAGGTTGCTAGAAAAACATTTATCAAGTAGTGTGAGGATTTCAAATTATTTAAGAACTACTTTTTTCTTTGTTGATATATTTCTTTATATATTCATTTTATTACTGTGTTAGCTCTGTTTCCCAATGACCTCAATTTTACTTTCCAAAAATATTTTGAATATATTATATTACATATATAATTATAATATTTTTAAATATATTTAAAATAATATTTTAAAACATAATTAAATGAATCACTTTTATGCTATTTGGGTTCATCTCTCTGATTTCTCATATCCACTTTAAAGAAAGATATGCAAACAGCAGGTAAATTAGATTTTTAAAAACAGGATGCAATTTAGATAGTTACCTTCCTTTTATTATGTGTATGATATTTTTCTATGTTTACAGTAATACATCTCTTGAGTGATAATGCATCCCTTAACTGAGGTATGACTTGCTTCTAAATTTTTACTTATTAAAATGAGAGTCTAGTAGAAATTTGTCTTTACCACAGTAAAACAAATCAGTTCTGTGTATGCTTCACTTACAGCTGTGTCCTCTTCATGGATATTTTTACACACTGATACCAGAGGTTTTTTAAGTCTAAGTACCAATCACTGTGCATGTAGAAGAATCAGAAATCTGATTTGTCAGCAGTTGCCCACTCTTTCACAGAACACAAATCTCAGGCAGGTAGGTCCTCTCCATTTACATTAATACCAATGAGTTTGGACCCTGAATTTCTTATTCATCATGTTAGCAGAAAGTTCTATGGAAAAACATTCTACTTCTGTTTTCATGAATCTTTTAGTTTGTGCTGCAAGACAGTATAAAGCATAAAATGTGGTAGTTTCAGGGATCTCCTGAACGAGCACCATCTTCTTCACTGATTATATGTAGGATTGCAGGATAATAGAAGTTCAAAAGAACATTAGAAAGTCTCCAGGGCAGCATTTTTCACTAAGCACTCTCATCTCTGAAGTTAGGCCAGGCTGCTCATGGCTTTAGTTAGTCTACTCTTGGTAGCCTCCAAGGATTGAGCCTGCACAACTTTCTCAGCCAACCTGTTTCACTTATTGACCATCCTGATGGGAAAATGTGCCTATCAGCATGCAGTCAGAAACTCTCATTTCCCTATTTATGCTCCTTGCCCATCATATTTCCACCAAGCACTCCTGGAGGTGCTTGGCCTTGTCATCTTGACTTCTCCAGAAATATTGGGAGGCTACTGTCAGGTCCCCCTTAAGCCATGTTTTCTCCAGGCTGAAGAAGCCCAGTTCTCTCAGCCTATCTTCACAGGGCTACCGTTTCTTTCTCTGATCAGCTTGGTGGCCCTCCATGAAACTTCACCAGTTAATGGACTGGGAATCCCAGCTCCTCATGGGCTCTAGACATGTACTCTAGATGTAGTATCATGGACATTGAGATGTGGGGGAATCAGTTTCTTGAGCTACTGTCTATCTGGTAGCCCAGAAAAATGCTGACTCTTTATGAAACTCTTTTAGCATTAGCAGTCTTGCTAATGTATCAGGTAGACTGCAAGCCCTTGTAGTAGGATTTCCCAAGGATAGACCCCTTTTCTGTTTTTAATGTACTGAGATTTCTCTATTTGCTGCCTTCTAAATCCCTCTTAGCCTGCAACACTGAAATTGGCACAATACCTTTTGTGTCGGCAGTATGCCAAAGTAACAGATGGCCATACTAGTGGACAAGTTATTTGCATTAATTTTGATTAGGATGTGCAGAAGTCCTGAAAAAGCCATCAGTGTAGAGATTTTCAGCTGGTTGTTACAGGCATAAGTCATCACTGCTGCTGCCCAGAGATGCAGCACGGAGTATCCCAGAATAGCTTGTGTCTCCTTATAACATGTTTCTGCTCAATTGGATTAGATTAATTTTGAGACAGAGCAATAATATTTAAAAGTCTAAGTAAACTTCTCTCAGGTCATCATAGCTACCAGTAAATGCATTTCCCATGTAACCTGTAACTCCTTTGTGTCACATAAGTTCTTAATATGTTTTTTTTTTTATTATTATTATTATTTTATTTTTTTTTTCAAACAAGCAGTCTCCTAACAAGTGCAAGAATATATATATATATATATATGTATATATTTCTTTTTCACAGGCACATTTTCCAATGTAGATAGGTAGATAAGTGGTTAGATAGATTGAACCTTCTGTTTGAAAAATCTCAAAACACAATTCCTTGTATGAATTCCTTAAAACTTTTTGTATGCTTTACCTAAGTGGCTTTTATGCTTGAAAGTTTAATTTTATTTTCTTTTCCAATTGTAATGGAAACCAATAAAATTGTAATAAGAGTTTTTGAAATCAGGAATAAACAGGAAGTCTATTTTTGTTCTAAATTGTAAATGCGGGACCACTCTAAAAGTTATTGCCTATCGTGATTGTGTCTTCATTCAGAGATTTGTGCTTTTTGTGGCCCCACTTAGGGACAATACCTTCTGAGTTATTTTAAACTACGAAAGCTTATCTTGAACTGTCAAAATAAACTTCATTTTCTAAAAACAAGCTTTCATTACAATGTATTACACCTTGCATAAAGGTCTTATTTTTATGTCATTTTCACCTTTTTTTTCCCCCTTTAAGTATAGTCTGTCCCAGCTATTTTATTTTTTTAAGAGTAAAAAAAAATTAAAAAAAAAAAAAAAAAAAAAAAGAGGAATATCTTTTGGAATGATTTGACCAAAAATGTAGTTGAATGAATTCTGGGATCTTTGTAGATTTTGGGAAGTGAAACAGATAATAAGATTTATGTTCACAATGATCACATTATCTTTATCTCTAAATCCACTGTCTTTTTAGGTAACTTTATGGTATGGGTAAGTGTATTATCCTGTTAGAGTACACAGCTATGGGACAGCATTGTTCTTTGTTTTACTGTAATATTTGAGAGCTTTTATCTAGCTGTGGATGCTGGCCAGTGAACAGTGAGGAGGGATCTTCTTTTTGAAGCTGATTACTGCTGCATTGTCAGTATGCATCAAAGTGATACATATCCCCAACAATATAATTGCCTTGAAAATTAACAGAACTCTTCAAAAAATGATCAGTGAAAGAGGATTTGAGGTTTTTCAGTCGAGGAAAAAAATAAAATAAAAGGAAACTGAGACACCACATGGAAACCATCTTCAAAAAAATGTCAGGAAAAAAAGGATTAAAACATTTTTATATAATGGGTATAATGGATATAATGAAGAGTAATAGGCTTTAAGTGAAGCAAGGGGGAGGTAGGGGATTCACTAGAAAAAAGTATTTTAACAGTGAGGATGGTTGAACATTGGGATAGATTATCTGTGTGAGTTTTGCAGCATCCATCACTAGCGGATTTTTAATAAATGTTTAAGTTAATGAAATAGAGGTATGTCTAATGTTTCAGTTGGAGATGGATTACATTATCTGTCCAAGTTTATTCCAACCCTGCTTTTCAATTATTATTAAATACCTTATCCTCATATAGATTTCCAGTTTGTTTTTCTTCTTTAGCTTACAGTGATATATATTATGAGATGAAACACTCTAATTAAAGAAAAAATATTACTTTACATTGGTACAGAACATATATATTGAATGTATATAAACATGGGGGAATAAAAAACTCCTAATGCAATGTGTTACAAATTAGATTGTAGAAATCTGTTGTCTTTTTGCAATTTCACATAATAATACAACACCAACCATTTATTTTCAGATTGCAAAATATTCTGAGCATATCACTGCGTTGATATGAATTGGAAAAGATTAATCACAGAATCATGGAATCATTTAGGTTGAAAAAGACCTCTAGATGATCAAGTCCAACCTTAAACCGCACACTGCCAAGTCTACCATTAAGTCATGTCACTAAGTTATACATCTCCATGTTTTTTGAAGACTTACGGGGATGGTGTGGTGGTTTTACTCAGCTGGGAAGCCAAACTCCACCACAACTGCTCTCTCACTCCCTCTCTTTAAAGGGGAGAGAAAAGGGGGGGGAAAAAATACAATGGAAGTGGCTCAAGGGTTGAGATAAGTAGAGGGAGATTACTCAGCAATTATCATCATGGGCAAAACAGACTCAGCATAGGGAGATTAATAAAATGTATTATCTGTTAGTAACAAGATAGAGGAGAGAGAAACAAACAAATAAATGAACTGAAGACATCTTTCCCCTCCACATTCCAACGCCTTCCCCCAAGCGGTAGAAGAGTACTGGGGAATGGGGGTTGCGGTTAGCCTGTAACACTTCGTCTCCACTGCTCCTTTACGGTCACTCTGTTCCCAGATTCAGAGTAGGGTAGAAGACAGTGTAGAAGATAAATTGGTCATTGTTGTTTCTTACATATCACCAAAATCCAAACATCACTTTACGAAAATGATATTATAGTCTACAGAACATCTATAGTGTCTCATAACTAGAGTGAGTGTACACTTCCTGAAAATGATTCAAACCAGAAATATTTGAGGTTACAATCTTTTTTAACTTTGTAGCTCCTGCTTTTTTTACCTATGTAAGTATGAAATATTAACTTGTCCTTCTCAGTTTCAAAATGACTGATTAAAAATCAATGTTTGGTTGATTTTCTGAGCATTATGTTCTGTTTGTGACCAGGCAGTAGGAGTTACCATATACTTTGAAGAGCTTAGTCTAAAAAAAAAAAACACAAACATAGATGATAATAATAATAATAATAAATAATGAGATGTGATTGAAGACTGAATTTCAGTGTTACTCCAGTGTTACTTTTCCATAGGAGCAACAATTTCTATTGGCTTGCCAGAATAGATGTCAAGTGCAATTAAAGCTATGCCGAACTCATTGTTTTTGCCCTATGGGTATGCAATAAGTATAGAAAAAATTGAAAAACTCATGAAATAGGACACTTGGGGATTTCGTCTCTGGAATGTCTCATTCAACTGATCCCCAGCTTGAATCACCAGACTTTCTTTAAAAACCACAATGCAGAGTTAAAGTTCTAGAAAATTTGAGTGTTCTTGAAAATTGAGTTCTAGAAAATTTGAGGTTTTAGATCACATAAAAGATTCATCTCTAAGTAGAGATGAATCTAGACTTGTCAGTAATGACCTTGGAGCTCCACTGTAATATTGCTTAAGATTAATCAGTTGTATTTACTGTGTTACCATGATCTTCTGCAAAAAGTTATTCTAGAAAAGAAGTCTTATTATGAACATATGCGGGATGAAAGGAAAGGGCTTTCCACATTCCTCTGTAACACAGAGGATGCGTAATATGTCTAATCAGGAGATATAGGTCTCTTCCAAGGGGCAAGTTTCCCCAGAACTGAACTCTCAAGAGTTGCAGAGACAGCAGTATATAAATAGACAGGAAAATAGATACTTGATTCCAGCACACGTGGATGAGAGGAAGGAAATTTGAGAGCTCACTCAAAATTGGTGTCCCATCTCCTCATGTTCAAGTCCCTCACCCCCTCATTCTTATATATTTCCCAAATTATTTTTCCATTTCTGATAAATACGGTTCCCACGAGTTTCCCTGCTATTCTATTCTCTCTTCCATTTATCCCATAATCATAGATTCAAACTTCATGTTTCTTCCCAGCATTTTGCTTACACTGCACAGTAAATGTTTGTCTCTGATTTTTTTTTGTGCACCTCATAAATTATTGTCTTCCCAATAATTAATTTTCTTACTATAAACTTGTTTTTCCACAGAGTTGATCATACTAATACATATATGCACTTTCCTCGCTTTCTTCAAAAGTCAAGATCAAACTTATGATCTTATATTGCTTATGAACTTATATTGCGAGGAAGCAATACCAACATAGTCATAACATCATGGCCCTCAGGTTATTTATGAAACACTTCAAAACAAATTTTTTGCATATATGTAATTTGGAATGTGTAAAGCCCAGGAAAATGTGAATACAAGCAAATAAACCAAGTAAAATTGCAGAACTAAGTGAAATTGAAGAAGTTAATCCAATAAGGTATCAGAACTGTCGTCTGTACATCAGTGGTGTGAATACATACACACAATAAAGTAGATGATACCAGGTACAATGGATTTTTTTTTCCCTGTCTTTCAGACATGTGGTTCCCAATACCATATTTAGATGATTGATGGTATTTCTTACCAGCATAATGTGCAACAGGTGTCAAAGCAATTCATATAATTGCATACAATAGTAGGCTTTTTCTTGTGTTGAAGGCTTCATAGTCTTCCTGTCAGCTGTTGTTCCACTACAAAAAACTTCTTCACTGTGTCTGGTAGAAACAGGAGGTGGCTTTAAACAAGTTTAATTATCCTTTTTCAGATTAGTATGACTTGGGAGTTATTATTAAAGATTGTCAGAGGTATGCTGGCAAGCCACTGTGTGTAATGAGAACTGTCAGAGTATTTCCTCCACAACCTTTTTCAGGCTGTTTGGAAATCTGTTAGAGGAAGTTGTGGTGGCAATCATCAACTATGCCTGAATGCTGACTGTGGGACAAGAGCACAGACTGGGTGGAGAACTCATTGACAGCAACCTAGCAGAGAAGGACTTGAGGGTTCTGGAGAATGAAAAACTTGACATGAGGTAGCAGTGCAAACTTGCAACTGAAAAGGACAACTGCATCCTGGGCTGCATCAACAGAGATGTGGCCAGCAGGTCAAGGGACATGATAATCCCCCTCCACTCTGCCTTTGTGAGGCCATTCTTGGAGTACTGCATCCAGGTCTGGGGCCCCTAGCACAAGGGGACCTACCTGTGAACCTACTTGTTAAATCAGGTGCAGAGGAGAGCCAGGAAGATCAGAGGGCTGGAGCACCTCTCCTGTTGAGAAAGCCTGAGAGAAATGGGGCTCTTCAGCCTAAAGAAAATAAAGCTCTTCTGTGACCTTATTGCAGCTTTTCAATACTTAAAGAGGGCTTATAAAAAAGATGGAAAATAACTTTTTGCTGGGGCAGACAGTGACAGGACAAGAGGGAATGGTTTTAAACTGGAAGAGGGGAGGTTTAGATTAGAGGCTAGGACGAAATTCTTTACTCAGAGGGTAGTGAGGAACTGAAACAGTTGCCCAGAGAGGTTGTGGATGCCCCATCCCTGAAGGTGTTCAAGGCCAGGCTGAATGAGGCCCTAGGAAACCAGATCTAGTGGGTGGCATCCCTGCACAAGGCAAGGGATGGCAAGGGGAGTAGAACTAGATCTTTAAGGTCCTTTCCAACCCAAGCCATTCTATGGTTTTCATGGTGTTACAGAGTTGTTTTTTGTTGTCACTGTTGTTGTTTTTATTATCTAGAGTTTCTTCTCTTTCAGGTTAGCTTTTAACACTAACAGATCCTCACCATATTACTGTGATAGGACTGAATTCTGTGTTAAGTATCATTCTTGTAAAAAGACTAGATTCTATACAAAGTTAATTTTTATGTTTTTATGTTTTCGTTTGTTTTATTTTTTTATTATATATATATATATATTTTTTACTATTCCAATGCTGAGATATTTAAAATGGGGCCATATGAGTAACACAGAAAAAATTACGAATAATGGGTATAGTGAAATAGTAATAGGTAAATGTAAATGGGTAAAGTGAATAGTCCTGGTAACACTTCTGTTTCAAGAATAGTCATTGCCATGCATTTTAAGAGATGCTCAGGAAGAATTTTAACTAGAGCAGACGATGAGCAACTGACATTGTCTACCTGGACTTGTGCAAAGCATTTGATAGCATCCTGCACAACATCCTTGTCTCTAAATTCGAGAGACATGGATTTGGCAGATGGACTGCTTGATCAATATCAAGTTGGCTGGATGGTATCACTTAAAGAGTTGTATTCAACAGCTTGATGTCCAGGTGGAGACCAGTGACAAGTGCTGTTCCTCAGGGCTTGGTATTGGGCCTGATCTGATACTATTTGACATCTTTGTAAGTGACATGGACAGTGAAATTGAGTGCACCCTCAGCAAGTTTGCAAGTGACACCAAACTGTGTGGTGCAGTCAACAGACTGGATGGAAGGGATGCCATCCAGGGGGACCTTGACAGGCTTGAGAGGTGGGCCTCATGAAGTTCAACAAGGCCAAATTAAAGATCCTGCACCTGCGTCTGGGCAATCCCAAACATGAATACAAACTAGGCAATGAGAGAATCCCTGTGGTGAAGGACTTAGGGAAATTATAAAGGAAAAAATGAGTGTCAATCAATGCAAGCAATGTCTGCTTGCAACTCAGAAAGCCAGCCATATCCTGGGCTGCATCAAAAGAAGAATGACCAACTCGTCAAGATTCTTTCTTTCTACTCTGCTTTTATGAGACCCCACATAGATTATTATGTTCTGCTCAGGGCCCCCCCAGCGTAAGAAAAGTCCAGAAGAGGGCCTTGAAGATGATCAGAGAGATGGATCAACTCTTCTGTGAAGAAAGTTGGGGCTTTTCAGTTTAGAGCAGAGAAAGATCCAGAAAGATCTTATGGCAGCCTTCCAGTACTTAAAGGAGGCCTATCGGAAACATGGGGAGAGACACTTTATCAGGGACTGTAGTGATTGGACAAGGGGTAATGGTCTTAAACTAAAAGACATTTAGAATAGATATAAAGAAGAAATTCTTTACTCAGATGGTGGTGAGGCACCGGAACAGGTCACCCAGGGGAACCTGTGAATGCCCCATCCCTGGAAGTTTTCAAGGCCAGGTTGAATGGAGCTTTGAGCAAGTGGAAGGTGTCCCCGCTCATGGCAAGGAAGGTTAGAACAAGACAATCTTTAAGCTCCCTTCCAACTCAAACCATTCTATGATTCTATGATATTTTGGAGGAGAAGTGAAAAAAATATAAAATCAGAATAAGATAATTTAATTTTAACCCTCTGTCTTTTTAATTATTCATTCATGAAGCAGAAACAATGCTTGCAACTTGGGTGACTACTGATAATAGAAATTAAAAAAAAATCGATGAATAAGATTTTTGCCATTGAGTATTATTTTATTTCATCAAAACATTTTCAATTAGATTCTTTAAAAGAACTGTTTTTGTTTGTTTGTTTGTTTGTTTTCCCGCCAAAAAACTACAGTGTTATGACTATGCTCTGCTGTAATGAATCAGTCACAGGCATTAGTAGTGCATTTAAAAACTGTTTTCATAAATTGGTGGCCAGCACCAAGTCTGATTCTTCAAAAAACAAAGTGATTCCAAAATATTTTGAGAGAAGATAGTGGTGTTATCACTGAGGTGATGTATTACTCAATGTAAATGAAACTGGTACTGTGTGAAAACTGGCAAATACAAATGAGTCAAAACAGTGCTTAGAGAAATGTCAGATTAGCCAGAAAGGGAAAACAAACAAACAAACTTTTTTTTTTGCAAATTAATGAAAATAATTTGTTGTATGATTCTACTCATCCCATTTAATGCAGGTGGTTGTGAATACGGATTTCTAGGTGTGAAACCATTCAGTGCTGCTTTCTGTCATAGGATTTTTTTGTCTTCTGCATTTATGGTGCTGCGAAGAAAAAAACAACTTCATAGAATCATGGACTGGGAGGGATAAACAACTGTAGAGATTAAAGTCTTATGCAGCTGAGATTCATGGGGTTCACAGGACATATTCTTTGTAGCACCACATGCCATCAACCCCAAAACTCTTCCTAATAGTTTCCAACAAACAAACAAAAACTATTGTGTCATTTGCAAGGACTGGGCAAAAACAAAACTGCTGCAATTAAGTGAAAAATACAAGTGTGAAATTTGCAGTTCCAGAAATTTAGCTTTAAAGAACTAAACATGACATGAACATTTAGGGCTCCTAAAAAGTCTGCTGGAGAAACAGAAAAGCAAGATAATCAGTTCTGTTAAAGCTGAGCTAAATACATATATACATGTATATACATACATATATGTCACAGCTCTGAGCTGTTTAAAGAGAAAGAATTTTCTGCTTATTTTCACTGATTTTATCACCAATAAAAGATTTCTATGAATCTTTCATATGCTGCCTGAATCTTGGCTTATTAACTGCATAGTTGTGTATTGATCAGTCTTTGCAAAGGTCAGTAGCACTGAGAAATTTAAAATTCTTTTAAGAACTGGATGGATTAGAATTCTCTGTGGGATGCAATAGTGGATGTCTCTTCATAAATAATATACAGACAATCTTACCTGAGTTTCCATATATTCTCTACTATTTAGGCAAAAATTATATTTATCAGAGCCACGGGAAGTGTTTTACTTTTGATAAAGACATCCAGTCTCTCTCTATGCACTTATTTTCCACACAGTTGGACAAATTCAGCCAATTTAGAAAACAAAACAAAACCCAAACATCTATCTGCAAGAAGGCGAAAAGTGTTATTTCCTTTCTATATCAGCTGGGAGGTTAAACTTAAATTTGCATATCTTAATAAACACATCCAGCTGTCTTCTGTTTTTTTTTTTTCTACCACATACTGAATGATGTAATTATAGTGTGCACAAGAAAGTATAAAAACTCCACAAGACTAAAAAGCCTTTGTTTAAACTGTAAGGCAAAAAGAAACAAACTCAACCCTTTGTTTTCCTACTTGAAAATATATTCACACAATCATCTTCATAATGACTTTTACTATAGATAGTCTGTATAAGGCTGTGGCACCATAGCCATACTTATAATTAATTGAAGCAGTAAAGAAATGACCCCACTTTGCTTTCAACGATGAAGGCTTCTTGAACAAGAAATAAAATAGAAATAAAATCACTGAACTAACCTCTGGGACTGTAGACAAGCCAAAGTGAAATAAGACCATACCGAATGAGTGCACCAGCAAACAAGATATAATGAATTCAACAACAACAAAAAAATGATGTGAGCTCTAGATTTTAAAGGAACAAGAAAAAATATTTCAATTTGAAAATTTGCATTCCTCTAAGGGCCTCTGAAAAAATGAGAGACAGATTTATTACACTTAAAGATGGTTCTGCAGCTGAAGATGTCTTATGCATTCCACTTCACAAAAGTAAAGTTATCTGGCTGTGCTACGAGAATTATATTAAATGCACACTTGCTGTGTTTATCAACAAAACTTGATTTTTTCCCCTCCCGTTTTCTACCTAGATTATATTGTTCATAAAATCAGTTACATGTCAGATAAACCCAGGCAGACATAAGCAGCCTGTGCAGGTACACACTTTGAATGTGGCCCAGGAATTCACTATAACTCTGTACTGTGCATTTGTACCATATTGCATAAGAGTCAGACCATATCCAACACTGAAAGGGTGGATACCTTCCAAATTTTCCTCTGGCACAAGGGCTATTTCCTTACAAAACACATAACAGATAGTAGTACGGTATAGTCATGGATGGCTGTAAGTGGTAAGAAAAACCAAGCCATACCACATGAACATAGTGCATGTTTTGACATCTTTTTATCTACATTTGTTGCGGACTGTATTCTCTTTTATGCTTTCCCTAGTCTGCACTTGAGTCAGGTAATAAAAGTGTTGTTGCCCTATTTCCTGAACTGACATTTTACATTCTTGTCTTGAGGATTTTTTCTTTTCCTACACAGCTTCTGATAATTCAGAATGCATAATAATCACCATTCCAAATCATCTTCTTTTGCAAATGCTGTTAGCAAAACAATTACAGCAAAAAGTTCAGAACTCCTAATTACAATGCAAAATTTAATATATTCTGCCACACTGACTGGGAAGGAATACTTGGCATTTTCTAAATCTCATAATTACTGGACTAAACAAATGGACAGAATCTATAATAACAATACTATTAAATTCTGAAAAGGGACTCTGGAAAAAAAAAATATTAATACGTTTCATTAGTGGCATAGAGTCTACCTCAAACGGTGTTTTTTTTTTTTTTTTTTTTTTTGTTGTTGTTTGTTTGTTTGTTTTTGTTTGCTTTGTTTGTTTACTTTTCCAGGATACCTTCCTTATCTGAATCTATTCTAGTCAGTACAAAAGCATTATTTCAAGAGAGAAAATAGTATGATTGCTTGACTCCTATTAAAACAAAACAAAACAAAACAAAAAAAAACTTTCTTTTTTCCAGCAATCTCTACTTCAGTTCTGAAGACAGACATTCAATTTACATTGTACAATTGACTCTTTCTTGTCCTGCTCAAATCCAGAAATGTTGAGAATGAACAGTTATTTCTTCCCATCTCCATTGCTTGATACAACCAGGTATCAATACCCAGGTGGTATTGAGCAACCTGGGTCGAATTAACTCAACTTTATGAGGTCTACTTCATGGAACTCATAATCTAAAACTAAATTTAATGCCAACCTCATTTGTGCTAGCCTCTCTGATAAGAAATCCATTCATTCAGTAAGTTATTCTACCTTATCACTGCTAAGGTCACTAGTACACCATCACAATGTAACAGTGATCTAGAAATAGATCTAGAAATAGCACAATATCTTTGGATAGTTGCAAACAAACTGAAACCCTTAAGGTAATTAAGAGGAAGGGTTAAGGTAATGAAGAGGAAGGATTGGATAACATATATATATATATATAATATATTATATATTATATATTATATACTATATATTATATATTTTATATTTATTTTTTATATTTTATTTATTTATTTATATATATTGTATTTATTATAATTATATTAGATATTATATTTTATTTATTTATATGATATTTTATATTATATGATATATAGTGTCTAATATTATATATTATAATATAATAAATATTATATTATATATTATATTACCCCCCAAAAATGAAATATATATATATCTATTTACTATATATATACACATAAATGTTATATATGTGAAATATCTATAATTAAATATATATATAAATTATATGTATATGTATATATATATAACGAAATATATATATTTCAAATAAATTTATATATTTTAAATTTTTATTTTTTAAGATTTAAATTTATATATTTAAAATAAAATAAGACAATGGATATGATGTGTGCTTTTAAGATTGGAATTTGACCTTCTATGTAACCAGTCACTTTGTTAAGAAACTGCCCTTTTATTTAATCCATGCACAACAAATGAACATACCATTTTATCACCAGTAAGAAGGCTACAGATAGATGGCATACCTTCAAAGATCTCATTTGGCCTATTTAAAGAAAATTTCTTTTTTTACAATAAGGAGTGTAAAGTGATAGAGATTTAAATAACTTGAAAGCAGTAAAAGGAATTTCCACATTATGACAGGAACTCAATTGCAAAGTAATAACCTCTGAAGTATGCAGTTCTGGAGGATTTTCAGTTATTTACTTCATCCCTTCAGAATGACAGAAATGTGAATTATGCCAGGACTCCATCTTGCAGTGCATCTGTTTGTCTGTCCATCCTTCTTTCTCTTACAAACACATAATCACTTAGAAAATCAGAACAATAGGACAAATATGTATTTGCTGCTGAATTTGTAAACTACAGCTAAACTTGTTTTTGTGATATCAGTAAAACATTTTTTTTTTCAATTAGAAAAACAATATAAAAAAGAAATACCAAAGTAGGGATACAACAATGGTTAGAATCATAGAATAATAGAATCACAGAATCATGAAGGTTGGAAAAGACCTCCAAGGTCATGTGGTCCAACCATCCCCCTACCACCAATATCACCCACTAAACCATGTCCCTAAGGGACATGGTGTTACATGCTCCTTTATTTACATTTACATGTTCTTTTACTGCCCTCAATACTCAATCTTTGTCTTTTCTGCCATACATCTTCCAATCCTGGACATTTCTTGGGTAGTTTTATATTATTTTTCCTAACCAATATTCATAACCAATATTATTTTATTGTTTAAATGCAATCTCTTTTTTTTTTTTAATTGTAATACAACAAAAAATCTCCCTTCTTGCTCTATGTCAGAATAAAAAAGTTACAAAAAGTCTAATATGATTAAAAAAATGTATAGAAGATATTAGAATGATATTAAAAAATGCCTACTGTAGGTTAATGTTTACAGTATGCTAGAGGTATAAATGATGTATTTGTACAAAATCTCATGTTATTTATGTTTTCTGGAACAGCCTCTTAAGCAACTTTTCAGTGTGAAGACTGAAGTGAAAAAAGATCCTTGAAAAATCAAGTGATGCTGATACTGGTGTTATTTCTAGGGAAACTTAAACAGGAAAAGCTATCTACTTCACATGCTGAGCTAGAAAAAATAAAATACTGACCAATTTTGCACAAACAACTCTGAGATTAAAAAGATTAGATTGTTTTACATTTCTCCCCTCATCAAATGTAATGAGCGTTATATGGTTACTGCCTTTGTTTGCTTTTATTTATTAATTTATCAGGTTTATCTATAATTGATGTAATCAAATAATATTCAAATATTTTCTAATAACATTTTTAAAGCCACCGCATATTGATTTTAGTGTAGAGATTGCGTTTGTGTTCTTATATACTCATGTTATGATCTTTGATCCTCTTTGATCCAAATGATTAATTACTTGAACTACATAAATACTTGCTCAGTGACCTTCAGATTTATGTTGGCATTCTAAACATGAAGTATGCTTTGACAATACCCACAGTCTGTGTGAAATTGTTCCCTTTGCAGGAGGTTCCATAGCTGTGCCAGATTACAGCCTGAAGTTTATGCATGATAAGGGAATGGTAATCTCTGTGATGTATGTACACCTCCAAGCGTGTACATACTATGGGTCCCGTCACATAACAAGAACTAGTCATGATTTCTGCTAATAAATTCAGAATCCAATCAGAACAGTGAGCTGGCTTTTTTGTCTTCAAATTATCAGAAATTATTATAAAAAAAAAAAAAAAAAGTTTATAAAGGCTAAAAGCTAAGGATGAGCAATTTTGATTAAAAAAAAAAAAAAAAAAAAAAAACACGCATCAGGAAAAGCAGTAAAATATTCCTGTTTTTATATTATAAATTTAAGGTTATTGTATATTTTCAACAGAGATCCCAGAAGGAATACATTGATTTTTTCCCTTCAAATTTTCCTCCTTCCTTCCTTAATTTTCAATTACTCTTTAAATGATTTAACTTCTTCAAAAGCTACTTATGATCCAAATTCCACTATACATTCCTGGATTTGCTCCTCCTATGAATGTCTCACAAAATAATTGTTCATATTATTTTTGTTCAGGATTCTGTAAATAATCTGTGTTGGGATTTTTCCAAATCTGAGAGAGATTTATTTCCTGAGAACCCCTTATTGCCTTTGTCTCCCATTAACATCTACCTCCCTATGTATTTGAACTGGTCCTCAAAGCATCATATTTCCAAGCTCTCTCCCACAGTCATTATTCTGCCTTCTGCAAAATGGGTCTGGCTAAATTTTCTTATAATACTCTTTTCAATTATCTCCCCACATTTTGATCAATGGAAGATTTTTCTGGGAAGATGGGATAGCTGTTGAAGCAAGGCTGTTCCCATATGATTCACCATTGCTCCTTCAGCCACAGTTTGGACAGGAAGCAGCCATGAAGACTGGTCATAAATAACCAGGATATAGTTCATTCACTTTCCAGAGTTGGAGCAGTCAGCAGCAGTTTGCTTCTAACTATGGGGATGGTTACCAAGAGATGGGATAAAAAATTGCCTGCATCAGCAAGGAAAAGATTTTCTTGGGCCAAGACAAAGTAACATATACTGCCTTGTTTAAAACTTCCAACAATATTAATACATACTTGAAACAAGGTATTACAAAAGGGAAATACTTCAGTACAGTGGAGGTAGGCCATATTTCAGCAAAAAATGATGCCAGGAGAATGTGACTTTCAGCAGCTTGTCCTCTTTTCTCCTTCAACCCTCACCTGTTTGCTTGTTTGCTTATTTGACTTTTGACTACTCATTTATAAGGTAAAGTCACTTTGATGTTGGGCTGTTAGATTAAATGAAACAATAAATTCCCTATGTGCTAATATCTACACCCTGAGTCAACAAGGATGTCTTTTGTCAGGAAGACAGATAATTAAAATACCCTTACCCTTTACTGTTTCCAGTAAACAGAGTTTTGATCAAGAGATGCTTTCTTTACAGATTTTGAAATGAGTAGTGCATTGTCCCCTACTAAACTGTCACTGTCTTTAATGAATTCACATCTTAAAGTGACTTTCTGGTGTAGTTAATTTAGCTTACTATTCAGGATGGATTTATGGAGGACTGTTTATTGAAGATAGGAAAGTTTATCATAATAAAGTGACTCAGCATTAGTTATATCTTTTTTATTTTTAAAAAAGTTTTGAGTGATTTAATGTTAATTAGAGATGACAGATTACAACAATAGAGATTGAATTCTTCTCTTAAAAGAACAACAAAGAACTAGCAATGTTCCTCAGTCTTTGTCAGAGCAAAGCTGGAGCACATCTAGGGACAAAATGTTAAATTCTAGCCTAATTTGTTCCAGTACATTGTGAAGAGCAGTGATGAAATTGCTTGTTTCTAAAGTAATATTTTTTATCTGAACATGTGGATGAAATTGAGTGATTAATTTTCCAAAATGCCAAAGGGTGATAATATGACTTGAGAATGGATACTGGCATTAAAAACTTTGTAAAATGCTACCTCAGGGAAGTAAATGTATTAAAATCACTTGTTACTTTCTCTCCAGAAGAATGGTTAGGGGTACAATTCTGTTCTGTAATTCTAAAGGAAACTTCTCTTTTGGAGACAAGGAATCAGCCCATATGTAGATAAAGGTTATTGTAGTCCTCCTGGATTTCTGAAAGGCTTTTAACTAATTCCCTTACCTTTGGAAGTTAAGGAAAAGGTGTTGGAAGTTAAGCCACGGTGAGATAAATTGGGAGAGCCTTTTTCTATGCATAAATAGTTAGCTGAACGATGATTGATAAACGGTGGGGGTGTGTGGACTTATGATGTTCCTGCAGTGGAGTGACCATGAGAGTTCTGGAACAAAAAACCTGAAAAAAGGGTGGGGATAGAGTGTGGAGAAGGTAGTGAAGTGAAGCATGTAATGGTAATAACACATTTTTCACATTAAGAAGTGAAGGAAAACTGTGAAATCTTGCAGAAGAACCCTGTGATACTAAGTGAAAGGTCAATAAAGTACCATCTGAATTCAGGGTAGATAAATGTAAAGTAATGCATATTGGAAAAAAAAATGTAGTTTGACATAAATTACATATTCTGTGTTGACCATTATGGATGGGAAAATTTTTAGAAGTCATTCCATAGAAATGTTCAGTGTATATTATTCAGCCAAAACATACAAACAAACAAAAACATTAAATATTAACAATTCTTAGGAAAGGGATAAAGAGCAAATATACATTTATGCCATTGTATAAATCCATTGTTCATTCACACTTTGAATGTCCTATGCAATTCTAATATCAACTCAAAAAGGAAATGATTCAGAGAAGGGCAACAACAATTAGGAGCATGCAACAGGTCTTTAAAGAAAGCTTAGGCAGAGAGGTCTTGTCAGCCTGGAAAAAGGACAGCCTTGTACCATGTGATTGAAGTCTGTAAAATCGTTACTGGCATGAAGTGGGAAAAACGGTCTCTTTTACTAAAAATATGTAGAAGCTATCAAAGGTAATTTGTAGGAGTCAGGTTTAAAGTGAACAAAAAAACTGACAAAGTGTAGAGCCGTGGTACTCCATATCAAAGAACAGTGTGTCTACAAAGGGTGTGTAGGTCATGGGAAGATTGGGAAATAACTGGAAAAGTGATAAAATGAGGGTTAGAAAGGAGGCAAATCACAAGGCTCAGGGCAATCACAGCTCAGCCCCTGAGCTAAAAGACCAAAGAGTGACTAGAAGAGTATTTGAGGGAAATATCATATATAGATACACTGTTCTTGTTTTCTTCCAGAAGTCCATTTATGACTACTAAGTAGAGTTGGAATGGACTGACTGGACACTAAAAAATATGCCAGATAGGTCCGCTATGTGATTACTGGCGTCCAGTCTTCTATTTTTGTATGTTGTTTGTTAGAATCTAAATTCCTAGTTTTATATAGTATATGATATGGTATGATGAGGATTTCTTTTATAATGTGTTCCATTATAAATAGATATGCCTCAAACACTAGAAGGAAAAAGGAAAGCTGCACCTGAAATTTTAGGTAGTATTAATTGAACATTATGAGATCATATGAAAGATATGTGTATGTAGTATGCATCAGTCATGATAACAAATTGGACCATAAAAGCAAACCAAGTTAAACACCTAACAAAGAGTACTCTGGACAACAGCTACAGAATTTCCTAAAAATTTTGTATCAAAATATATATATGAAAACATAAATAATTATATCTGGGCTTCCAGCTGGACTTTTACATCACACTTGTACATGTATTTATTTTTATTTTTTTCTCTTGAATGAGTAAACCTCTTTTTAAAGTTTAAAATAAGTTTATGCTCTATATTATATGCAGATACTCTAAATCTCACTTGTGCACACCAACGGTCCTGAAGTACAGAACATTCTCAAATCTCAGCAGAAGATAACAAAACAGGATGACCAAAGTAAGAAGAAATTAAAGTAAATGAGAAATAAATGAGCTGATTTAAATGAACTGAGTTTCTCTACAGTATTTTGTTGATTCATGTAAATAATTACAGTGCTGTCAAGGTTGATTATCCAGGGAAAAATAAGTGCGCTCGTGTTAAGCAATAGAAATTCGCAGCAGTAGGCTGTTCTTAGAATCATAGAATCATAGAGTGCCCTGGGTTGGAAGACACCTTAAAGACCACCCAGTTCCAACCCCCCTGCCATGGGGGACACCTTCCACTAGACCAGGTTGCTCAAAGCCCCATCTAACATGGCCTTAAATATGTCCAGGGATGGGGCATCCACAGTTTCTCGGTGCAGCCTGTTTCAGAGCCTCACCACCTTCTGAGTAAAAAAATTTCTTCCTTATATCTAATCTAAATCTACCCTTTTAGTTTAAAATCATTACTTCATAAAGGGAAAAAAATTAAATAAAAATAAAAGTAAACAAACAACAAACTAGCATGACAGATAAATGAGCAAGGAGTAGGTATAGAAAACAAAAACAAAAACAAAAAAAATAAGATAAAATGATTGTGAAAGATGTAGGTAAAAAGGAATGGAACCAATAACAAGACAAAATAGCCTGCTTTGCTGGCTCTGCAGCCCATCCTGATAGTTAAGTCTCTTGCTGTCTTTATCAGTAAACTTTTCCTTAAATGGAAGAATTTTCCTGGCTCCTGGCTTTCCTTCCTCTTCCCTCAGCATTTTGAGTATTAAACCGGAATTCTGTGTTCACACAAATGTTAGGAGAGAATACCCCCCATAAGACCTTTCTTTCTCTCCTGTTATTTTTCTGCAGATAAAGAGCAGAGAGAAAGTATTGGCTTCAAATAGATACAACTCCAGGGTTTCTGTATACAATTCATCTGAGATTTAAAATATGTTACATTTTGAACCACCAATCTAATCAGTGTTGACTGTTCTTTATCTTTTACCAACCAAAAAATAATGTTAAGATCACTTTACTCAGTTCTTTATTGGGAAGATGCAGGTGAGCAGATTTTCTTAACCATCACGTCAAGTTCTTACACAAACATTTCTTATAATATATCCCTTAACTTGTCCTGTCTCACTTTCAAACTAGCCAGATTTGTTCTGTAAGATTTTCCAGAGCCTCACTCATTCTTCCAGTTTCCAGCCTAAGTTTTCACATTTATACCCATTTGTTCTTGTGTCAACCTTGTCTTTTAGTTTAAATAGCTTTCTTCTTCTTTAGCATTTATCTACCTCTGAAGTATTTATAGAGCGCAATGATATACCCTGTCAGACTCCATTAAGTTATTTTAGACTCCTTTTACAAGATAAGCTCTTTTTCTTCCTGATCATCTTAGCAGCCATTCTCTGCAACTATTGCAGTTTAATTAATCTTTCTTAAATACAGGCTATCAGAACAGTGTATGCAATATTCCAGAGGAAATCTTACCAGTGCCTTGTTTAATTGCATGAATGCTTCCTTATCTCTAACAGTAATACTTTTCTTCACATGTTCTAGGATTTCATTTGCTTTCTCATGAGCACACATTCTTGTTTTATATCTATATTCTGTCTGATTAACCATACATATGAAAATACACATCAAAGTACAACTGTAACTATTTGTTCTCTATACTTTCATCTCTGTTTTAGGTATAAACAAAATTAAACCAAACTACAGAACAACAAAGTGGGCAACAAAGTGAACGACAAGAAAAATATTGTCCTTAATTGTCAATGTTCAGTGTTCTATGTCTACCCTATACCTGTTGCCATTTTATGAAGTTTATTTTCTAACCCACTTTCCACATGCTGGAACTTCTCTTCAATTGTCTTGAATATTTCCAAGGACAGCAACAACAGAAAGTTTCAGTGCTTTTACGATGATTAGAGAAAACAATTACTTGCATAGATTTGCTGATAGCATGTTTGGCATTAAGGGTATGATTCAGCAAGTTATTCAAATATGTGTTCAGTATTAAAAAAAAATAAAAATAAAATCTTAAGTGGCCTTAGTTGTCCCAGAAACAGAGGTCTGAAACAAAATAACCAGCAAAATAACCAGCAAATTATGTGCTTTCAGTCATGATTTACAAATTAATATGAAAACAATATTTTTGCAAGAGGGTCATTAAGGTAGCAAACAGCAAAGCAGATACACCATTCAGCTTCTTTTACAGTCATGGCTCAATTAAATTTTGTACATACGAAGATATCTGACCATGTAAACCTGGATGTCTGAGAAGTACTATTGACACAAGCCATTACTCCTAATTATCCTGATGCTCAATTTTTAGCTATCATGACAGATATGAAATAAAACAATCAGAAGTGCATATGGTGTCAGAAGTTCATGATATGCCTGTTGTCTCTACGCTTACCGTTAAAGTTACCATGATGAAATTGGTTTCCCATGACTTGATTTCATAGTTTACAAGAACTTGCTTACAAATTTATTCACAAATGCTACATAGCATTTCTGTAGTATTCTGTAACATTTCTATATAGTATTATCTTCAGTTAGATCTGTCAGAACAAGAGACTCATAAACTGACCTATTTACACAGCACACATACAAGTAGAGGACTCTTTCACTTCTAGAATTTGGACTAGGCTGATAATGAGAGGAAAGTTGGGTTTTGCAGTTTATGACTGCAGTAGCCCTTTGTAAAATCCATGAACTGCTTCATATTTATGTTGTGGGCTTGCATAAGCCTCATGACTGGTCTAGCAACCTTGGTTGTGCTCACATGACCTAACTACAGTAATGCTCTGCACATGCCTGAAGCTTCTATTCAGTAGGTAGAATACTGAAGTAGATTGATCTCAAAGGCTATGTGTAGTGACAAATGGTGCCAGGTGCCCATTATTATCTGCTCTGACTTAGGAGCCTCCGTGGCACCACTTTGGGCTATACAACCAACTGCTCCCCCATATAAGGCCAAGCACAGCATTAACCATATACCTAGCAATGTGTACATGTGAAAAGAGAGCTTGAGTATGTGGATGTGTGCCATATTGTATCATTTGGCTGCATCACAAAAGAATGACATCTGGCTTGTTTTATTTTGTAGTTGTAATGTAGCCTAAGATTACTTCAGTTGTTTGTTTGTTTGCTTGTTTTGGTTTGGCTTTGGCGGATAGCATAAAAAAAAACAAAACACACCATGTCTTTGAAAAAATAGATTAAATTTTTATTTGAAGTAAAGTGGCAGAGAATTCTGACAGCCATGGGGCAATGGGTAAAAGTAACAGATAACAGAAAGAAGAATCGTTGAACGATGTCCACAGCAAATTCCTTCACAACTGTCTCTGGCATCCAACATGTCTCTTTTTTAGGCTGGAGCCTGGAGGTAAACAGGCAAACTGTTTTTTCCTTTTCTACAAATAGCTTTTACAGATGACTACTTGGAGTGGAAATATTGGCAAACCAAGTAAAGCTGTTATAATTAAACATTTTATACATATTAAAAAAAAAAAAAAAAAGTTAAAAAATATGAAAATTACGTGGGCAAAGTGAATAGTACAGATAAAGAAAAGGGAAAATTGTTATCAAAAAAAGAGGGTGGGGTGGGGGGAAGCAAGATATAATGACAGAATATACCTATGCCAGGTAATAAAAGAGCTTAGGCAACTGATTGTTCTGTTCAAGTCAGAAACATTAGTACATCAGTGATGAGCTTGTCTTGTCCCTGCTATGTTAGTAAGCATCACAGAACATCAAAATGTTCCATATTTTCAGTTTTTAAATAAATCAAGCTTTATGCCTCTCTTTTTGTTTCCTAATTTAAATTGCCAGAAAATTTTCTTTACAGCAACAGCTACTTTGAAAAGGATCTGAGGTCTAAGTACAGATTTAGAATAAAATTCAGCATATTACAGCTGACATCTGGGTAATGTTTATAATAGAACAATTACATGCATGACTATTAATAGCAATATAAAGATAAGCATACACTTTAGAAGATAAAAAAGGACAAGTAGAAAGAAACTTAACAAAACTAAGCTAAAACATTCTAACTGGAGGCAGAAGTTGAAATATTTCTAATAAAAATCAGCAAAAAAGAAGCCTACAGACATATTCTTACAGGTGGTAGTGTAAGACTTTTAGCAAGATAGAAATGTACTTTTATGTGTTTTGCTGAAAAGACGGAAAAAAAAAAAAAAAGAAGTCCTACAAAGGAGAAAACAGAAGAGAGGTATTTAATCTGGAGAGGCCAGATACGTGCAACTTTGGACACTAAATATATGAAAAAAAAAAAAAAACAAAGGGAGTGTTCTATTTGTTTACTGGTAAGAACATGTGGTAAAAGGCTTAAAGAACACCTGGGGAGATTTGAGTTCTGCACAAGCTAAGTTTTGCAAAGGAGAGGACAGATAATCTAGTAAACTAGTTAGTCTGAGAATGTATCTCAGGAAGTTTTTAAGGAGAGCAGAGATGTATGTGATGATTAGGGTGCCTTTCTTTAGTCAACTTTAAGGGAGAGGATAGACGAGAAAATTTCTGAAGGTTCTGTGGTCTCTTAGATCTATGTGTAGACTTTTGAGAAGTGTTACTGAAATCACTTCCTCCCCTTGTCTGATCACAGTATAACGTTTCCTTGAGTTCCTGCAAGAGGAGGTCATTTATAAATTGCAAGTTGTAAATTCTTTCAATATTGTTGAGATTTACTTGTCATTTTTATGCTTTGGAGTTAGCTGATAGTATTTGCTGTAAGATCTGGACTATATTATATTCTTCATTGTATGAATTCTGCTACTTGTCCCTGTGTATGGATAACTGAACTGGGACCTCAGAGAAATAGGCACATTGACAGCAACTTCCACAGTGATGTGGAAGGGATGGAAAGTTATTGTTTTTTTTTCCAAGGCATCCTGTCAGATTGTCTGGCTGATTAATAATGAGAAGTCTTTCAAGACAAATAGAAGAACCTTTGCCTTCAAACTTGTAAGAGGAGAGTTGTTCATTGCAGCCAAGAGTAGAGCTGTATATATATCCTGAAAAAATATTATGCAATTCTGGAGTAGAGAGCAGTTGGATTAATACTAGAGATGCTATACATTTCATGAATGATGTATCTGTCATTTCTGGTTCTGAATTGGGCCTAGGAGAAATACTGACTGGATGAGTTACTGGAAGACAATGACAGAGGAAGAGTCTTGTTTCTTTGCTCGTTTTATTTGTCTTTTAAATACAACATAGATTTTCAAAGATTGAACAAGCACTCATAGAATAAACTGGGACTGAATGTATCCTTTAATTCCTAAGAACTAAAAAGCCGGACTCTTCTCATCCATTTCAAAAGAGGAGCCTAGGTTACTTAATTTGTCACAGAAGAAAGTGCAGCTGAAGCCAGGTGTAATGTAGGAAGCTGTTATTTGAGGTAATTTTGTGCAATTACTTGTATATGGCAATAAGTAGGCCTAAAAAGACAGAAATAACTGACTTAGACACTGAATTTTTGCTGACTATTTTAACAACTTTTGTTTAAACTCCTTAGAATGGAATAAATTATTCTTTTTTAAGTATGTAGTCTAACATTTTTGTTTGTATGTTTGAGAATAAAATTAAATAAAACAACATTTAGTGCTTGCTTTCATCAATCTACATAATGTCCTTTATCGTGAGTCACAGATGATCTCTACATATGATCAAGTGGATGCATGAGCTCAATTATGACTATGCATTATAGGCATCTGGTTTCGACTCAATGCTTGTAACAGAGTAGAGGAAATATAAATACATATTTCAAGATAGTATGTAAAGTAAAATGCTTATTACTTGGAAAGAAACATCCAGGTTCACTAAAAAGGAAAAAGAGTGATGATAAAGACAAACGTCATTCTTACCAGGATTTTTTTTTTTTTTTTTTTTTTTTTTCTGCACCAGGTCCTAAACATTGCAATAATTTTAATGCACATTTCACAGAATCACAGAATTTCTAGGTTGGAAGAGACCTCAAGATCATCGAGTCCAACCTCTGACCAAACACTAACAAGTCCTCCACTAAACCATATCACTAAGCTCTACATCTAAACATATTTCATAACATTTCATTTTACCTGCATAAGTCATAATTTCTCCTTATAAATTAACATATAATTTTGAGCTTGCAAATAAATGATCAATAGCAAAATGACAAAATCAAATCTCCTGTCAAAGAACTCATCAGGCAGCAGGCATGAATGTGGCCAGATGGATAGGCTCTCTGTCAATAGTAATATATTCCTGCCATTTGCTGACTAGCAGCCAGTAAAAATTAGCTGCCTTTATGTGACAGGGAGGCTTCACTTTATTTCTAGTTTCCGATTAATACTCTGTGAATACTTTTTGGCCAGTGTGTGATTTGTGACCATGAGGATTCAAGCCTTTGATCAACCTGTATAACTCATTAGGGACTAGAAAAAGTATTTGCAAAATGCAGAAGAAAATAAAATGCCTCAAATCAAAAGGTATATATTTTTAAAACTTTAACAGCAGAGACAATTAGGAAACAGGCCCAATACTGAGCATGTAGTCAGATGCTTAGCTTCACTTCTAGTCAGGCAAAATATTTGATAAGCAATGAAAATTAGAGCTTCAGGTAGCTAGACATAGTCCATTGCTATAAAAAAATTAACATTCCACACTTTGGCATATGGATCATCTAATTGCCAAGTACACCTCCTGTCTGGCTTTGGTGCAAAAACATATGATGGGAAGGACAGAGAACTTGCTGAAGTACACCAGAAAGAGGAAGAGGTGATAAACATTTGGTAGCAAAATTAACTCCAAGTACCACTGTGCACAGTAATCATATTGACCTTTAAGAAAAACAAATAATGTATTAATTGGTAACACAATTTTTATTTGACTTTGTATTTATAGTGGTATAAGAAATTTGGGCAGAAGCTCAAATTTTTCCTTTTCTCTTCTCTTCTCTTCTCTTCTCTTCTCTTCTCTTCTCTTCTCTTCTCTTCTCTTCTCTTCTCTTCTCTTCTCTTCTCTTCTCTTCTCTTCTCTCTTCTCTTCTCTTCTCTTCTCTTCTCTTCTCTTCTCTTCTCTTCTCTTCTCTTCTCTTCTCTTCTCTTCTCTTCTCTTCTCTTCTCTTCTCTTCTCTTCTCTCCTCTCCCTCCTCTCCCCTCCTCTCCCCTCCTCTCCTCTCCTCTCCTCTCCTCTCCTCTCCTCTCCTCTCCTCTCCTCTCCTCTCCTCTCCTCTCCTCTCCTCTCCTCTCCTCTCCTCTCCTCTCCTCTCCTCTCCTCTCCTCTCCTCTCCTCTCCTCTCCTCTCCTCTCCTCTCCTCTCCTCTCCTCTCCTCTCCTCTCCTCTCCTCTCTCTCCTCCTCTCCTCTCCTCTCCTCTCTTTCCCCCCTCACAGGACTTTCAGCACATTTGTATTTGTGAAGGAAACAGTAATAGATTCTTCAGGTAATACATGAAGAAACCTTTACAAAGACAGAAAACTAAATTATTCTAGAATTTAGGATTTTCACAGAAACTATAATCAGAATATTTTTTTTCTATTATCATGTTTAATGCCATCCATCTAAAAATATTTCTTTTTTGTGAGGGAAAGAAATCAGTGTAAATAATGAAATGATCAATGCATGTTACTGTTTCTGTAATTCAAAATATATTATTTTATTATTTCACCATTTGTATGCATATTTTTTTCTGGTATTTATAGAGGTTTTGGCAGAGCATCAACATCTTGAATTAGAGTCATACAAAGTCTGAAGTGCCAGAAGGAAACTCATCTTAGCGGTCTATATTTACGAAGTGCTAATGAGCATGTTGCTTTTGAATTTCATACGTCAGGTTATTTTATGCTGATGAATTAAAGTTGCTGGTTGCATTTGCAGATGCTGAATGAATTGTAGCTGCTGCAATAGCCAGCAGAAAAGAAGCTGACATGAAGTGCTTGAATATGCATTTTAGGTATTCAGATATAAATCTCTCAGCCAGGGCTCCTGTAGAATAAGGCTGTCTCACACCTTGCAGGAGAAACAGAATACCTCTAGCTGCATTCCTTGGTGTGGTGCTGGATCACAGAACAGAAATATCTGCTCTTCATTTAAAACACAGGTCCATACTTTCATTCACACTGAGGCTTGTTTCTTGTCCTTGGATGAAGATCAGAGGCAGGTTTGAAGACACTTCCAGGGAATTCTGGGGGAGAAAAATAGGACCTCATGTGCTTGTCAGTGTGGATCCAGCTTGTCTGCAGGGAGTATAGGCCAGCCAAAACACAGCATATCTCATCTGTCTTGGTACAGATGTCAGGTGAGGACACGTGATGTTGTTCAAAGCACTGGCAGATGGAAGATGTACCTTCCTTAAAATTTTCCTGCTTTTCTGCTTCATAGGCAGCTGCATCTGAAATGGAAGCACCTTACAGGTAGTGATATGGATGCAATCAGAGCAGTCAGGAAGCCCACCTTAATGTCTGGCCAAGACTCAAAAAAAATAAATAATAATGCACATGAATCCAATTATTCAAAACTTAAATACGAATATATTTTGTGTACTTAACTTCTGTCTATAAAAGAATGTTGTCATTAAAAAATGGGATCGTTGAATTTAGATAGTGAGAATTGTTTGCCAAAGATCCTCAATTAATGTTATAGAGCACTATGGACTCAGCCTTTGCATACATTTATGTAAAGCACATCTGTGAGAGAAAAAACTGTAAGATACTTTAAAAAGTGAAACTGAATTGTATTATTTGGTCCAATGACATTAACAGAAGTTGGAAGAATCTTGCATCTGAACTTAATTATTTTAGTGATAGGAGAATACGCTAGTCACACATTGTCAGGAAGGATCAGGAGAAGGAGGAGGAGATGGCATGATAATTTATTTCTGCTGTCATAGGTTTTTGACAGCATTTCTTTTTATTCTTGCAGCAATATATATATTTTTAAATAAAATTAGTATATTTTTAAGTATATACCTATCTGTACGTATATCTATATGTATGATAAATCACAAGGGTGTAAATATGCGTGTGGTAGTTTTACCTTGCTAGGCAGCTAACTCCACCACAAAGACTCTCTTACTCCCCCTCCTAAGAAGAGGAGGGGAAGAAGAAAGTATGCTGGAAAGAATAAAAAACAATTCACAGGTTGAGATAAGAAAAATGTAGTTAAAGGGAAAATAATTATTAAGGAAAAATAATGATTAAGGAAAAATTATATGATTTAACTAAAGAAAAAGAAAGCAAAGACCATGTGGAAGCACAGAAAGAGAAGAAAGATATTACTCTCTACTTCCCGTCAATGAGCAATGCTTGACCACGTCCCTGAGGCAGAGCATCAATACACATAGCATTGTTCAGGAGGACTGACATTTTCATAACAAGAACCTGCCCCTCCCTCCCCTTCTTCTTTTCCACCTTTTATTGCTGAGTGTGACATCATATGGTATGATATTGCTGAGTGTGACACATATGGTCAGCTATCCTGGTGATGCCCCTTCACCACCTTTTACCCACCCCCAGCCTGCTGGCTCTTGTCGAGGTTGGAGGGAGTCCTGGTGCTGTGCCAGCATTGCTCAGGAATAGTCACAACAGTGGTGTGATACCAGGGCTGTTCTAGCTACAAGTGCAGAGCACAGCACTGCATGGGCTGCTGCAGGGAAAGTTAACTCCATCCCAGCCAGACCCAGTACAATGTGCACACACACATTTATGATTTACTCACACAATGTTGCTTCATTTATGATTTACTCAGAAAATATCTATTCAGAATGTTTACATGTTGATGGTTTATTAATACTAATGCATTCCAATTGGTTTCAATTACGCTGTTTCTTGAAAAATAAGAAAAAAAATAATCCAGTTCTCTAAGGATAAATGAGAAATGATTGTAACTATTATAAATGAAAACTTGTGAAATGCCCAAAGGTAAGTGTTTTGCATAAAGAAGATATCATAGACCTGTATTATTTGATGATGTGCAACAATCTTGTTACTTACATTAAGCATGCTAATCTTACCTAAGACCAAATATGAATCAACTTGGGTCATATATAATGCCTTCTTATCTTAATTATACCAAATTATTTAAAACCCCATATGTGTCAAGAAAATATACTAAAATATTCATCCAAAGACAGTAAAATGAGAAATATTAGCAATCTCTGAATTCCTTCAAGATATCTAGTGAATTGACTTTTTATCATTTAAATATATATTAGTTAAAAATGGGATCAGAAATTTTTCTGTGTTTACTCATTTATTTTTTATGTATTTTATATATTTAATATGAAATAACCAGATTCAGTGAAATAAATGTAGCCTGTAAGTACATTAACAGCTTGCACAGGTATTTTGCTAACATAAAATGTATGTAGATATTTATGGCAATGAAGGGTTTTCTCCAAAGAAGGTGACAGACCTTTGAGCTTTTTGATAAACTCTTTGCCAAATCCAAATCAACTTGAGCTCTTCTACTGCCTTCAGGCTCTTCAGTAGCCTTCAGTAGGATTGGCACTTCATTTGTGCACTTCACTTTAAAGAGTAAAACACCTGATGTTGTAGGCAAAAGTGGATAAAGAAGATGAGTAATGTCTATAATTAAAGTCACATCATGAAAACTAGCTTATCTTCTTGGAATATTAAGACAGGAAAGTAGAATGCACCTGAAACAGCTGAGGTTGAAACAGATTAAATGCTGTGTGACTCAACATACAGGAAATGGGAGTATTCTTGGAACATTTAGAAAGGGAGTGTTATAGAAGGCTTAATACTCTATTGGCTTTCTATATATCTTATGCCTGGATAGAATTGCACAGAAGGAATTATCACATTATTTTGTTCTTAAGAGACATATTACAAAAACAAACTTAAAAAAATAAAAATGAATAGAATAAAATAGAATACAAAAGTAAAATAAAATAAAATAAAATATAAAATAAAATAAAATAAAATAAAAATTAAGTGATTTCTTAAGAAGCCCTACTACTAAAGAAATATATGCATGAGCATCTCATATGTTGATTTGGGATGTACTGCCAGTATGAATGAGAGAAGTTATTCAGGATGCTCTTATTAGATATATAGATATCTATTAGTTGCACGTAATTTCTCATCAATTCCTCTCACTTTATTAGATATTTTTCTGTCTATAAATTAAGAGCAATAAAGGATATAAATTCATCTCATTAGATATTTCATAGCAAGACTTGAGTTGAAATGTTTCACAGAAGGGGTATATTTTGAGGAGAGACATAAATAAGAGTAGATGCTTGTGATCTGATCTAAAAGTAGAGATTTTATTAAGTGATACCTGGACATGTCTTTGAATCCAAGAGAAATTTCAAAGAATGACAGTGATAAATAGGGACATAATAAACAAAATTTAAAATAATGAAAAGTGTAGGAGACTTGACATTGACACTTGACAAACTTGTAATACAGTTTGATTTTTTAAATTTTGATTCCTTGTTCATAACAATATGCAAATAAGGCCAAAACTTTAAATTGAAAAACTGTCCTTTTTCTGATTGACAAATTTTAGACACTCAGCAGGAAAAATACTTTTACTATTGTATATTAATTGGATTTGTCTCTCAGAAAATGCAGCAGAACACATTTGCCTAGAAATAAAGTATATTTTTCTCTGTAAGATTTATTTTTCTTTCACAGCACAGTCCCAGGTATAGGCAATTAATATGCATAATTTTTGACTTTCACTCCCCAGTGTTATTGAAAAATATATCTCTCAAAAATAGTTCAAGTTTTCTGTTCAAGTTTCAAGTTTTTTAAGATTCTGGACCAGACCAAGTAAGAAATAATGGAAAAAATCCATTTTATATTTTGTGCTTGTAGTTTAGCTACAACTACAATGTAATTAACTACATTGTACTTCACTACAATGTAGTTAATTCATCTGTTCAGATGAAGAAAGTAAAAAGATGTCTGCCTGGAACCTTTCTTTCCTCATTTGTGTTCTCATAAATTGTGTTAAATGACTTCTCTGAACCATAAGACTAATTTCTATCTGATGTTCATTCAAATTGTTCTAAAAACAATTCTCTATCACATTGATATATTGAGCTTAAATTTGTTTACAGAATATTATTAAAATAGTGATCATAATCAGAAAACCTAAATGTATTCCTTCCTCTGAGCTTCAGATGGCATTTTAGGCTTTCCAAATTCTTGTTCTTTTCCATAATTTTGAATAGAAACTACAATAGCAAGTCTAAAATTAAAACCTTCAGAGATCT